>NC_141874.1:483851363-484155863 GCF_056163025.1 Triticum urartu | reverse complement strand
ACTGCTACTACTGCTACTACTGCTACTACTGCTACTTGCTGCTACTCCTGCTACCTGCTGCTACCTGCTGCTGCTGCTACCTGCTGCTGCTACTGCTGCTACTGCTACCACTGCTACCACTGCTACTACTGTTACGACTGCTACTACTGCTACTACTGCTACTACTACTGCTGCTGCTGCTACTACTACTACTACTACTACTACTACTACTACTACTACTACTACTACTACTGCTACTACTCCTACTGCTACTACTCCTACTGCTACTGCTACTGCTACTGCTGCTGCTGCTGCTGTTGCTACTACTACTACTACTACTACTACTGCTACTACTCCTACTGCTACTGCTACTACTCCTACTGCTACTACTCCTACTGCTACTGCTACTGCTACTGCTACTGCTACTGCTACCACTGCTACCACTGCTACCACCACCACCACCACTAATACTACTACTACTACTACTACTACTACTACTACTACTACTACTACTACTACTACTACTACTACTACTACTACTACTACTACTACTACTACTACTACTACTACTACTACTACTACTACTACTACTACTACTACTACTACTACTACTACTACTACTACTACTACTACTACTACTACTACTACTCCTACTCCTACTCCTACTGCTACTGCTACTGCTACTGCTACTCCTACTGCTACTGCTACTGCTACTGCTACTGCTCCTACTGCTACTGCTACTGCTGCTGCTGCTGCTACTGCTACTGCTACTGCTACTGCTACTGCTACTGCTACTGCTGCTGCTGCTACTGCTACTGCTACTGCTACTGCTACTGCTACTGCTACTGCTCCTACTCGTGCTACTGCTACTGCTACTGCTACTGCTACTGCTACTCCTACTCCTACTGCTACTGCTACTGCTACTGCTACTCCTACTGCTACTGCTACTCCTACTGCTACTACTGCGACTGCTACTGCTACTCCTACTGCTACTGCTACTGCTACTGCTGCTACTACTGCTACTGCTACTGCTACTGCTACCGCTACTGCTACTGCTGCTACTACTGCTACTGCTACTGCTACTGCTACTACTACTGTTGCTGCTGGTGCTGCTGCTGCTGACTACTACTACTACTACTACTACTACTACTACTACTACTACTGCGGAGGGGCTTTGTACTACTTCCGGCTGCCTCTCCTCTGTCGAGCGCGCTTAGTAAGAGGCGGAGGAGGAGGAGCCTAGCGACGAGCCGGGCAACCGCAATACGATACCTGCCTCTGTTACAGCTTCAGCGTCGCTCACCTTGAACGCTCTTTGCCGCTCCAGACGACCCCTCTCGAAGCGGTTGTTGTCCTCGTAGATCTCCTGATTCCTCACCTCTGAGGCGGCGTGTGCCGCGGCCACGGCGGAGGTAAGGCTCTTTGCGTGCTCGACGAGGCGCTCCTCCTCTCGTAGGAACTCGGTGTAGCGCGCAAGGTCGCTGACGCACGTGCGGGCATCCACCTCCGCCTCCCGCCTTCAGGCGGCGGTGGCGGAGTGGGTGATGACCCCGGCGGTCGACGGTGGGCTAGGGTCACGGCGGCCGACGACGGGGTGGCGGCCACGACCACCACCTCCCGCCTTCGGGCCGCGGTGGTGGAGCAGGTGATGGCCACGGTGGCCGATAGTGGGGTGGCGGCCACGACGGCCACCTCCTGCCTTCGAGCCGCCGCAGCGGAGCGGGCGATGGCCCTGGCTTTCAAAAGTGGTGTGGCGGCAATGACGGCCGGCAACAGCTTCCGACGGGCGCCGGCGGCGGAGCGTGTGGTGGGTGTTCCGCGCACACCCAATAGGGACGCCACACGCACTACACTACGCCGGGGATTGCGCCACCACCACCGCGGTGTAGCCTCCCAGCTGGAGCTGTCCTCTGATGACGGCGGAGTGGCTGAGCGACGACGACAGACTGGTGCCATTGGCAATTGTGGGAGAAGCAGACAAGAGAAGCTACAGGAAGGGAGCGGAAAATGCGAAGCAGGACTCGCCGGCCGTGAGGGTTTTTATAGCAGGCCGGTAAGCATTGGGATTTTGCAGGATTTCACCTAGTCGGGCGGGAAGCTTGCGCGGGAACCTGCGAGGTTGCATGGGAACGGGATCACGAACGATTCATTGGCGCCACCGTTTGGCCGAAAAGAACGACCCCGCGCGCTGCGCAAGCTTGCGCTGTAAGCCGTCTACGGCAGCGGGGTGACAAGACGTGCTAATAGAGACACTATCTCACCAATTGGGATTGTTAGAGATGTTGAAGTCTTGTGTGGGAAAATAAAATACCCTACTGATTTTCTTGTTCTTGATTCCCCACAAGATGACTTTTGTCCCATTATCTTTGGTAGACCTTTCTTGAACACCGTTAATGCTAAAATAGATTGTAAGAAACAAACTATCGGTGTTAGTTTTGGTGATGAGTCCCATGAGTTTAATTTTTCGAAGTTTAGTAGAAAGCTTCATGAAAAAGAATTGCCTAGTAAAGATGAATTAATTGGTCTTGCTTCTATTGCTGTGCCTCCTACTGATCCACTAGAACAATATTTGCTAGACCATGATTTACATATGCA
The DNA here is from genome assembly GCF_056163025.1 of Triticum urartu. Taxonomy (NCBI): domain Eukaryota; kingdom Viridiplantae; phylum Streptophyta; class Magnoliopsida; order Poales; family Poaceae; genus Triticum; species Triticum urartu. The sequence continues at coordinate 484,153,289 of NC_141874.1, read as the reverse complement.
TGAAAGAAATCAAATAGATAAGATTTTCTTTGAACAACGTACTCTGCTTAAACGTAACTTGCCTATTGAAACTCTAGGAGGTCCTCCTCCACCTAAAGGTGATCCTGTGTTTGCATTAAAACAATTGCCAGACACTTTGAAATATGCTTATCTTGATGAAAAGAAGATATATCCTGTTATTATTAGTGCTAACCTTTCAGAACATGAAGAAGAAAGATTATTAAAAGTTCTAAGGAAGAACCAAGCTACTATTGTATATACTCTCGATGATTTAAAGGGCATTAGTCCCACTCTATGTCAGCACAAAATTAATATGGAACCTGATGCTAAACCCGTTGTTGATCACCAACGTCGGTTAAATTCGAAAATGAAAGAAGTGGTAAGAACGGAAATATTAAAACTTCTGGAAACATGTATAATCTATCCTATAGCTGATAGTAGATGGGCAAGTCTTGTTCATTGTGTCCCTAAGAAAGGAGGTATAGCTATTTTTCCTAATGATAAGAATGAACTTATTCCACAAAGAATTGTTACATGCTATAGAATGGTAATTGATTTTACAAAATTAAACAAAGCAACTTGAAAAGATCATTACCCTCTGCCTTTTATTAATCAAATGCTTGAAAGATTATCTAAGCACACACATTTTTGCTTCCTTGATGGATACTATGGTTTTTCACAAATACCTATTTCTCAACCTGATCAAGAAAATACCACTTTTACTTGTCTCTTTGGAACTTATGCTTATAGACGCATGCCTGTCGGTTTATGTAATGAATCTGCTACCTTTAAAGATGTATGACTGCTATATTCTCTGACTTCTATGAAAAGACTGTTGAGGTTTTCATGGACAATTTCTCTATATATGGGAAGTCTTTTGATGATTGTTTAAGCAATCTTGATCGAGTTTTGCAGAGATGTGAACAAAAAAATCTTGTCTTGAATTGGGAGAAGTGCGACTTTATAGTTAATGAAGGCATTGTCTTGGGTCATAAAATTTCTGAAAGAGGTATTGAAGTGGACAAAGCTAAGGTTGATGCAATTGAGAAAGTGCCATGTCCTAAAGATATAAAAGGTATTCGTAGTTTCTTAGGTCATGCTGGTTTCTATAGGATATTTACCAAAGAATTTTCTAAAATTTCTAGGCCTCTTATGAGTCTTTTGCAAAAGGATATTCCTTTTGTTTTTGATGATGATTGTTTAGAAGCTTTTGAAACACTCAAGAAAGCATTAATTTCTGCACCTATTGTTCAACCACTTGATTGGAAATTGCCTTTTGAAATTATGTGTGATGCTAGTGATTATGCTATTGGTCCTGTTCTAGGACAAATAGTTGATAAGAAACTAAATGTTATTCATTATGCTAGTAAAACTCTAGACAATGCTCAACGAAACTATGCTACTACTGAAAACGAATTCTTAGCAGTGGTGTTTGCTTGTGATAAATTTAGACCCTATATTGTTGATTCCAAAGTAATTGTTCACACCGATCATGCTGCTATTAAATATCTTATGGAAAAGAAAGATGCTAAACCTAGACTTATTCGATGGGTTCTCTTATTACAAGAATTTGATTTACATATCATTGATAGAAAAGGAGTTGAGAATCCCATAGCTGATAATCTATCTAGGCTTGAAAATGTGCCTCATGACCCACTACCTATTGATGATAGTTTTCCTGATGAGCAGTTAGCTACAATAAATGTTGCTCATAGTACTCCTTGGTATGCTGATTATGCTAATTACATTGTTGCTAAATATGTAGCACCTAGCTTTACTTATCAACAAAATAAAAAAAATCTTCTATGATTTAAGACATTACTTTTGGGATGACCCACATCTTTATAAAGAAGGAGTAGTGGTATTATTATACGTTGTGTACCTGAGCATGAACATGGACAAATATTATGGAAATGTCACTCCAAAGCTTATGGATGACATCATGCCGGAGATAGAACTGCTCACAAGGTATTACAATCTAGATTTTATTGGCCTACTCTCTTGAAGGATGCTCGTAAGTTCGTCTTATCTTGTGATGAATGTCAAAGAATAGGTAATATTGATAAGCGTCAAGAAATGCCTATGAATTATTCACTTGCTGTTGAACCATTTGATGTTTCAGGATTTAATTACATGGGACCTTTTCCTTCCTCTAATGGGTATACACATATTTTGGTTGCTATTGATTATGTTACTAAATGGGTAGAAGCTATTCCAACCAATAGTGTTGATCACAACACCTCTATTAAAATGCTTAAGGAAGTTATTTTCCTAAGGTTTGGAGTCCCTAGATATTTAATGACTGATGGTGGTTCACACTTTATTCATGGTGCTTTCCGTAAAATGCTTGCCAAGTATGATGTTAACCATAGAATTGCATCACCTTATCATCCTCAGTCTAGTGGTCAAGTCGAACTTAGCAATAGAGAAATAAAACTAATTTTGCAAAAGACTATCAATAGGTCCCGGAAGAATTGGTCTAAGAAATTAGATGATGCACCTTGGGCTTATAGAATAACATATAAAAATCCTATGGGCATGTATCCTTATAAAATGGTTTATGGAAAAACTTGTCTTTTGCCTCTTGAGTTAGAACATAAAGCATATTGGGCCATCAAAGAGCTTAACTATGATTTCAAACTTGCTAGTGAAAATAGGTTATTTGATATTAGCTCATTAGATGAATGGAGAACCCAAGCTTATGAAAATGCAAAATTATTAAAAGAAAAAGTTAAAAGATGGCATGACAAAAGAATCCAAAAGCATGAGTTTAAAGTCAAAGAATATGTTCTTTTGTACAACTCTCATTTCAGATTCTTTGCAGGAAAACTCCTGTCAAAATGGGAAGGCCCCTATGTTATCGAGGAGGTTTATCGGTCTGGAGCCATCAAAATAAAGAATGCCGAAGGTACTAACCCGAAGGTTGTTAATGGGAAACGAATAAAACATTATATCTCAGGTACGCCCATTAATGTTGAAAGTAATATTATCCAAAGTATGACACCGGAAGAACACATAAAAGAGTCCTTCCGGAACACTCCAGAATCGTGAAAATAAGGAGGCACGTGATATGGTAAGTAAACGGACTCCGAAAAATACACAATTTTTTTGTCAGTTTTGGAATATTTAGAAAAATACGAAAATAAGAAACTATCGGGAAGCGTACCCTGGTGGGCACAAGACACTAGGGTGCGCCAGGCACCTTCCGGACCCTGTTTTTCTTTTGTTTGCTTGTCCCCCAAGATAAAAAAAATCTATATATACTTCCCGAACCTGTTAACCACCGTATCATGGAGAAATCTTCTGTTCTCTTTTCTTGCTGTTTTTGGTCGGATCTGTTGAGTCGGGCATCATGTCTTCTTCTTCCTCCAACAACGTGGAAGAGGATGATTAGTTGATGAAGATCGAGCTGAAGAGACAAGAGCCCGCAGAAGCCATCAGGGGAGATGAGAGCAAGGAGGTTACTGTAGACCAGCCTCCGGTTTTCGAACAAGCACTGCCAGCCGAGGAGGAAGAGGAAGATATCCTTAAACCTTACCTTGCTCACCTTACTCCTGATGAGATTGAAGACTTTCGCATAATTGAAATAGTTCACATACAAAATAAGTATCTCACTCGTGAAAATATTCTGCATCAAGAGCATATCATCCACCTCCGGAGCATCATCCGTCGATTGGAGGATCTCTTGATCCTTAAGAATAGGATCGCTTCATCACCACCATCATATTCTTCACCACCAAAGGATAATTGAGTATTGGGTATGGGAACTCCCCTTGGCTTCTGCCAAGCTTGGGGGAGGTGCCCCGGTATCATATCATCCCACTATCTTTTTGCCTTCACTTATTTTAGTTTGATATTTTTCTTTAGATGAATAAAAGTTAGTTTGATCCTTTCTTATTTGAGAGTTTGCTTAGTGATCTATCCTTGTAATCGTGTGCAAGATATATAATAAAGTTTAGTTTGAATTTTTGCTCTCTTTACTTTCATGTTGCAAATAAAAGAAAAAGAGAAAGGAAATAAATAAAAGAAAGGAAATAAATCAAAAAGATCATATACTAATCTTATGGTAGGTGATGACACCACATAAGGAGAAGTATAAGTAGAATTTTTTTAGAGATTGACAAACATAGCATTAGTCAATGATGCAACTCATGAAAGAATTAATAAGGGAAGAGAAGATTCACATATAAATATACTATCCTAGAAATCTTTTGTGATTGTGAGCTCTCATCAAAATATCATATGCCAAAATTGTTGACGTTGGAAAAGGAAGACAACTTAATGGTTTATGTTTTCTTATATTCACATAGAAGTCATATTGTCATGGATCCTTTAACATGTGGTGCTTGCCCCTATCTTTGCTAGCCAAAAATTCCGCACTAAGTAGATATACTACTTGTGCATCCAAAAACCCTTAAACCCAAATCTTATTTTCAAGTGTCCACCATACCTACCTAGGGATTGAGCAAGATCCCTCAAGTAAGTTTTCATAGGTGCAAAAAGGCAATAAAAATTGCTTCTAAAAGTGTGAGATCATGTAGTGTAAGAGAAAATTGAGCGTCGTACGAACTTGTGATGGTGAAGAATAAAAGCGACATACTGCATAATAAAGGTCGCGATCACACGGGGCAATGCAACGTGACATTCTTTTGCACTAAGGGGTTGAGCACATAAACAAATAAGCGCATGTCAACCTCTGCTTCCCTCTGCGAAGGGCCTATCTTTTAATTTCATGTATTTACTTTTATGCAAAGAGTCAAAGTTTTCCTTCTATTCCTTTTTATTTTTCTCCTTTGGCAAGCATCATGTGGTGAGGAAAGATCTAGGCACATATGTCCAGTTGAATATAGATAGCATGAGTTATTATTGTTGACATCACCCTTGAGGTGAATACATTGGGAGGCGAAGCTATAAGTCCCTATCTTTCTATGTGTCCGGTTGAAACGTTTTGCTCATGTGTACGCGGTGAGTGTTAGCAATCATACAAGACTATATGATGGTTGAGTATGTGGATTTGCCTAGAGGCTCTGATACGTGACACTTCCTGAAAAGATGATGAATTGTAGTTGCAAAGTTGACTGAGAACATAGTTTGTTGGTTTCTAATAGAGTTTTTTCCTTTATACTTCAATAGTGTGATGAATTGTCACTTATTCATAAGAAGTCTATGATAAAAGTTTTATCTTTAAGTTTGTTGCTATTATAATAATGAACACGATGCTTCTATGTCCATATTTTGTTTTTATCGACACCTCTCTCTCTAAGCATGCGGGCATGTTTTTCGATTTCACTTTTCGCATGAGGACAAACGAGGTCTAAGCTTGGGGGAGTTGATATGTCCATTTTGCATCATGTTTTCTTACTATTATTTATGATGTTTTTATCCATAATAATGCTTTTTGGAGTAATTCTAATGCCTTTTCTCTCATAATATGCTAGGTATACACAAAGAGGGAGAATTCCGGCAGCTGGAAATCTGGACCTGGAAAAGCTACGTCAAGCCACCTATTCTGCACAACTCCAAACAAGCTTAAACTTCACGGAGATTTTTTTATCAATTATATGATGAATATTGGAGCAAATAACTACCAGAGGCGGCCCACCAGGTGGGCACAGCCCACCTGGGCGCGCCCTGGTGGGTTGTGCTCACCCAGGCCCACCTCCGGTGCCCATCTTATGGTATATAAGTCATTTTGACCTAGAAAAAAAAAATAAGGAGAGGACTTTCGGGATGGAGCGCCGCCGTCTCGAAGCGGAACTTGGGCAGGAGAACTTTTGCCCTCTAGCGGAGCGATTCCGCCGGGGGAACTTCCCTCCCGGAGGGGGAAATCATCGTCATCATCATCACCAACAACTCTCCCATCTTGGGGAGGGCAATATCCATCAACATCTTCAACAACAACATCTCATCTCAAACCCCATTTCATCACTTGTGTTCAATCTTGTTACCGGAACTATAGATTGGTGCTTGTGGGTGACTAGTAGTGTTGATTACATCTTGTAGTTCATTACTATATGGTTTATTTGGTGGAAGATTATATGTTCAGATCGAATATTCTATTTAATACCCCTCTGATCTTGAGCATGATTATTGTTTCTGAGTAGTTACTTCTGTTCTTGAGGTCACGGGAGAAATCATGTTGCAAGTAATCATGTGAACTTAATATGTGTTCGATATTTTGATAGTATGTATGTTGTGCTTCCGTTAGTGGTGTCATGTGAACATCGACTGCATGACACTTCACCATATTTGGGCCTAAGGGAATGCATTGTGGAGTAGCAATTAGACGATGGGTTGCAAGAGTGACAGAAGCTTAAACCCCAGTTTATGCGCTATTCCATAAGGGACCGATTGGATCCAAAAGTTTAATGCTATGGTTAGAATTTATTCTTAATACTTTTCTCATAGTTGCGGATGCTTAAGGGAGGGTTAATAATAAGTAGGAGGTTTGTTCAAGTAAGAACAACACCTAAGCACTGGTCCACCCACATATCGAATTATCAAAGTACCGAACACAAATCGAACCAAAATGGTGAAAGTGACTAGATGAAATTCCCGTGTACCCTCAAGAACGCTTTGCTTATCATAAGAAACCATTTTGGCCTGTCCTTTGCCTCGAAATGATTGGGCTACCTTGCTGCACTTTTTTACTACTATCGTTACTTGCTCGTTACAAATTACCTTGCTATCAAACTACTCCGCTACTTAAAATTTCAACACTTGCAGGCATTACCTTGCTGAAAACCACTTGTCATTTCCTTCTGCTCCTTGTTGGGTTCGACACTCTTACTTACCGAAAAGAGCTACAATTGATCCCCTGTACTTGTGGGTCATGAAAGTGCGTTATATCGACTAGAGGGGGGGGGTGAATAGGCGATTTTTATGGAAGTCTTCAAAACGTGGAAGTTATGAAGACAAACGATAGAAATAAACCTATTACCATGCAGCGGAAGGTAGACTACACTAGGCAAGCCATAGTCAAGTGTTCAATGAAGTGAAAGCACAATGACTTAATAGTAGCAATGTAGTAAGGATCAGGTAGGAAGATATTATGAAGCCATACAGAGCATGCAGTCACTCAGTGAAGACAAAAGATAGTGCAAACATACAATGACTTCACAAGGAGCAACAGTAAGTAAAGGGAAGGGAAGATGAAACCAGTGACTCGTTGAAGACAATGATTTGTTGGACCAGTTCCAGTTGCTGTGACAACTGTACGTCTGGTTGGGGCGGCTAGGTATTTAAACCATAGGACACACAGTCCCGGACACCCAGTCCTGAACACGCAGCTCAGGACACCCAGTCCTCACCGTATTCCCCTTGAGCTAAGGTCACACAGACCTCGCCCAATCACTTTGGTAAGTCTTCAAGGTAGACTCCAAAACCTTCACAGACTTCGTTCACCGGCAATCCACAATGTCTCTTGGATGCTTAGAACGCGACGCCTAACCGGCTGGAGGATGCACAGTCCTCAAGTGTAATAAGTCTTCAGATCACACAGACAAGAAGACTTAAGTGATGCCCAATTCTCTCTGGCTCTGGGTGGTTAACGCTTTATCCTCGCAAGGAATTCTCTCTCAAAGGCTTCGAGGTGGGTTGGTCTCAAACGACAAAAGCCGTACTCTCAATCTGAGCAGCCAACCGTTTATGGTTGTGGGGAGTGGGCTATTTATAGCCACTTGGCAACCCGACCTGATTTGTTCGAAATGACCCTGGGTCACTAAGGAACTGACACGTGTTCCAACGGTCAGATTTCAAACTCACACGGCAACTTTACTTGGGCTACAAGCAAAGCTGACTTGTCCGACTCTGGACAAGATTCGCTCTCATAATCTTCACTCGAAGACATAGGTTTTTGGTTAGGCATCACTTCAGTCAGTCTGACTGGTTCTCTTGGACCCCACTTAACAGTACGGTGGTTCCTATGACTCAACATAAAATAAAAAGAACTACGAAAGATCTAAGTCTTCGAGCTCCATAGGCTTCATGTGGTGTCTTCTCTTGTCATAGTCTTCAATGTGAATATCTTCATATACCACCTTTGACTTCAATGTCTTCATACATTTTTAGGGGTCATCTCTGGTAGGAAAACCGAATCAATGAGGGATTTCTACCTGTGTTATCCTGCAATTCTCACAAACACATTAGTCCCTAAACTAGGTTTGTCGTCAATACTCCAAAACCAACTAGGGGTGGCACTAGATGCACTTACAATCTCCCCCTTTTTGGTGATTGATGACAAACTAGTTGAAGTTTTCAACGGGGAATATAATCTGTGAAATTGTAAAGGATAAGGAATTGTCTTCATAAGTTGCAAGGGCTCCCCCTGAAGATGTGCATATAGGTAATTTGCTTTTGGAATGCAAATGCACATGGCAGGTTGTACTTGTGGAGATCCACTTCAACTTATGATGACAATCCACTATGCATGTGAAAGTATATGAAGATAATGACATGCATAATGGAAAATGGACGTCTACAGAATGATCTAAGTGCGGAATTTATCGTCGCACATGCGGAATTTATCATCGCAAAACAAAGTGGCAGATAAGTAGCAGACGACCATCGAGTTTAAGTGTTACAACTCAAAGAACCAAATGTAGCAAAACGAGAGTTGTAAGCACGAAGCAAAATATAAAGCACCCGCCCATATGGACCCGCTTGAAGACTATCAACCTCATATGCTTCTCCCCCTTTTGTCAGTAAGGACCAAAAAGGTTTGAAGACATAGAGCATCTACTCATTCCCATGCGGAGTAGGTGAAGTAGCAGGGTCGTTGGTGGTGTTTGGCGGTGCTGAAGAGCTTGGAGCAGAGTTGACGCGTGCTGAAGGAGGTGGTGGTGAAGTAGCATCATCTTCATCCTCGATAACTCTGGCAGTCACTGTTGCAGCAGATGAAGAGAACTCAGAGTCTTCAAGGGATGGATTTCCTAGCAGCACAGCTCTTCGAGGAGGTGTGGAGTCAAACTTGAATCGCTCAGTGAAGCCATCCTCTTGGAGATCATATTTAGAACACATCATCATTAGCCCTTTCCATGTACGGCGACAGGTTTCATGGGCAACGAAAGCATTCTTGGTGGCAAGATTGCGAATGCGATTAACTTCCACCAAGAGGCTTTTCATCTGACGCTTCAGCCAGTCATGATGCCTATCCTGTTTCTGATGAAGAGCCACAAGAAGCTCTCGGTCGTTGAGAACACGAGTGTGCTTCTTGGGTCTTGGAGCAGTTGTACTATCAGTGGCTTCAGTAGATGCAGGGTGTGGTGCACATGTAGTGCCAGCCAAAGGATACACCTGAGTGACTGCTTCAACTCCTTCAATGTTTTGTGAGAAACTCTGATGCTCTGCATTCTGAAGACTTAGAGGTTCCTTTGCAGGCTCAGGATAGATGGCTTCAGTAGAGATATCCACATCAGGCAGAAAAATCCTATGATTACGAGCAGATGGCTGATATGAGATATCGGAGTGAAGTTTAATTAGCCGCATTACCCATGGGGTGTAGAACTTCAAGCCAAACAGATCAGAGCCCGATGCAGCAAGTTGGCGGATGAACAAGTCCTGTGCATTGAAGCATTTTCCATGAAGAATATAGAAGACCAAAGTCTTCATTGCACCCTCAAGCTTGGCATTTGGAGAGTGCCCTTTGATGGGCCAGAGAGTTCGCCTGATGATGTGATAGATGGTTCGTGGCAGATACTCAAGGTCTTCAACGAAGAACTCTGTTAGATAAGCAACATCTTGGGGCAATGGCTTCATCATGCTGAGCATCTGACTCATATCAGGTTCCGGCCTCTTAAAGATGCTCTCAATAGCTTCACTATGCAGCTGACAGCCATGCTCGTAGAAATCGCCAGGAGTGGGCAAACCAGTGAGCTCAATGATGTCAAATGCATTGGCTTCGTGATGAACATTTCCGGTCATCCACTCGAGGACCCAAGTTTTCGGATCTCTGCTGAACCCGAGGATGTGAAGTGTGGCATAGAATTGGAGCAGCAGCTCTTCATTCCAATGCTCTTGGTCAGTAACGAACGGCAGCAATCCAACTTCCTTGAAGCAATCCAAAGCTTCTTCCAGACAGGGCAGACCAGCTATGGCTTCAATGTCAAGGCACTTGTGTGGGAAGATGCGACCTTGGTTGTAAAGAATGCATGAGTAATAGCTTCGCTGAGGATAGCTCCAGAACCGATCAGATGATATCCTTTCCCTTGAGTAGGGGTTCCTGGAGCTATCGAAGAATGTGTTGTCTGCCCTGAAGCCATTGATATTGAAGGAGCCAGGTGCTGATGCAGGACCTAGGAACCTTGGCAGTCTTGGGATTGGCTTCTGTACCTGAGGCCTGTGCTCAACATGATAGTCGAACTGGGGACCGGCAGCAGACTCAGGAACAGAAGTGACGGGATCAGTGGCTTCGCTGTCTTGTTCTTCCGTTGGGGAGGGCTCCACATTAGCTTCATTGGTGGTTGTGGCAGCCGCAAGATTTTCATCCTCCACTTGACGAGCTAGAGGGTCGGTCACAGGCACGTTCTCCTTGAGAACTGCTTCTTGTTGGGACAGGGGAGTGGGAACTTGTGGGACTTCTTCTTCCGCGGCTGATGCAGCCGGATTGTCTTTAGCAGAGACTTGAGGCCTTGGACCTTTGCGAAGCCTGCGCAACGCGGGCGACGCCTGTGGAGTTGGAGTGGGTTGGGCCTCATAGTCTTCTACCTCTTGTGGGCGATCTGCCCATGAAGCATCCTGTGCAATTGGCGTCAGTGGACGACCAATGCTAATGAGTTCGCTGTTCTGAGGAAGGACTGCACCATCTTCTACATTATCATGTTGACCAATGTCTTCAGCAGCGATGGGATCAACTGCTGGAAAGTCTTCAGCTTCATGAGCCTCTGTGGAAGCAGGCTCATGAATAGTCAGTTGGCGTTCATGACGTTCAGCTTCAGGATAGACCATAGAAATGGGTTCAACTATCAAGGGCTTTGTGGGAGCTGCCTGATGTTTCTTGGTCTTCCTCTTCTTCTTGGAGGGGGCAGTTGGAGATGCTTCAGAATGTTTCCTCTTCCTAGCTTCAGCCTCAGCAGTCCTTGTCTTCTTGAGCTCTGAAGCTGTTGACCGGCTTTTTGGCTTCGAGCCAGTCATTTTAGTTGGGAAGACAATAGGAACTGCTTCCTACCTTGGTGCGTCAGGTTCAGCCGTAGCAGGCTTCTTCTTCTTTGCAGCCATCCTGGGGTCGATGCCAGGACGCCCAAGGGCCTTGTGCTTCTCAGCCTCATTATAGGATTGCACACATCTGTCAGCCAGAGTCTTCATGCGCTCACGCGAACCCTGAGCTTCTGCACGTTTCTTTACAAAGGCTTCCTTGAGCTCGTGCATCATACTCTTGAAGTTCTTCACTTCCTGCACACTGAGCTTGGCCATATGCTTCTTGAACTGAGCCTTTTCATAGTCAATCTTTTGCTTCAGTTCAACAATGCGCTGGGCAATAGCGAGTTCTGAAGCAATGGCGCCTTGGAAGGCGACACTGAGGCCAATTGGTAGCTGCAGATCTTCAAAACTGATGTTTGGCGTGTCAAACCACTCGTCAATGAAGTTGTGGATGATGGTCACATCAAAGAGAGGCAGATCATTGAAGATTTCTGATTCTTCTTTGCTCTTGATGAGTTGCTCAAGAGCGTCATCAACTAGATCTTCATCACTTGACAGATCAATGTCGTCATTGCGCAGAATGGCAGCAACAGTTAGCTCTTGTCCGGTGTGAGGCAGAGGCATCTTGACTTTCTAGGGCTTGGAGATGCGAGATAAGTCTTCGGACTACACACTGTCTTCAGGAGGTGCAGTTGCCAGTGGCTTCGCCCTTGAGATTTTTGGTGAGGGGGAAGGCTTTGAAGCTTTAGGCTTCTTCATCTTCTTTGTCTTCGGCGCTGCAGGAGCTTCTTCTGATTCAGCGTCAGCTGCAGGCTCATTCACTGCAGTCCCTTGAACTAAGATGCGGGTGATGAGGCCTTCAAGGTTGGAGAAGGGACCGATGACATTGGGTTCTGCATCTCGTGTGCCATCTGCCCTTGGTGCTGAGGGGCCAGGGTTGAAGTCTAGCCCCAAAGTCTTCTTGTTCTACTTCGCTGAGTTCTGGGCAAACTGGAAGTTGCGCTTGAACATATTGTCGTCACGACACCATAGTAGTGACGATGGGTGTGCATCAGCTGGCTGTGGCCCACGGACCATGCAGGGATAGAAGCCTTGAGCAATGGCTTCATCTCTGGACCTGGGTAGAAGATTCTTGTATTGGATGTCTCCCCACGGTCTCTTGATGGCATTTTTCTCAGCATATTCTTGGGTTACAAATCGGTATTTGAACCATTGTTCTGCCCAATATCTTCGAATCCATTGGATTCGGGTCTTGCGCTGATTGTAATCCTCTTCAGGATCTGTCTTGTATAGTTCTGAGAGTTCATCTGGCAGATCTCTGGATGTTTCTCCACAACGCTTTCTGCCACCCTTCCTTGCTGCTTTCTCTGAAGCCATAAACTTTAACTTGAAAGGCTTCAACACGTTCAAAGGCTTCAAAGGTTTTCGCTTGCTGGACCAACAGGAACTGGCTTCGGGAGAATTAATGTGATGCTGTAAGAATTCTGCAAATGAATGCAGACTATGAGAACCAAAGGATTCTCCCACGGACATGTACCTGTGACAGCATTAAGGTGCGAGGGAAGGGGAAGAGGTCATATGCATTCTCAGAAGATTTTGAAGATAAATCCATTTAGAAGACATTGACATCATTTTGCGAAGAAATTCACTCATAGATAAGGAGTTGGTTCCAGATTTGTACGAATCCACAGATCAGTACAAGTGAGGAATCTAACTACTTTGTGAAGCATAAGTGAATATACTAGGCATGTTATGAGATGTAGTATGAGAGAGATCTAACTTGTGTGAATAGAAACTGCTTGTGGTAGAAAGTGACAAATCCATAGGATCAACGGTGCTGTAAAAAGGAAGTTTTATTTACCACACTAAGAACTGCTAGACGAAGTGGAAGATGAGGCTGAGCAGTTCGATCTTCCGTGCCCTAACTTGGCGACGGAGGACACCTACGGCGACGGCGGAGAGGACGATGTCCGTGGTCGGCGTGAAGACAGCGTCAGAGAGGTTGCGGTAGCGAAGCGCTTCATCGCCGGCGTCGTCGAGGGCTAGCAGTGGCGCTAGGGTTCGCGCGAGAGTGGAAGAAGAGATAATGACCGCTGTGAAGTGTGTATTTATAGGTACATGGGCGGCACTGCGCTATTACACAGGTGCCCCTGGCGATTCGCATCTGAGGAACATGTGGCCATTATGCAGAATTTTGGGGTTTGTTCCACATCCCACGCACGCCTTGATTGTCGGGTGGTCGTTCCTACTTCATGTGGAGGAATGAGCATTGAAAACGGACTTAATGGTTGTCTCTGTATCTTCTGCTGACAAGGACGCAGAGAAGACATTCGACAGTTTCAATAGAATGCATATGATTTGGAGAGATAGAATTTGAGATAGAAAGCATAGAGAGGTTAGGGTCCGATCACATTCACTTAGTTCAAAAGATTCAACAATGAAGACATAGCTATAAGTGAATGCTGTAGAGGACAGAACACTAATATATATATATATATATCTATAATCAACATAGTGAATATAATCATGAAGATATGTTGAGATCGAAGCCAAACCAAATGTGAAGACATTGCAAGGTAACGTCATGAGTGAAACACTTCGAAATAGAACATTTGGTGGTGGCGTTACCCACCGTATAGGAAGTATTAGACCCAGACACGGCGCACAATTATCGTGGCGCTCCGAAGTCAAATTCCACATTAATGTATTCACACTTAGAATGTATGTCTTCATTGATTGAAGATATACTTTACTTCGTGTGTTGCACATCTAAGTCATCAATATGCATAAGGGTTAGGATGTGTGCCTGATCACAGGACATTTGAGGATTCCAGGATATTTAGCTCACACCGTAACTTGCAAAATCTCTTCTCATCCAAGGGCTTGGTGAAGATATCTGCCAATTGCTCTTCAGTGTTGACGTGTATGATATCAATATCTTCCTTCACAACATGGTCTCTGAGAAAGTGATGACGAATTTCAATGTGCTTTGTCTTCGAGTGCTGAACTGGGTTGTTGGCGATCTTGATGGCGCTTTCGTTGTCGCAGTAAAGTGGCACTTGCTTCAGATGAATGCCATAGTCCTTGAGTGTTTGCTTCATCCACAGAAGCTGAGCGCAGCAAGATCCAGCAGCAATGTATTCAGATTCAGCAGTGGAGAGAGATACACAGTTCTGCTTCTTTGAAGACCAACATACAAGTGATCGTCCCAGAAAGTGACATGTGCCTGATGTAGACTTGCGATCAACTTTGTCACCAGCATAATCAGCATCTGAGAATCCAACCAGATCAAACTCTAAGCCCTTTGGATACCATAATCCTAGAGTTGGGGTGTGAGCCAAATATCGAAGAATTCGCTTCACAGCTAAGTGATGCGACTCCTTTGGTGCCGCTTGAAATCGAGCACACATGCAAACACTAAGCATAATATCTGGCCTAGATGCACATAGATAAAGTAAAGAACCAATCATGGAGCGGTATACCTTTTGATCGAACTCTTTACCATTGTCGTCGGGACCCAGATGATGTTTGGCTGGCATTGGTGTTGTGAAGCCTTTGCAGTCTTGCATACCGAACTTCTTCAGGCAATCTTGGAGATACTTCTCTTGAGATATGAAGATGCCGTTGCGTTGTTGTCGTATTTGAAGACCGAGGAAGAACTTCAGCTCTCCCATCATGGACATCTGATATTGCTCTTGCATCATATATCCAAACTCTTCACTGTACTTCTGATTGGTGCAGCCGAAGATAATGTCATCCACATATATTTGGCACACAAACAGTTCACCATCATATGTCTTCGTGAAGAGAGTGGGGTCTAGGGAACCAGGTATGAAGCCTTTGCTCTTCAGGAAGTATTTGAGTGTGTCATACCAGGCCCGAGGGGCTTGTTTGAGGCCATACAGTGCCTTGTTGAGCTTGTATACCATGTCAGGATGTTTTGGATCTTCAAGGCCAGGCGGTTGTGCAACATACACTTCTTCTTCAACCTTGCCATTGAGAAAAGCACTCTTCACATCCATTTGATATAGAAGTATGTTGTGATGATTTGCATAGGCCAGCAGTATGCGTATGGCTTCAAGTCTAGCCACAGGAGCAAATGTTTCATCGAAGTCAATGCCTTCCACTTGAGTATATCCTTGAGCAACGAGACGAGCTTTGTTTCTGACAACTTGACCATGCTCATCTTGCTTGTTGCGGTATATCCATTTGGTGCCTATTATATTGTGCTTCCGTGGATCAGGACGCTTAACTAGTTCCCATACATTATTCAACTCAAACTGTTGAAGCTCTTCTTGCATAGCTTGAATCCATTCAGGTTCCATGAAGGCTTCTTCAACTTTCTTGGGTTCTGTTATTGAGACGAATGCGAAGTGCCCACAGAAATTTGCTAGCTGAGTTTCCCTTGAACGAGTGAGTGGACCGGGTGCATTGATGCTATCAATTATTCTTTCAATCTGCACTTCATTGGCAACGCGAGGATGTACAGGGCGAAGACTTTGCTCTTGCTGATCATTGTCGTTGTTAGAAGGAATGTCTTCAGGCTGAGCATTGTCTTCATGTTGATCAGGTGCTGAGATGATAAGTTCTTCTTCAGGATGAGCTTCAGAAGGTATAATTTCTCCAGTTCCCATTAGCTTGATTGATTCACTGGATGGAACTTCATCTAGCACATTTGGCAGTTTCTCTCTTTGTGAACCATTGGTCTCATCGAACCGCACATCCATTGTTTCAACCACTTTGTAATGAAAGAGATTGAAGACTCTGTAGGAGTGCGAATCCTTTCCATATCCAAGCATAAAACCCTCATGTGCTTTTGGTGCAAACTTTGAGGTGTGATGTGGGTCCTTGATCCAGCACCTTGCGCCAAATACTCTGAAGTAATTGACATTTGGCTTCTTGCCAGTAAGGAGCTCATAAGATGTCTTGTTCAGAAGCTTGTGAAGATAAACACAATTGATTGTATGGCATGCAGTATCAATGGCTTCAGGCCAGAATTTTCTTGGGGTCTTGTATTCATCTAGCATCGTTCTGGCCATCTCAATGAGTGTTCTGTTCTTGCGTTCGGCGACGCCATTCTGCTGTGGCGTGTACGGGGCTGAGAATTCATGTGTGATGCCCAAGGTATCAAGATATGTATCAAGGCTAGTGTTCTTGAATTCCGTGCCATTGTCACTTCTGATGTGCTTTATCTTGGCGCCATAATTGTTCATAGCTCGATTGGCGAAGCGTCTGAAGACATCCTGCACTTCAGTCTTGTAAAGGATTATGTGCACCCAAGTGTATCTAGAGTAATCATCAACAATAACGAAGCCATAGAGGCATGCAGTAGTAGTAAGAGTTGAGTAATGAGTGGGACCGAAAAGATCCATGTGAAGCAGTTCGAAGGGTCGAGTAGTGGTCATGATTTTCTTTGAATGATGTTTGGCCCTCGTCATCTTCCCTGCTTCACAGGCACCACATAAGTGGTCTTTCTTGAACTTGATGCCCTCGATGCCTATGACATGCTTCTTCTTCACAAGGGTGTGGAGGTTCCTCATGCCAACATGCCCAAGCCTCCGATGCCAGAGCCAGCATTCTGAAGCTTTTGCTAGAAGACATACGGCAAGCTGTGGTCCTGCTGAGAAATCTACTACGTACAGATCATCTTTTCGGTACCCTTCAAACACTAGAGACTTGTCAGATTCCATTAGTACAAGGCAACGATATTTTCCAAACATTACGATCATGTTCAAATCGCAAAGCATTGAGACAGACATTAAGTTGAAGCCAAGGGATTCAACAAACATGACTTTGTCCATGTGTTGATCCCTTGAGATTGCAACTCTACCTAGACCCAATACCTTACTTTTACCAGTGTCAGCAAATGTGATGTGGCTCTTGTCGGATGGACGTAAGGTTGAGTCCATAAGAAGACTTCTTTTGCCAGTCATATGATTTGTACACCCACTATCAATAATCCATTCTGAAGACGCTGGTGTCGTACCCTACAGTGCGGTTAGGGGGATAGGCTTCACCAAGAGCATTGTGAAGCAAAAACATTTGACGAACCAATGGGTTATGAAAGCTTAGATCCAGATTAGGACTAATAGGGAGAGTAGCAAGCGATTCAGGAACGAAGTACATAGTAAGACCATTCGGGCATTTGATCTTGCGCCCTACAAGATGTTTAAGGTCCCCAGCAATGGCGTCAGATGATTTTGGTTTTCTGCTGGAGACCTTTCCCTGCAAAAGAGAGTTAAGCTTTCTTAGCCACCCACATCTTCAAGGGTGACTGAGAAGCAATAAGTCTAAGTGCAGCATCTGAGAATTTTGGCTTTGGAGCCCTAGCAAACAGTCTTGCAGGTGGACAATAGTACTCATAAGAATAAGCAAAATAGTTCTTGGTCTTATGAACATGGCGGTTTGATGAACCGCTCTTATATTCATATGCCTGAGTATGGTTTCCCTGCAAAACATTTGCGTTAGTGCGACTCAGGTGAGTCCTCTGTCTATATGAAGCCTTTGGACCGTATGAAGCCTTTGGTCTGAGGTTTGTCTTCTTCACGTGAGGTGTCATGATGACATTCACAGGAAGATTCTCCAGACACCTTTTCGGAACCCAGATCTTCTTCATAGGCGGTCCATTCCTGCAGTTAGTACCAATGTACATGGCAAACACTTCACCATTCTGATTCTTAAACAGTATATAGTTTGCATCAAAGGATTCATCAATGATAATGGGGTTAGCACAGGTGAAGCCAGATAGATTGGATGGGTCTGCTGAAGGTTCCTTTGCAGCAACCCACATGGTTTTGGGGTACTGCTCAGGTTTCCAGTAAGAGCCATCAGCATTCATTTTCCTTACGAACCCAACACCCTCTTTCCTCGGGTTTTGGTTCAGAATCTGCTTTTTGAGGACATCACATAGTGTCTAATGCCCTTTAAGACTTTTGTACATCCCTGTTTCAAGCAATGTCTTCAACCTAGCATTCTCATCAGCAATAGCAGTGGTATCCTCAGCAGAGGGGTTAGTTACCACATCAACAGTTGAAGATATTGCAATAGTAGTAGCAGTAGAACATTCAGCAACAGAAGTAGCATTATCACGCTCAATGCATTTAAGACATGGTGGTTCAAATCCTTCCTGAGCGGGACTGATCTGTTTGGAGTGAAGTGACTCGTTTTCCTTTTGAAGATCTTCATGAACCGCTCTCAATTTCTCAAGATCTTGCTTCCTTTGAAGATAATCATAGGAAAGCTTTTCATGAGTTGTTGAGAGAGTTTCATGACGACTTTCAAGTTCCTGATACTTAACGTGAAGATTTTTTATGTCTTCAATTAAGGATTCAGATCGAGTCATTTCAGCACCTAACAGATCATCGCTTCTGTCTAACAGTTTTTGAATATGTTCCATAGCTTTCTGCTGTTCAGTTGCAATTTTAGCAAGTGTTTTGTAGCTGGGTTTTGAATCACAATCAGAGTCATCGTCACTAGATGTTTGATAGTGAGTAGTGCGTGTGTTTACCTTGGCACCGCGAGCCATGAAGCAATAGGTAGAAGCGGAGTAGTCCTTGTCATTTGCATCGGTGTCGGTGACGAGGTCATTGTCTTCAGTATTGAAGATGGACTTGGCAACGTATGCTGTAGACAGACTTGCGACGCCTGAATCGGACTCCTCCTCAGACTCCACCTCCGCCTCCTCAGAAGCGGACTCCTCCTCCGAGTCCATTTCCTTGCCAACAAACGCATGTGCCTTGCCAGATGAGCTCTTCTTGTGTGATGAAGACTTTGAGGAAGACTTGGACGAAGACTTTGAGTATTTCTTCTTCTTCTTGTCATCAGAGTCATATTCCTTGCTCTTCTTCTTCTTTTTGTTCTCATTGTCCCACTGTGGACACTCAGAGATGAAGTGGCCAGGTTTCTTGCACTTGTGACATGTTTTCTTCTTGTAGTCGTGAGCAGAAGCTTCATCATTCCTTGAGCTTGATCGGGAAGACTTTCTGAAGCCTTTCTTCTTGGTGAATTTTTGGAACTTCTTCACAAGCATAGCAAGTTCTCTTCCAATGTCTTCAGGATCATCAGAACTGCTGTCAGATTCTTGTTCAGATGAGGAGACAGCTTTTGCCTTCAAGGCATGAGTTCGCCCATAGTTTGGACCGTAGATATCTCTTTTCTCAGAAAAGCTGAAACTCATGTGTGTTGAGCCTCTCAAGTATGTCAGATGGATCGAGTGTCTTGAAATCAGGACGTTCTTGAATCATCAGGGCTAGGATGTCAAACGAACTATCAAGTGATCTCAGTAGTGTCTTGACGACTTCATGTTTGGTGATCTCAGTAGCGCCGAGGGCTTGAAGCTCATTTGTGATGTCAGTGAGTCGGTCAAAAGTGTGCTGGACATTCTCATTGTCATTTCGCTTGAAGCGGTTGAAGAGGTTGCGAAGGACACTGATTCTCTGATCTCTCTGGGTTGAGATGCCTTCATTGACCTTGGAGAGCCAGTCCCAGACCAGCTTAGATGTCTTCAAAGCACTCACACGGCCATACTGTCCTTTGGTCAGGTGACCACAGATGATATTCTTGGCAGTAGAGTCCAGTTGAACAAATTTCTTGACATCAGCAGCAGTGACACCTTCTCCAGCCTTGGGAACACCGTTTTCGACGACATACCATAGGTCGACATCAATGGCTTCAAGATGCATGCGCATCTTATTCTTCCAGTAGGGATATTCAGTTCCATCGAAGATGGGGCACGCGGCGGAGACTTTAATTATCTCTGCAGTCGACATAGCTAAAACTCCAGGTGGTTAAACCGAATCACACAGAACAAGGGAGCACCTTGCTCTGATACCAATTGAAAGTGCGTTATATCGACTAGAGGGGGGGGGTGAATAGGCGATTTTTATGAAAGTCTTCAAAACGTGGAAGTTATGAAGACAAACGATAGAAATAAACCTATTACCATGCAGCGGAAGGTAGACTACACTAGGCAAGCCATAGTCAAGTGTTCAATGAAGTGAAAGCACAATGACTTAATAGCAGCAATGTAGTAAGGATCAGGTAGGAAGATATTATGAAGCCATACAGAGCATGCAGTCACTCAGTGAAGACAAAAGATAGTGCAAACATACAATGACTTCACAAGGAGCAACAGTAAGTAAAGGGAAGGGAAGATGAAACCAGTGACTCGTTGAAGACAATGATTTGTTGGACCAGTTCCAGTTGCTGTGACAACTGTATGTCTGGTTGGGGCGGCTAGGTATTTAAACCTTAGGACACACAGTCCCGGACACCCAGTCCTGAACACGCAGCTCAGGACACCCAGTCCTCACCGTATTCCCCTTGAGCTAAGGTCACACAGACCTCACCCAATCACTCTGGTAAGTCTTCAAGGTAGACTCCCAAACCTTCACAGACTTCGTTCACCGGCAATCCACAATGTCTCTTGGATGCTCAGAACGCGACGCCTAACCGGCTGGAGGATGCACAGTCCTCAAGTGTAATAAGTCTTCAGATCACACAGACAAGAAGACTTAAGTGATGCCCAATTTTCTCTGGCTTTGGGTGGTTAGGGCTTTATCCTCGCAAGGAATTCTCTCTCAAAGGCTTCGAGGTGGGTTGGTCTCAAACGACAAAAGCCGTACTCTCAATCTGAGCAGCCAACCGTTTATGGTTGTGGGGGTGGGCTATTTATAGCCACTTGGCAACCCGACCTGATTTGTCCGAAATGACCCTGGGTCACTAAGGAACTGACACGTGTTCCAACGGTCAGATTTCAAACTCACACGGCAACTTTACTTGGGCTACAAGCAAAGCTGACTTGTCCGACTCTGGACAAGATTCGCTCTCATAGTCTTCACTCGAAGACATAGGTTTTTGGTTAGGCATCACTTCAGTCAGTCTGACTGGTTCTCATGGACCCCACTTAACAGTACGGTGGTTCCTATGACTCAACACAAAAGAAAAAGAACTACGAAAGATCTAAGTCTTCGAGCTCCATAGGCTTCATGTGGTGTCTTCTCTTGTCATAGTCTTCAATGTGAATATCTTCATATACCACCTTTGACTTCAATGTCTTCATACATTTTTAGGGGTCATCTCTGGTAGGAAAACCGAATCAACGAGGGACTTCTACCTATGTTATCCTGCAATTCTCACAAACACATTAGTCCCTCAACTAGGTTTGTCGTCAATACTCCAAAACCAACTAGGGGTGGCACTAGATGCATTTACAGGTCATCAGTGATTGTGGATGATTATTCAATATACACGTGGGTATATTTCTTCAAGAGGAAGAGTGAGACCCAACAAACTGTCATCGACTTTGCAAATGATGCTCAAGATCATCAGAATGCAAAGATCTTGACAATAAGAAGTGACAACAACACCGAGTTCAAGAACTACACCTTGGATGAGTTTCTTAGTGATGAGGGGATCAAGTATCAATATTCCGCACTATACACCCCTCAACAAAATGGTGTTGCGGAGAGGAAGAACCGAATGTTGATGGACGCGACAAGGACCATGATGGCGGAGTTCAAGTCCGCGTACAAGTTCTGGGCCGAAGCCGTTAACACCGCTTGTCATGCATCCAATCGGCTCTATCTCCTCAAAGGCTTGAACAAGACTCCATATGAGATTCTTACCGGCAACAAGCCCAACCTCAAGTACTTCCGGGTGTTTGGTTGTAAGTGTTTCATTCTCAAGAAAGGTGTTCGTTTGTCTAAATTCGAGGCTAGAGCTCATGAGGGCATATTTGTTGGTTATGCTACAAACTCTCATGCTTACCGTGTCCTGAACAAGTCCACCAGACTCATTGAGGAGACATGTAACGTGGAGTTTGACGAGAATAATGGCTTCCAAGTGGTACTTGTGATGTAGGTGATGAAATTCCTCCCCAAGCCCTAAGAAGAATGGGTGTTGGTCATATCCTACCCATTGAGGAACCCCTTGTGGCTGAAGAAGAAGGACAATGTTCCACTCAAGTGGAACCATCACCAACCCAAGACCCACACGCTTCCGAAGAACAAAGTGAAGGCCCTCAACCAAATGAACAAGATCAAGGGCAAGATCAACCTCAAGATGGTGGTGTACCATCAAGTGATGCCCAAGGCCAAGTTCTCACCACCGAGCAATTTCAAGATCAAGAGCAAGCTCAAGATCAAGAACAAGCTCAAGATGACGCTCAATATGATCAAGTTACCACTCCTCAACTCTCTCTTGAGGAGGAATTGGCGTGTCGTGCCACCAAGATTGCATCCAAGATCACTACCAAAGATCATCTCATGAAGAATGTGCTTGGAAGCTTAAGAAAGGGGGTAAGAACTCGTAGACAATTAGAAAACTACTGTGAACATCGCGCGTTTGTCTCTTGTGTTGAACCCCAAAAGGTCTATGAGGCGCTCGAGGATCCGGATTGGCTCAATGCCATGCATGAAGAACTCAACAACTTCGAGCACAACAAGGTGTGGAGATTGGTGCCAAGGCCAAAGGGAACCATAATGCCATTGGAACCAAGTGGATATTCAAGAACAAGCAAGATTCTCATGGAATTATTGTTCACAACAAGGCTCGTTTGGTAGCACAAGGCTACTCCCGAGTCAAGGGTATCGACCACGGTGAAACCTTTGCTCCCGTTGCTCGCCTTGAATCTATTCGTTTGTTGATTGCTTATGCTTCTCATCATAACTTCAAGTTGCAACAAATGGATGTGAAGAGTGCTTTTTCTTAATGGTCCTATTAATGAGTTGGTGTATGTCAAACAACCCCCGGGGTTTGAGGATCCCGAGTTCCCCAATCATGTGTACCAACTCGATAAGGAACTCTATGGCCTTAAACAAGCCCCACGTGCGTGGTATGAGCACCTTATCGAGTTGTTGCAAGATCGTGGGTTTGAAATTGGGAAAATCGACCCCACTCTTTTTACTAAGAAGGTCAAAGGGGAGTTGTTTGTATGCCAACTATGTGTTGATGATATTATCTTTGGTTCTCCTAACAAAGCTTTCAATGAGGAGTTTGCTGCTCTCATGACATCGAAGTTCAAGATGTACATGATGGGAGAGTTGAAGTTCTTTCTCGTGTTCTGTTGGGGATATAACTACTGGGTATGAACCGCCCAGGAGGGGCCGGGTCATACCACTGGCGTCTTACCAATGAAGATGGCAGATCATACGAGCTCGTTGACAGCCCAAGACCCAAAGGTGACTTAAGGCCCAGGAGGATGAACCATCGTGTATCTATGACTTGTATTGTAAGGCAAGCATAGTTAGTCACCGAGTCGGACATGTTGTGTATGAGCTGGCCGGGACTCCGTGAACCGTCGGGCGTCAACCTGTGTATATAAAGGGACGACACGGCGGTGATTTCGGGCAAGGAACAAGAGCTCGAGAACTAGGTCAAGCGTATTCGCTCCTTGGTAATCGAAAGCCAAGCAATACAATCCCAAACTGGAGTAGGCATTTACCTTCACTGCAAGGGGCTGAACCAGTATAAAATCTCTGTGTCCTTTGTCCCATTTAACCCCTTTAAGCTAACCTAGTTGTGATGGCTCCACGACTAAGTCCTTCTGTTAGGACATCTTCCATGACAATTCCATGATAGTTGGTGCCCACCATGGGCCAGTGCACGGTGGTTTTGAGTTCTTGAAGGGCAGCTTTGAAGGGATCAAGGGATACGCTATGGGCCGAATGACCAAGAGTCGTCGCGGCAAGCTCTACATCAACAATGCAGGCTGGGGCCCCGAGGCCGGCTCAATCAAGTACGGGTACCGGGTCCCCCTCGGCGGAATCCACATCTTCATCGGCAAGATCGGCGAACCGGGCCCTGAGCCGGACATCTGCACCGACATAATCGAGACGGCTCAGTGTGCACAACCCGCCCGAGTTCAACCCGCCATGAAGCGTGCCTTTGTTGGTTTCACCCATGGGGTGGAAGTTGGAGAAGGATCTATGTCTGGCGGTGAGACAGCCATCTACTCTGATGGTGAGTCGTCCACAGGCGAGTCTAATTCAATGTATCAATTGCAAGACGGCCGGCTTGGGGGCTGTTCCGATGGCGACAATATTCCGGACCCCTATGAGCCGCCGAACAAGGTTGCGATCTTCATGGTCGGTACATAGCCGGAGCTCGGTTCATCAACCGTCGCGGCTATGACTTCTAGTTCAACCGCTGCAGCGAAAGCTGGGGCTAGCGGCACGGCACGCCCGCCGGCTCAAGCTTTGACAGAGTTATTGGAGGCTTTGGCGACTCTAATGGGGGTGGAGGTAACCCCGGACAACTAGGAACAACACAAGGCGGATGTGGCGAAGCTATGAGATGAGATAGCTCAAGCCAAGGAAGAGCTGGCGGCTACGAACGCTAGGATGGCTACAGAGCGGGCTGCTTTGGACGCCCAGGCACAACGGATTCAGGCAGAGTCCTTCCGACTCACATTGGATTAGAACGCTTCAAACGAGATCATGAGGAGGAGGCACCGGTGTCATCTACCCCCGGTTTATGAGCAAGGGAACCTCTTCAACACACATGGAGCAGGGACCAGTGAACCACCGGTGGTGAACCGGGCGGTCGAAGCACCTGGGACTGGAGCGCCGGTTCAGCCACGTGCGATGGACCCGCCATGTTTGAATAATAATCTGCCTCAGCATGTTCCGACACCTCCGGGTCATTATTCTAAACCTTTGGATAATATGATTGTTGCGGCAACGCGATTGGCGGCTCTACCAGTTGAAGGTGAGTCTCTGGCAGTGTTAGAGACACGAAGGGCCAGAGAGCTTCTTCAGAAAGCTGTGGCTCAGTAGGCGGCTTATTCTTATAGCCGTAAATGGATTCATTCAACCCCTCGACCAAGCCGGAGTTACAACAGGCACATTGAGTCGCCAGCAGTTTCAAGTAGTGAGGAGCACCGAAACCAGCCTCATGGGCATGACCCGACGCGCGGAGGTAATAATGCCCAGGCTTTGGTGGATCAGGGCAGGGCGCGTCGGGAGGCTGAGCAGGCGGCCTAGCTAGCGGCTCAAGAAAAATCTCTGGTTTATCCATCAACTTCGGTGGAGGCAGGTGTGATCTCTAGAACCTTGGGTGTGCCGTGTTTAGTGCCGGCTCTATGTAACGAGCGTCTACCTAAGGATTTTAAGGGACCTCGGAAGGTGCCTAATTACACAGTAGATCAGCCCCCTGAGGCTTGGATTGAGAGTTATGAGATGGCCATGGAGATGTTGGATGTTAGTGATGTTGCATGTGCTAAATATCTCACCATGATGTTGGGTGGGTGACACGTCTCCAATGTATCTATAATTTTTGATTATTCCATGCTATTATATTATCAATCTTGGATGTTTTATAATCATTTTATAGTCTTTTATACCATTTTTTGGTACTAACCAATTGACATAGTGCCAAGTGCCAGTTCCTATTTTTTTCGTGTTTTTTACATCGCAGAAAATCAATATCAGACGGAGTCCAAATGCCACAAAACTTTACGGAGATTTTTTATGGACCAGAAGGAACATGTTGGGCCTTGTTTGCACCTGGGGGGAGTCTCGAGGAGGGGACAACCCACCAGGGCACGCCAGGAGGCCCAGGCGCACCCTGGTGGGTTGCGCCCACCTCGGGTGCCCCCGGACCACCTCTTTGCTCTATAAATACCCCAAAAATCCCAGAACCCTAGGGGAGTCGACAAAATATTCATCTAGCTGCCGCAGAGTCCAGAACCACTAGATCCAATCTAGACACCATCTCGGATGGGGTTCACCACCTCCATTGGTGCCTCTCCGATGATGCATGAGTTGTTCTTTGTAGACCTTCGGGTCTGTAGTTAGTAGCTAGATGGCTTCATTTCTCTCTCTTGATTCTCAATACAATGGTCTCTTGGAGATCCATATGATGTAACTCTTTTGCAGTGTGTTTGTTGGGATCGATAAACTTTGAGTTTATGATCAGATCTATCTTTTTATATCCATGAAAGTTATTTGAGTTTGTTTGATCTCTTATATGCATGATTTCTTATAGCCTCGTATTTCTTCTCCGATAATTGGGTTTTTTTGGCAAACTTGATCTATTTATCTTGCAATGGGAAGAGGTGCTTTGTAGTGGGTTCGATCTTACGGTGCTTGATCCCAGTGACAGAAAGGGAAACAACACGTATGTATCATTGCTACTAAGGATAAAACAATGGGGGTCTATCTCTACATAGATAGATCTTGTCTACATCGTGTCATCGTTCTTATTACGTTACTCTGTTTCTCCATGAACTTAATACACTAGATGCATGCTGGATATCGGTCGATGTGTGGAGTAAGAGTAGTAGATGCAGGCAGGAGTCGGTCTACTAATCTTGGACGTGATGCCTATATAATGATCATTGCCTGGATATCGTCATAATTATTTGAGGTTCTATCAATTGCCCAACAGTAATTTGTTTACCCACCGTTTGCTATTTTTCTCGAGAGAAGCCACTAGTGAAACCTACGGCCCCGGGTCTTCTTTCTCATATATTTGCCTTTGCGATTTACTTTTCTCTTGCATTTATTTCTAGATCTTTTAATCCAAAACCCCCAAAATACTTTGCTGCACTTTATTTTGTTTGCGATCTATTTATTTAATCTATTACAACTTTCTCCCGTCACACACCAATTTCTGGCACCGTTACCCGAAAGGGGTTGACAACCCTTTTAACACGTCAGGTTGTGAGGATTTGTTATCTGTGTGCAGGGGCTGTTTACGTTGTGTTGCTTGGTTTTCCTACTAGTTTGATAACGTTGGTTTCATATCTGAGGGAAATACCTACCGCCGCAGTGCTGCATCATCCCTTCCTCTTTGGGGAAATACCGACGTAGCTTCAAGCGACATCAAAAGGAATTTTTGGCGCCGTTGCCGGGGAAGATCTTCAACATATACGAGGTTCCTAATCACAAATCTCATCTCCTCACAATTTACATTATTTTCCATTTGCCTCTCCCCCACTTCACAAAAATTTGTTGTTTTATTCGCCTCTCTTTTTCGTTCACCGTTTTCTTGCGGATCTGTTTTTGTGTGCAATTTTATTTTCCGTCATTATCATTGTGGATAGTTCTTCCTCTAGTGCTTGCACTCCCGAGAACGAAGTTCTCAACTTTAAACAAAGGGGAGGAGAAAATTTAAAAGATGCCTGGTATAGGATTTGCAATGCTCACAATAGATCTACCCGTAAGCAATCCACCATTGTTCTTCTTCGTTGTTTTTATGTTTGGCATCACCACCTGGTATAGATTTCTCCTTGATGCGATTACCAGAGGAAATTTCTTGATGTGTGCTTCTCTTGATGCCTTTATTGCTATGGAAACTTAGTGGGCTCACCACCCCTTATGACTAATGAAACAACTTTGACTCTTGAGCATGTTATGGAAATATTAGATGCTATTGAAAAGAAAATGCTCACCGAAGATCATATGGAAATTATAGATAAAAAGATTCATAATTTTTCTACCAATATTGGGTCAAACGTGGGAGATATTCTTAAGTTGTTAAAAGAAAAGGGTACTTTAACCCATGAAAGAATAGAAGAAAGTCCGTCTTGTATTGATAAAATAGAAGAAATCTTTAGTAATCTAAGCACGACTTTTGCTTCCTTTAAAACTATCGAGAAAACTCCCGCAAGGAGGGGTAGATCCAAGAACAAGGGTGCAACTTCTAGTAATAGTAATAATGGTGATATTAAGATGATTAGTGTTCACCCAGATTTTGTTGAAGTGATAAGAGATCCTTTTTGCAAGAATGAAATCTTTGAATTTATTCCCAGAAGTGTTTTTATTGAAAATATTTATGCTAAATCCTTGAAGGATTCCAAGTATTTGATTGAAGAGTTGGACAAAGATGACAAAACTTAGATCCTTGCTTTATGCCTAGCTAAGGGCATAAAACTATAGCGCTTGTTGGGAGGCAACCCAATGAATAAAATTTATTTTAGATTTTTGTTTCCTGTTCTTGAGTGTTAGCACAATTATGCTATTGTTATGATTGTGTTTCTTGTGTTTTAATTAGAGTTTGTGCCAAGTAAAGCCTTTAGGATCTTCTTGGGTGATAGTTGTTTGATCTTGCTGAAAAAATAGAAACTTTTACGCTCACGAAATTAATTTTAATTTTTCACCAAAGAGCGATAAAATACCCATTCCACTTGAAGTAGATCAATATACAAATTTCTCAGGCCGTCCTAATTTTTCAGAATTTTTGGAGTTACGGAAGTATTCAAAATAGTCAGATTGATACAAAATGTTCTATTTTGACACGTTCCGTTTTCTTTGTGTTGTGTGCTTATTTTGATGGCTCTATGGTTTTCTTTGATGAGTTTTTGCCATAGAAAAGTTGGAATACAATACATATAATACTAAAACAAAATATGAATTGGTTTGATATAGTACTTATAGTAGTAATTTATTATTTTCTTACACTAACGGATCTCACGAAGGTTTTGTTAAGTTCTGTGTGATTGAAGTTTTCAAGTTTTGGGTTATCTTACGATGAATAAAGGAAGGATGGAAGAGCCTAAGCTTGGGGATGCCCCGCCATCCCAAGCTATTTTCCAAAAATGAGCAACCAACTAAGCTTGGGGATGCCCCCGAGTTGCATCCCCGCTTTCTTCCAACGATCATCGGTATTTTACTCAAAACTATATTTTTATTCGTCACATGATGTGTGTTTTGCTTGGAGCGTCTTGTATGATATGAGTCCTTGCTTGTTTTATTTTGTGTTTTAAGTTATAATCCTTGCTGGACACACCTATTTGTGAGAGCCAAAATTATGTCATGACTTGTTAGAATTGCTCTCTATGCTTCACTTAAATTTTTATGAGAAATGGACTTGCTCTAGTGCTTCACTTATATCTTCTTGAGCACGGTGTGCTTTAGTATTTTTGAAGAAATGCTCTCTTGCTTCAATTAGATTTATTTGAGAGTTAGTAAAATTTTGAAGAAATTCTCTCTTACTTCACTTAAATTAATTTGAGAGAAAGAAAAAACTATTATGCTCATAATCTTCACTTATATTTGTTGGAGCATGTCAAAAGCAATACATGAAAATTAGTCCCAAAGTGATAGATATCCAAGAAGGATATAATAAAAACTTTCATGAAGATCATTGGACAAAATAAACTTGATTCTTAGTAATAGTTTTGAGATATGATGATGTGATATGTGAGTCATCTTGATGAGTAATTATGCTTTAGTGAGAATATTGGTGTTAAGGTTTGTGATTCCCTATGTAAGTACGAAAGTCAATAGTCATGCAATGAAATTATATCCTACTTATGGTGCATTATTCAGTGTTATTTATGCTTAATGCTTGCTTATGAGATTATCTGTTTCTTATTTGGTCACTTCCCAATCTTTTGCTAGCCTTCATTTTGCACTAAGTATGATCTCTACTTGTGCATCCAAAAACCTTAAACCAGTTTTGCCACATGAGTCCACTATATCTACCTATATGAGGTATTCTTTGCCGTTCTAAGCAAATTTGCATGTGCCATCTCTATTTTTCAAAATAAACTTCTCTTTTGTGTGTTTGTTTCGCTCGCGGAGTGGTGAGGGGTGGCTAATATTTTCCATGCTAGATGTGTTATTCTCAAGATGAGTGTTTATTAACTTGTCATTACACGAGAGTAAGGCAAAGGTATTAGGGATGCCCAGTCCTGAAATCCAAAAAAAAGAATTTACTTTATGTTTTAAAATAATAAATTCCTTAGAAAGTGTTGGTATGGAGAGCACCTGTGGATACGATTAGCCATGGAAAGTGAAAGTTATGGTTGAAAAAGGAATAAACTTTATTTTCTGTTTGGGAACCGCCTATGATATATCTATGCATAGAAAGTATTGGGAACTCTAAGTCATTTTCATTGGTGGGATGGATACACCTCTCAAAATGTTTTTATCTCTAAGTTTTTCTCTTTGAGCTCTGGCACCTCTACAAATCCCTACTTCCCTTTGCCAAGGGCCTTTCTTTTACTTTATGCAATTTTTATTTTGGTTCTCCATCTTCTCTTATAAAAGCACCAACTAGGAGACAATATGATCGTACTTAAGCATTGGGGGTAGCTCATATTCGAGTGTGTTTCATGAATTGACCAATGTTTGAGCATGATGGGCTAGGGATAACTTATTTTAGCGTTGATATTTTGGAAGACATGGTTGCTTGTGGATATGCATGAGTATCTAAATTATCATGTCAAAACTAGACTATTGCTTTGAACAACTAAAATTCCAATTGTCCATGCTATAAATAAAATAATATGATATGACATGATAGGTAACATTCCACATCAAAAATTCTGTTTTTATCACTTACCTACTCGAGGACGAGGAGGAGTTAAGCTTGGGAATGCTGATACGTCCCCAACGTATCTATAATTTTTGATTGTTCCATGCGGTTATATTATCAATCTTGGATGTTTTATAATCATTTTATAGTCATTTTATATCTTTTTTTGGTACTAACCTCTCGACATAGTGTCCGAGATCCAATTTTTTCCGTGTTTTTTTACATCACAGAAAATCAATATCAGACGGAGTCCAGTTGCCACGAAACTTTACAGAGATTTTTTATGGACCAGAAGGAACATGTTGGGCCCTGGTTGCACCTGGGGGGAGTCCTGAGGAGGGGACAACCCACCAGGGTGCGCCAGGAGGCCCAAACGCGCCCTGGTGGGCTGTGCCCACCTCAGGTGCCCCCAGACCGCCTCTTTGCCCTACAAAATACCCCCAAAATCCCAGAACCCTAGGGGAGTCGACGAAATATTCATCCAGCCGCCGCAGAGTCCAAAACCACCAGATCCAATCTAGACACCATCTCGGATGGGGTTCACCACCTCCATTGGTGCCTCTCCGATGATACGTGAGTAGTTCTTTGTAGACCTTCAAGTCTGTAGTTAGTAGCTAGATGGCTTCATTTCTCTCTTTCGATTCTCAATACAATGGTCTCTTAGATATCCATATGATGTAACTCTTTTGCGGTGTGTTTGTTGGGATCGATGAACTTTGAGTTTATGATCAAATCTATCTTTTTATATCCATGAAAGTTATTTGAGTTTCTTTGATCTCTTATATGCATGATTGCTTATAGCCTCGTATTTCTTCTCCGAAATTTGGGTTTTGTTTGGCCAACTTGATCTATTTATCTTGCAATGGGAAGAGGTGCTTTGTAGTGGGTTCGATCTTACAGTGCTTGATCCCAGTGACATAAAGGGAAACGACACATATGTATTGTTGCTACTAAGGATAAAATGATGGGGTCTACCTCTACATAGATAGATCTTGTCTACATCATGTCATCGTTCTTATTGCATTACTCCGTTTCTCCATGAACTTAATACACTAGATGCATGCTGGATAGCGGTCAATGTGTGGAGTAATAGTAGTAGATGCAGGCGGGAGTCGGTCTACTAATCTTGGACCTGATGCCTATATAATGATCATTGCTTGGATATCATCATAATTATTTGAGGTTCTATCAATTGCCCAACAGTAATTTGTTTACCCACTGTTTGCTATTTTTCTCGAGAGAAGCCACTAGTGACACCTACGGCCCCCGGGTCTTCTTTCTCATACATTTGCCTTTGTGATCTACTTTTCTCTTGCATTTATTTTTAGATCTTTTAATCCAAAAACCCAAAAATATTTTGCTGCACTTTATTTTATTTGTGATCTATTTATTTAATCTATTACCACTTTCTCCTGTCACGCACCAATTTCTGGCACCATTACCCGAAAGGGATTGACAACCCCTTTAACACATCGGGTTGCGAGGATTTGTTATCTTTGTGCAGGGGCTGTTTACGTTGTGTTGCTTGGTTATCCTACTGGTTCGATAACCTTGGTTTCATATATGACGGAAATACCTACCGCCACAGTGCTGCATCATCTCTTCCTCTTTGGGGAAATACCGACGTAGCTTCAAGCGACATCAAAAGGAATTTCTGGCGCCATTGCCGGGGAAGATCTTCAACATATACCAGGTTCCTAATCACAAATCTCCTCTCCTCGCAATTTACATTGTTTTCCATTTGCCTCTCATTTTCATTTCCCACACTTCACAAAAATTTGTCGTTTTATTCGCCTCTCTTTTTCGGTCGCCATTTTCTTGCGGATCTGTATTTGTGTGCAATTTTATTTGCCGTCATTATCATTGTGAATAGTTCTTCCTCTATTGCTTGCACTCCCGAGAACGAAGTTCTCAACTTTAAACAAAGGGGAGGAGAAAATTTAAAATATGCTTGGTATAGGATTTGCAATGCTCATAACAGATCTACCCGTAAGCAACCCACCATTGTTCTTCTTTGTTGTTTTTATGTTGGCATCACCACCTGGTATAGGTTCGTCCTTGATACAATTACCGCTGGAAATTTCTTAATGTGTCCTTCTCTTGATGCCTTTAATGCTATGGGAAACTTAGTGGGCTCACCCCCTTATGATTAGTGAAACAAATTTGACTCTTGAGCATGTTATGGAAAGACTAGATGCTATTGAAAAGTAAATGCTCACCGATGATCATATGGAAATTATAGATAAAAATATTCATAATTTTTCTAACAATATTGGGTCAAAGGTGGGAGATATTCTTAAGTTGTTAAAAGAGAAGGGTACTTTAACCCACAAAAGAATAGAAGAAAGTTTGTCTCGGATTGATAAAATAGAAGACATTTTTAGTAATCTAAGCACGGCTTTTGCTTCTGCTAAAACTATCGAGAAAACTCCCGCAAGGAGGGGTAGATCCAAGAACAAGGGTGCAACTTCTAGTAATAGTAATAATGGAGATCTTAAGATGACTAGTGTTCACCCAGATTTTTTTGAAGTGAGAAGAGATCCTTTTTGCAAGAATGAAATCTTTGAATTTATTCCTAGAAGTGTTGTTATTGAAAATATTTATTCTAAATCCTTGAAGGATTCTAAGTGATTGATTGAAGAGTTGGACAAAGATGACAAAACTTAGATCCTTGCTTTATGCCTAGCTAAGGGCGTAAAACTATAGCGCTTGTTGGGAGGCAACCCAATGAATAAAATTTATTTTTGCTTTTTGCTTCTTGTTCTTGAGTGTTAGCACAATTATGCTACTGTTATGATTGTGTTTTTGTGTTTTAATTAGTGTTTGTGCCAAGTAAAGCCTTTAGGATCTTCTTGGGTGATAGTTGTTTGATCTTGCTGAAAAAAACAGAAACTTTTACACCCATGAAATTAATTTTCATTTCTTACCAAAGAGCGATAAAATACCCATTCTACTTGAAGTAGATCTGTATACAAATTTCTCAGGTCGTCCTAATTTTTCAGAATTTTTGGAGTTACAGAAGTATTCGAAATAGTCAGAATGATACAGAGTGTTCTGTTTTGACAGATTCAATTTTCTTTGTGCTGTGTGCTTATTTTGATGGCTCTATGGTTTTCTTTGATGAGTTTTTGCCATGGAAAAGTTGGAATAAATTACATATAATACAAAAAATATGAATTGGTTTGATAAAGTACTTATAGTAGTGATTTATTATTTTCTTACACTAACGGATCTCATGAAGGTTTTGTTAAGTTTTGTGTGATTGAAGTTTTCAAGTTTTGGGTTATCTTACGATGGATGAAGGAGGGATGGAAGAGCCTAAGCTTGGGGATGCCCCGGCATCCCAAGAAATTATCCAAAAATGAGTAACCAACTAAGCTTGGGGATCCCCCCGAGTGGCATCCCCTCTTTCTTCCAACGATCATCGGTATTTTACTCAAAACTATATTTTTATTCGTCACATGATATGTGTTTTGCTTGCAGTGTCTTGTATGACATGAGTCATTGCTTTTTTTTATTTTGTGTTTTAAGTTATCAAACCTTGTTGGACACACCTATTTGTGAGAGCCAAAATTATGTCATGACTTGGTGTAATTGCTCTCTATGCTTCACTTATAGTTTTATGAGCAATGGACTTGCTCTAGTGCTTCACTTATATCTTTTTGAGCACGGTGTGCTTTAGTATTTTTGAAGAAATGATCTCTTGATTCACTTAGAATTTTTTGAGAGTTAGTAAAACTTTCAAGAAAATTCTCTCTTACTTCACTTAAATTAATTTGAGCGAAAGAAAAAATTATTATGCTCATGATCTTCACTTATATTTGTTGGAGCTTGTCAAAAGCAATACATGAAAATTACTCCCAAAGTGATAGATATCCAAGAAGGATATAATAAAAACTTTCGTGAAGATCATTAGAAAAAATAAAATTGATTCTTAGTAATAGTTTTGAGATATGATGATGTGATATGTGAGTCATCTTGATGAGTAATTATGCTTTAGTAAGAATATTGATGTTAAGGTTTGTGATTCCCTATGCAAGTACGAAAGTCAATAGTCATGCAATGAAATTATATCCTACTTATGGTTCATTATTCGGTGTTATTTATGCTTAATGCTTTCTTATGAGATTATCTGTTTCTTAGTTGGTCACTTCCCAATCTTTTGCTAGCCTTCATTTTGCACTAAGTATGATCTCTACTTGTGCATCCAAAAACCTTAAACCAGTTTTGCCACATGAATCCACTATATCTACCTATATGCGGTATTCTTTGCCGTTCTAAGCAAATTTGCATGTGCCATGTCGAATTTTCAAAATAAACTTCTCTTTTGTGTGTTTGTTTCACTTGCGAAGCGGTGAGGGGTGGCTAATATTTTCCATGCTAGATGTGTTATTCTCAAGATGAGTGTTTATTCACTTGTCATTGCACAAGAGTAAGGCAAAGGTATTAGGATGCCCAGTCATGAAATGCAAAAAAAAGAATTTACTTTATGTTATCAAATAATAAATTCCTTGGAAAGTGTTGGTATGGAGGGCACCTGTGGATACGGTTAGCCATGGGAAGTGAAAGTTATGGTGTAAAAAGGAATAAACTTTATTTTCCGTTTGGGAACCGCCTATGATATATCAATGCATGGAAAGTATTGGGAACTCTAAGTCGTTTTCGTTGGTGGGATGGATACACCTCTCAAAATGTTTTTATCTCTAAGTTTTCCGCTTTGAGCTTTGGCCTCTACAAATCCCTACTTCCCTCTGCCAAGGGCCTTTCTTTTACTTTATGCAATTTTTATTTTGATTCTCAATCTTCTCTTATAAAAGCACCAACTAGGAGGCAATATGATCGTACTTAAGCATTAAGTGTAGCTAATATTCGAGTGTGTTTCATGAATGGATCAATGTTTGAGCATGATGGGCTAGGGATAACTTATTTTAGCATTGATATTTTGAAAGACATGGTTGCTTATTGATATGCTTGAGTATCTAAATTATCATGTCAAAACTAGACTATTGCTTCGAACAACTAAAAGTCCAATTGTCCATGCTATAAAGATAAGAATATGATATGACATGATAGGAAGCATTCCACATCAAAAATTCTGTTTTTATCACTTACCTACTCGAGGGTGAGTAGGAGTTAAGCTTGGGGATGCTGATACGTATCCAATGTATCTATAATTTTTTATTGTTCCATGCTGTTATATTATCAATCTTGGATGTTCTATAATTATTTTATAGTCATTTTATATCATTTTTTGGTACTAACCTATTGACATAGTGCCAAGTGCCAGTTCCTATTTTTTTCGTGTTTTTTTACATCATAGAAAATCAATATCAGACGGAGTCCAAATGCCACGAAAATTTACGGAGATTTTTTATGGATCAGAAGGAACATGTTGGGCCCTGGTTGCACGTGGGGTAGTCCCGAGGAGGGGACAACCCACCAGGGAGCGCCAGGAGGCCCAGGCGCGCCCTGGTGGGTTGTGCCCACCTCGGGTGCCCACCGGACCGCCTCTTTGCTCTATAAATACCCCAAAAATCCCAGAACCCTAGGGGAGTCGAAGAAATATTAATCCAGCTGCAGCAGAGTCCAGGACCACCAGATCCAATCTAGACACCATCTCAGATGGGGTCCACCACCTCCATTGGTGCCTCTCTGATGATGCGTGAGTAGTTCTTTGTAGACCTTCGGGTCCGTAGTTAGTAGCTATATGGCTTCATTTCTCTCTCTTGATTCTCAATATAATGGTCTCTTGGAGATCCATATGATGTAACTCTTTTGCGGTGTGTTTGTTGGGATCGATGAACTTTGAGTTTATGATCAAATCTACCTTTTTATATCCATGAAAGTTATTTGAGTTTCTTTGATCTCTTATATGCATGATTGCTTATAGCCTTGTATTTCTTCTCCGATATTTGGGTTTTGTTTGGCCAACTTGATCTATTTATCTTGCAATGAGAAGAGGTGCTTTGTAGTGGGTTCGATCTTACGGTGCTTGATCCCAGTGACATAAAGGGAATCGACACGTATGTATCATTGCTACTAAGGATAAAACGATGGGGTCTATCTCTACATAGATAGATCTTGTCTACATCATGTCATCGTTCTTATTGCATTACTCCATTTCTCCATGAAATTAATACACTAGAGGCATGCTGGATAGCGGTCGATGTGTGGAGTAATAGTAGTAGATGCAGGCAGGAGTTGGTCTACTAATCTTGGACATGATGCCTATATAATGATCATTGCTTGGATATCGTCATAATTATTTGAGGTTCTATCAATTGCCCAACAGTAACTTGTTTACCCACCATTTGCTATTTTTCTCGAGAGAAGCCACTAGTGAAACCTACGCCCCCCGGGTCTTCTTTCTCATATATTTGCCTTTGTGATCTACTTTTCTCTTGCATTTATTTTCAGATCTTTTAATCCAAAAACCCAAAAATACTTTGCTGAACTTTATTTTATTTGTGATCTATTTATTTAATCTATTACAACTTTTTCCCATCACGCACCAATTTCTAGCACCGTTACTCGAATGGGATTGACAACCCCTTTAACATGTCGGGTTGCGAGGATTTGTTATCTGTGTGCATGGGCTGTTTACGTTGTGTTGCTTGGTTCTCCTACTGGTTCGATAACCTTGGTTTCATATCTGAGGGAAATACCTACCGCCGCCATGCTGCATCATCCCTTCCTCTTTGGGGAAATACCAACGTAGCTTCAAGTGACATCAATGGGCTGGCTCGTACTTGGTTGAAGGGGCTCCTTGCTAACTCCATCTGATCATGGGCGGACTTGAAGACTCGCTTTATCCAAATTTTTAAAGACACGTGCAAGCAGCCTCTATTGATTTTAGATTTGGACTCCTGTGTTCAAAGGGAGGGAGAGTCAATGACCCATTGGGTATGCAGGATCTCAGCTGTTATACACTCACCGGACAGTATCAACACCGGCTCAGCAGTCCTGATGTTGGAGAAAAACTGCCGTTTTCTCCCTTTAAAGCAGAAATTGGGGCGGCTTAAGCGCCACAACAACGACATGGGGGAGCTGATGGCGTCTCTCATCAAGTATGCCGACTCTGATGGTACCAAGGACCCTGAGTCTGATGATGAGAAGCCGGGTAAGGGAAAGAAGAGCATCAATACAAGAGGGCATCAACATAACCCGACAAATCAAGGTGGCAATGGTAAGGGCAAGGGTGATGGCTTCTTGGATTTTGTGGCTAACACCAACACGCAGAATAATAATCAGCACCCCAGGGGAAAGCCGCCCCCTTGGTTTGGAGGACCAAAATTCAATCTTGAGGTGATGATGAATCAGCCTTGCCCGAAGCATGGTACGCAGGAAAAGCCGGCCACTGACCTCTGGAAGGATTGCTTCATTATGAGGGAGTATAGAAATTCCAATTTTTTCCAGAACAATCATGGGCCAGACGGCGGCTTAGGATCCGGCTCTCACGGTCCTGGTTATGGTGGCGGCGGTTCTAATTCTGGTTTCCAGGGCCAAGGCAATCAAGGTGGTTTTAATCAACAGTTCGGTCAAGGGAATCAGCAGCAGCAGTCTGGTTATTAGAGTAACCCAAAGCAATTGAATAGTGGACAGTACCACGTTTTCACCACGAGTTTATGCAAGCGGGATCAAAAGCTCCATAAAAGGGCAGTGAATGCAATTGAGCCGGCGATTCCCCGTTACTTACGATGGTCTGAACACCCTATTCTCTGGAGTCACGAGGATCACCCGCCCTGGGTTGATAATCCGGGCCATTTGGCTCTGGTGGTGGCGCCTTAGGTTGGAGGATACAGATTTACTAAGGTACTCATGGATGGAGGTAGCAGCATCAATATTCCGTATTATGAAACTTTTCGTCGCATGAGTTTGACTGACAAAGATCTTAAGCCATCAAATACTGTTTTTCACGGTGTGGTGTCTGGTAAGTCGGCGTATCTAGTGGGCAAAATATCTTTGGAAGTTGCCCTTGGAGATGATCATGATTCTAGATCTGAAACATTGACTTTTGAGGTGGTTAAAATCAAGAGCCCGTATCATGCTCTGTTTGGGCGGCCGGCTTATGCTAAGTTCATGGCAAGGCCTTGTTATGTTTATTTGTAGCTTAAGATGTCAGGTCACAAGGGCACCATCACAGTGCAAGGAAGCCGGAAGATAGCCTTGGAATGTGAAGAAGGCGACGCTGCTTATGCTGAGTCTGTCTGTGCAACAGAAGAATTGAAATTTTACAAGGATAATGTTGACCCGGCGGATATGACATCTTTGAAGAAGCCAACCATAGAGCATGACCCCCTCTTGAAATTTAAGTCGGCGGACGACACTAAGCTAGTTGACTTCGTTCCTGGCGATTCATCCAAGTAGTTTAGCAAAAGTGCTAATTTGGATCAGAAATAGGAAAGCGCGCTCATCGAGTTCATCCATGAGAACCCGGACATCTTTGCATGGAAACCTTCAAACATGCCAGGTGTATCGAGGGAACTCACTGAGCACACTCTCAATATTGATCCAAAGTTTAAACCGGTCAAGAAATTCCTTCGCCATTCCAATGAAGAGAGGCGCAAGGCCATTGGTGAAGAAGTGGCCCGGCTCTTGGCGATTGGGTTCATTGTTGAAGTTTTTCATCCTGAGTGGTTGGCTAACCCGGTGCTGGTACTTAAGAAAAACGACACTTGGCACATGTGTGTGGATTATACAGATCTTAATAAAGCTTGCCAGGCTGATCCTTTTTCTCTCCCCCGTATTGATCAGATCATTGATGCTACGGTGGGTTGCGAGCATTTGAGCTTTTTGGATGCTTATTCTGGTTATCATCAGATCAAGATGGCAGTTAAGGACCAGGAGAAGATAGCTTTCATCACTCCCTTTGGAGCCTTCTATTATTTATCAATGCCTTTTGGGCTCAAGAGTGCCCAGGCGACTTACTAGCGGTGTGTGCAAAATTACCTTCATGATCAGATTGAGCGCAATGTTCATGCTTATGTGGATGATATTGTAGTGAAATCCTGGAAGAAGGAAACCTTATAGATGATTTGAAAGAGACCTTTGACAATCTCCGGGTCTACAAGATGATGCTTAACCCGGCCAAGTGTGTCTTTGGTGTACCAATAGGCAAGCTCTTAGGCTTTCTGGTTTCTGAATGGGGCATTGAAGCCAACCCCGAGAAAATAAAGGCTACCACTTCCCTGGCTAAACCGACATGTATTAATGATGTTTGGCATCTGGCGGGTCGTATTGCGGCCTTAAGCCAGTTGGGCGAAAAGGCTATCCCTCTTTACCAGATGATGAAGAAGACAAATCACTTTGTCTGGAGTTATGCTGCTGATCAGGCGTTTGAGGCCTGGAAGAAATAGTTGGCTGAGCTGCCGGTTCTTGCTGCTCCCATTGATAAAGAGCCTTTGTTGTTATATGTGGCTTCCAATAGCCGAGCTGTCAGTGTAGCAATTGTGGTGGAAAGGAAGGAGTCAGGAAAGGAATATCCGGTTTAGCGGCCGGTTTACTACATCAGTGAGGTGCTCATTGAGTCCAAGCAGAGGTATCCGCATTGGCAGAAACTTGTATATGGGGTGTTCATGGCTAGTCGAAAGCTCAAGCAATATTTTCTGGGTCATCCCATCACTATGGTTAGTTCTGCTCCTTTAGGGGATATTATCCAAAACAGAGAAGCCACATGTCAGGTAGCCAAGTGGGCCATCACTCCAAAAAAAAGACACATCCGTGAAATTTTGGGCCGAACGATTTTTTTTCTGTCATACATATGACACTTCTATGACGATAATTGTGACAAAACCCGGTATCATCATAGATGTGGTGGGCTCCTACTTCTATGACAAAAAATCATGATAGAAAATGGGCTTTTTTTTGTCCTGGGCGGGCCGGAGACGCAGCTGCATGACATTCTTTGGGCTGTCCATGACAAAAAAAACCGTGGTAGAAGCGAGGGCGAGGAAAATTTCAGGAAGTTCCCGGTTACGGTGGGAGGTCGGGGGCCGAGCGATGCGCGTTTCTCTCGTACACGTACACGCGTGTGTGCGAGGCATTGGGCTCTAACTGAACCCGAGCGATTGCACTGCAGGCTATGCGTTACTGAACCCGAGCGATCGATCGATGGCTGTTAACTAAACCCGATCGAGCGATTCCTTCGCTACTGCTGCTAACTAAACCAGATCGATTGGATGAACAACGAGCGTTGTGGGGGGGGGGGTGGATGAACAGTGAGCGATGGCATTGCCTCTGGATGAACAGGACCCCGTGGTGTGGTGGAGGGCTAGATGAACAGTAGACGATGGAGGGTTGCCCGTGGAGGGGTGGTTGAACAGGACCCCGTGGTGTGGAGGGCTGGATGAACAGTAGACGGTGGAGGGGTGCCCGTGGAGGGATGGTTGAACAGTAGCCGATGGAGTAGCGCGCGGTGGAGGCTGGATGAACAGGAGCCCGTGGAGGCTGGAGGAGGTCGACGGTGGAGATGAACAGTATCCCGTGGAGTCCTGTTTTGCGGTACGCCACACCCCTCCCGATGAACAGGACCACCATTTCGACCGTAGCGCTCCAACACAAGTCCGTTTCGTTCATTTTGCGGTACGCCACACCCCTCCCGATCAACAGGACCCCCATTTCGACCGTAGGAGGTCCGTTTCGTCCGTTTTGCGGTACGCCACACCCCTCCCGATCAACAGGACCCCCGTTTCGACCGTAGGAGGTCCGTTTCCTCCGTTTTGCGGTACGCCAGATCCCTCCTGATCAACAGGACCCCGTTCCGAACGTAGGGGGTCCGTTTCCTTCGTTGTGCGGTACGCCATGCCTCGTTTCCATCGCCTATTCCGTCCAAGCCCTCCCGATGAACACGACCATGCATTCCGTTCCGACCCAGTCGGTTGGCTCCCACGCGTTCCATTGCCTCCTGATGAACACGACGCATTCCGTTGCCTCCCCATGAACACGAAGCATTCCGTTGCCTCCCCATGAACACAACGACGATGCTGTTTCTCCGTTCTGACCCAGCCATGTACACGAGCCCTGGCCATACGTATGCGCGAATAGGCATTCGAGACCCCACCCGTATGTACACATACGTGGCCGTATTTTCTTTCTTGCACCCTGGCCGCTGTACGTACGTGTACATGCTACGTGCGCGCCTCTACTACAACACGTGCGCGCCTCTACATCAACCAGTATATATGTACGTACACATTCGTGACCAGAATGACAACGCTACGTACGCTTTGACCAGGTGGGTCCCGACTATCAGGCACTTCCTTGCCTGGGTCCCAGCAGTTAGGGGGTGAATCGTTTTTTTTCCCGGACGCACTTCCTTGCGTGCAAAGATGTAGCTGGCGGGTCCCGGCAGTCAGGGGCAAACATTTTTTTCGCGAAATACGATGGCCCATCCGTGGGTCCCCGCTGTCAGGTGGAGGAATAATTATTTTGCATGTAATAAGGAGGCACTTCCTTACTGCGGCCATGGACCCAGCTGTCAGCCTCTCCACGTATAGTCCACGTCTGATGGAAGCCGTTCCTTGACCATGTTGACCATGCCGCGCTGAGAGCACCAGGGCGGTGGACGACGGCGAGGCCTAGGAAGGGGACGACGCGGAGCCAGGGAAGACGCGGCAGTGGATGCCCACGCGTAGAGGAGTACAAGGGTTCACTGGTTCGCTGCGGTGTGAGGCTGCCATCGCCGCAGAATAACAGGGGGTGTGGGTGAGTAGAGGGATGGCCTGGCCAGCGGTGGGAGTAGTAGGGGGCGGTGAGGCCTCTGCTGTATCGCAGCTGGCCACGGGAGGCAGGAGCACGAGGCACGACCGGCGCTGGTTTGGGCGGCTGGAGCAAGAAGACCAGAGGTTGAAGAAGCACTACGGCCATTGGATGGACATCGTACGGTCACTGGAGCTAGAATCGTGCATATTTACTAAGTTGACAAAGCCCTCCTTCCCCGTCAACTTAGTAGGCCCACAAGTCAGCCTGCCACTATACTGGGTCCCAGCTAACAGGGGGAGTATTCATTTTTTTGTGCGTAATAAGGAGGCACTTCCTTGCGTGCGAAGATATAGCTGGTGGGTCCGAGCTGTCAGCGGCGGTAACATTTTTTTCGCGAAATACAGAGGCCCTTTCGGTGGGTCCCTGATGTCAGGTGGAGGAATCATTATTTTGCGCGTAATAAGGAGGCATTTCCTTGCGTGCGGCCGTGCACCCAGCTGCCGGCCTCTCCATGTACAGTCCACTTCAGATGCATGTCGGTCCTTGACCATCTTGACCAGGCCGCGCCGAGAGCACCAGGGCAATGGACGACGGTGAGGCCTAGGAAGGGAACGACACGGAGGTATGGAAGACTCGGCAGTTGTTTCCCACGCGGAGGGGAGTATGACTGTACGAGGGTTTACTGGTTCGTCTGCCGTCGCCGGAGAATAACAGCAGGTGTGGGTGAGTAGAGGGATGGCCAGGCCAACGATGGTAGTATGGTGGGGCGGTGAGGCCTGCGCTGCAGCATAACCGGCCGTGGGGAGGAGGGAGCAGGTAGTCCCGCCGGCACTTGTTTGAGCGGCTGGAGCAGGAAGAGCAGAGATTGAAGAAGCACGACGGCCGTTCGATGGACATCCAACAGTCACTGCTTGTGCGTCAACCTTTTTTTAGGAAAGCCTCAAATCTGTGGAAAACAGCATACAACCCATCTGCCATTATTTCTAATAATTTATAGCTCATTTGCTAATTCTTAAGGTTTTTTTGGAGCCCATATTCTTTTTGTTAGCATTACAGCCCATATTGTGGCCACGGTTAAAAAATTATACGAAATTTTGCATACTTTGGCGCGGTCCGA
This sequence comes from Triticum urartu, assembly GCF_056163025.1. Classification (NCBI taxonomy): domain Eukaryota; kingdom Viridiplantae; phylum Streptophyta; class Magnoliopsida; order Poales; family Poaceae; genus Triticum; species Triticum urartu. Next base: position 484,110,073 of record NC_141874.1, on the reverse strand, counting down.
ACTGTTTTTAATCCCGAAATTTTGACTCACATTCAAACTGATTTTAAAAATAAATGTATATCAATATAAAATCCAACAAATTCTCCATGCATAAAAATTAATGTAATTTAAAATCTCGAAATAAAAAAATATATTTGAAACTAATTGCTGGTTTGATGTGTTTTAAAAATGTACAACCCATTTCTCATTACTGATGGGCCATTTTCTCGGCCAGCTGAATGAAAGCTCTCCTCGTCTTGAAAAATTTGCAGCCCAACAGGCCTGACAAAGTGACTTACTTGGCAAATCACAAAAAAACTGGGCTATGGCCGTGGACCCAGCTGTCAGCCTCTCCACGTACAATACTCTTCCGATGGAAGTCGTTCCTTGACCACGTTGATCACGCCGCGCGGAGAGCACCACGGCGGTGGACGACGGCGAGGCCTAGGAAGGGGACGACGCGGAGCCGGGGAAGACGCGGCAGTGGAAGCCTGCGCGTAGAGGAGTACGGGGGTTCACTGGTTCGGCTCCGGTGTGAGGCTGTCGTCGCCGCAGGGCCTGGCCAGTGGTGGGAATAGTAGGGGGCGGTGAGGCCTCCGCAGCAGCACAACCGGCCACTGGAGGCAGGAGCATGCGGCACGACCAGTGCTGCTTTGGTGGCTGGAGCAAGAAGACCAGAGGTTGAAGAAGCACTACGACCGTTGGATGGACATCGTACAGTCACTGGAGCTAGAATCGTTCATATTGACTAAGTTGACAAAGCCCTCCGTCCTCGTCAACTTAGTAGGCCCACAAGTCAGCCTCCCACAATGGTGGGTCCTAGCTAGCAGGGGGGATATTCATTTTTTTGTGCGTAATAAGGAGGCACTTCCTTGCGTGCGAAGATATAGCTGGTGGGCCCGACGTGTCAGCGGGGGGAATGTTTTTTTTCGCGAAATACAGAGGCCCTTCCGGTGGGTCCCAGCTGTCAGGTGGAGGAATCATTATTTTGCGCGTACAGTCCATGACCGATGGATGTCGTTCGTTGACCACGTTGACCAGACCGCGCCGAGAGCACCATGGCGGTGGACGACGGCAAGGCCTAGGAAGGGAACGACACGGAGCCGGGGAAGACTCGGCAATGGTTGCCCACGCAGTGGGGAGTACGAGGGTTTACTGGTCCGGCTGCCATCACCAGAGAATAACAGGAGGTGTGGGTGAGTAGAGGAATGGCCTGGCCAGCAATGAAGTAGGGTGGGGCGGTGCGGCCTGTGCGGCAGCACAGCCGGCCACGGGAGGCAGGAGCAGGCAGTCCCACTGGAGCTGGTTTGGGCGGCTGGAGCAAGAAGATCAGATATTGAAGAAGCAGCACGGCCGTTGGATTAACATCCAACGGTCACTGCGGCTAGTATCGTTTGTGGACTAAGTTGACAAAGCCAAAGTACACGTCAACCTAGTAGACTCACAAGTCAGCCTCCAAATCTGTCCCAAACAGTATAGCCCAAAATTTCTAGCCAGATTCAAATTAATTTTAAATCTAAATATACCTTAATTTAAATTCAATGAAATTTTACCCACACAAAAACAATGAAATTTAAAATATCAAAATCTGAAAGAAAATAGTATTTTGGAACTAATTGTCTGTTTGTTGTATTTTTTCATTTTACAGCCCATTTATTATTACTTATAGCCCATTTCTTATTACTTATAGCCCATTTTCTGGGCAAAATGCATCCCTCCTCGTCTTGAAAGATTTCTGGCCTAGCAGGGCGTAGAAAAGCAAGTAGGCCTACGTTGGTTATTCTGCAAAAAACAAAATAGCTGGCTAGCCATTTTCAGAAAGGAAAAAAACAAACTGGGTTGGTCATGTGCTAAACATATGAAATAAAAGCCTGGGATAGACGGGCCATGGGTCCCGCACAACCCAGTTGATACCCTTCTCCGTCCCGAAAAAAACAAAATTACTGCGCGTGCTACTGGTTCCCTACTGTCATCCTCACCATGTACAGTCATCTCCTTATTCCTCTCGGTTGTTGACCATGTTGACAACACCGTAGGGCGGCGCCGCGGCGAGTGAACCAAGGCGGAGGAAGATGGTGAGGCCTCGGACGGGAACGAACAGGAGCCAGGGAAGATCACAACCAGCCGTGGGAGGCGGGAGCAGGCGGTCCCGCCGGCACTGGTTTGGCTTTGGCGGCTCGAGGAAGAAGAGACTGAAGAAACGTGACAGACGTTGAATGTAAATCCAACGGTCAATGTTGGCACAATCGTTTGTTGACTAAGCGGACACCAAGTAGCATCATTTTTTATATATAGAAAGAAAATCAAAGACTTGGGAAGGCGTATAGAACAAGCTAGTGTACCAGTAAAGAGACGTTGCCGAGTTTTAGAAAAAAGAAAGACGTGCTCCTGTAGCTGGTTCGAATCCAAACCTAGACTATGACTATATATGGTGCTATGCTACTCTGCAAGTAATGAAACTGGCATATCCAACGTTCGCTTCTCCTCTTCTCTACTTACTCTGCCTAGCATCAGAAGCTCTGGCCGCAGCAACCATGTCCGTTGACTGCTCGTCCAGCTGCTCTTCAGTAGGCAACAACCAGATATGCGCCAAGTCGCCACCCATACCATCGCCTGTGGGTCTCATCACACCCCCCCGCTGGCACGCGCACCGCAGCCGATTGCTCATAGCAACCCGCTGCTGTTGGTGTGGTGCCACTGCTGCAAATCACGCAGAGTCATCCGTCGCGTCTCAACCACAATCCGCAACCCTGGCCGAGTCTTCTACAAATGCCCGAATCATGGGGTAATAATATGTTTAAGTGTTGTTCTACTGCTTTCAGTTGCTAATTTTTTTAATAGTTTGGTCGATGATCTTCCAATTTGATTCATGCAGAAAAGGGAAGATTCGTGTGATTTGTATTTCTGGGAAGTTGCTGATGTGGGGGAATGCAACTACGCTGATTATGTGGTTAGCCAAGAAATCCCAATACTAGCAGGTTGGGGTGTTGGACAAGTAACTGAAGGAACGGCAGAAGAGGAAGATGCAGAGCAGAAGGTTAAAGATGCAGTTCCTCTAATCATGGCCAAGCAATAGCTGCTGAACAACCTTGACAGCAATGAGGAGATGAAAGAGCTTGTGAAGATAATGGGCAAAATCGATGTGCTCTGTAGGATGATTGTCTCTTTATTTGCAGTGTATGTAGCACTCGTGATGTATTCAGTAGCTACGACATGAGCACTTCGCTGAAACTAGTAATGAATGAAACCTGTGTAGCAGGCTGGGCGTAGTGTTGTGAACATCTAATGATTTCTATTAACGGAAATCAGGGGGTATCCCCTTTTGCTCATATAAATAAATAGCAGAGGCCCTGTCGGGTCAGCTTTGTTCTCTTTCAAAGACGTCGAGCAAATTGCAGTCCAACAGCAAACTATGTCATCAAATTCAAGTTTCACAACCAAATATGAGTACAACTAAACAACAATGTCATCATTTTTTAGTTGTCATACAATCACCAAACACAAATCATCATACATAACAAGTGATGTTCTCACAGCAAAATACTAAACAACATGTTCATCAAGTTTCAGTTGTCATAGCAAACACAATTTCACATAGTAGATAAAAAAACGTCTTCTGACAGGCAAATACGACAAAAGCAATGTAATCATCATCCGCAGCAGCAGCATCAACATCTTCGCCATGTGTATCAGTCTGAATCGTAATTCCCCATGGTGTCATATTCTTCTTCGTCCTCAACTTCCTCAAACGTTGGCTTCTTCTTGATCAACTCTTGTATGTCCACAACACGACATGCAATCTTTTCGCCGGCGTCATTGACGTGATGGTTCTCAAAGATATTAGGAATATCTGTGTTATCTTGTACATCAGGAGCAGTGTAAGCATCATCTTGTTGTGCAACTTCATTAAACGAATTCCTCTGCTCAAACCTTTGCAATACTCTCCAGTCATCGCTACGTGCAAATGGGTCTTCCAAGAAAAATATCTGTGTTGCTTGATTTGCCAAAATAAAAGGCTCGTTGGTCTGGTACGCCGCCTTGACATTGATGGATTTGAAATAATCATCAGCTCTGGGTTTTGCGATCATGGAAAATAGGTTATACCAACGACAGCACAACAGAACCACACACCGATGATCCTCGAAACTGGAGATATACTGCAACTGAACAATGTCTGTTATGTTAGCATACATTTCAGTTGTCTCTTTGTCATACGTATCCGTGCTCATGGCACTGTTTTGTGTCTTCCTGCCTTCGTCTCATGCAACGGTGTTGTAGCGCACATCTCCAACAACACAAGATTCATAATGTCTTACCCGAGTATCAGGACCCATTGCTAGTGAGTAAAGGGCATCATCAACTGCCTACCCATCCTCTCGCATCTTCTTAACCTATGGTTAGAAAATAGACAAGCTGATCATCTTATGTACCCAATATATTAAAAAAATGACAGTGCACTTCAAAAGCTTACATGGTTCTTGAACCATTTCGCAAATCCTGCCATAACCAGTTTGTCAATGTTTCTTGGATTTTGCGGTAGTAACTCCTCTTTGTAGATGTTGCACAACATAGTGATCGCGTCAAACATCAAAATATATAAGAATGTGCTGCAAGTTTAGTAGATTACGATGTATAAGCTGCAGTACTGCACTTACTTGATATAAGGTAGTATCTCAGGACAGTTATTCAACACATACCAAACCATTTTGTCCAAATCTTTAGGTTTGTCCTCTTGTCGAATCTTCCCTGTAACTCGAACAGAATAATCGAAAACATTGAGCCCGGGATTGTCTTCACCCACCTCTTTGCTAAGCTGATCAGCTGTTTCAATGTATTTTGAGCAGAATGTCAACGCTTCTGTAGCAATGTAGGCCTTTGCAATGGAACCCTCGGGTCTAGCTCTGTTCCTAACATAGCCCTTGAAAGTGCCTAGCCGCCTTTCAATAGGGTACATCCAGCCATACTGTACTGGACCTCTAAGTAGTGCCTCATCAGGTAGATGAACAGCCAAATGCACCATCACATCAAAGAAGGCTGGAGGATATATCTTCTCAAGGTCGCATAGGATAGTTGGTATCTTGTCTCTAAGACGCTCCAAAGCATCTATCCTGATATTCCTACTGCAGAGTTCCCTGAAGAATTGTCCCAACTCTGCAACTGCTCTGTATAAGTCAGGGCGGCCCAATCCTCTAAGGATAATAGGTAAAACCCTTTGAAGTAGGACGTGGCAGTCATGAGTTTTCAACCCTTGTACCTTGTTTCCATCTGCACTGACTCTCCTTTCAGGGTTAGAAGCAAATCCATGTGGGAATCTCACACGTGACAGGACCTCGTAGAATTCTTTTCTTTTTACCTTGTCCAAGACGTACACAGCTGGTGCCATATCCCGTGGTTTACCTTCATCTTGCACCTGCAAATCCTTTCTGATACCCAGGTGTGTCAAATCAATCCTAGATTTTAAGGTATCTTTCGTCTTGCCTTCAATATTAAGAAGTGTGCCGATAATGCTGTCACATATATTTTTGTCGATGTGCATCACATCAAGATTATGCCGCAGGTCCAAATCTTTCCAATACTCCAAGTCCCACAAAGTGGACCTGCAGGTAAACAATAATCTCTCTTCTACCCTGCCACCCTTCCTTTTCCCGCTACCATTACCAGGATGGTTTCCTGGTGTAATATGCCTGAACTTCTCTAATTCCACTTGCAACTCATCGGAGGTGAGCCACTTTGGCGCATCACGGTTTTCATGCTTTGCATTGAACACATGTCTTCGGTATTTTATAGGATGCGGCTTGTCCTTGGCAAGGAAATAGCGGTGTCCAATGTAACAGATCTTGCTAAGTATTGCGTATGATAGCGGATTCTTGTCACAGCGAACACATGCATTGTAACCATGTGTCATTCGCCCTAACATAGTGCCCAAAGCCGGATAATCGTGGATGCACCAAATTATAACAGCACACAGAAAGAAATCAGCTGGTGGGCTGCTATATAGGTCTCGAGTGAGAATACCCTTCCATAGCTGTTGAAGTTCCTCCACAAGAGGCTCCATGAACAAATCAAAATCCTTTCCAGGACTTTTTGGACCTGGGATGAGCAAGGCCATCATGTAGTTTGATTCTTTGGTGCAGACATTTGGAGGCATGTTGTAAGGGATAACAAGCACTGGCCACATGCTATATGTGGCACTCTGGTGGCCAAATGGGTTAAATCCATCTGAAGCTAAGCCAAGTCTAATGTTTCTCGGGTCAGCAGCAAACTCTTGTGTTTATCATTGAAGATTTTCCACTCACTACCATGAGATGGATGGCTCATTACATTCTGATCTCTGTACTCCTGGCTCCTAGAATGCCATAGTACATCCTCTCTTGTTTCAGCATCATGAAACAACCTCTAAAATCTTGGTGTAATTGGAAAATGTCTCAGAACATTATGAGGAATCCTCTTCACAGCATCACCATCTTTCCATCTTGATGATTTGCATTTCGGGCATTCACTTAAGTTGGCATAATCCTTCCGGAACAGAACGCAATTATTCTTACAAACATGGATCATATCATATCCAATTCCAACTGCACGAAGGAAATTCTTCATTTTACTGTAGGTGTGTGGCAGCTCAGACGCATCTGGGAAAGATTTGCGAAAAGCAGCCAACATCGCATCGAATGATTTGTTGGTCATCCGCTCAGATGTCTTCACCTGAAGAAAGGTGACCACAGCTGAGAATACTGACAGCTTATTTCCTGGGGTGACAGCAACGTTCCATTGTTACAATATGCGGGCCCACCGTTTTTCTTCTGCAGGTGAAAGTTCACGGAATGCACGAGCATTTTGTAGCATTGTTTCAATGTTGGTCAAACTCACTGGCTTCGCCACCACCACCACCACCTCCTCCTCTTCCACCTGAGCATCAGGCAAATCAAGATGGTGATCTGCTGCTTCCACGTAGTCAATAACATTGACGTTCGCAGCTTCACATGATGAACCCACCTAGTATATGTGACCGACATCCCATACAAGTGTAGATGATTTTGCATAGTTGACTGGGGTCTTGTAACTGAATTAATAGAACTGCTACACGGGCAGAGCACATCTGATTTTGGACCACCGTACTCAGCTCTGATAAAGTTCATGAAGTTTTCAACCCCCTCGACATATGCAGCGGAGAATCTTTGAGTAGAAGTTATCCAAGTCCTGTCCATCTGTTAGACATACAAATTAGTTCTTCTACTAGATATTACAGGAAAAACATATATGCTTTTTTATGAAGTCCAGAAAAAAATACCTAGGTCGATGTCTAAAGCTATGGCAAGATATTTGGACGAGCAGATCTAAGTAACGAATATATGCAAAGCTAATTCAGCAAACAGATTTGAGTGCCAAATTATGGCAGGCTGTTTCAGCAGTCAATGAGGCTGAGCACATAGCCATCGAACTATCGAAGGCCATCACAGCAACAAAGATCGAGTATAAAACGGTGTAGAGCTATTTCACCTAACAGATTGGCTACTAGACCATGGCAATCTACGTCACAATAAATATATGGCAGGATATTTTAGCAACTAATTGGCCTTGGCATGCCATCTCAGCTAAGCAGATTGAGTGCAGAACAGGGCAAGGAAGCTTCTTAAGCAGAGCATATTGACAGTAAACTACTTCGGCAAACAGTGAGATTAACAGCGTCTAGCAGCTAACATTCAGCGCTACACCGACATGAACGGGGCCTCAGTCTAGAATGCGCGTACCGTGGGAGAAGCTGACCACCGTGCGTCTCCACACGAACGTCGCCAGCGGTGGCGGCGCTGACCACCGTGCGCCTCCAGAAGAACGTAGCCAGAGGTGGCGGCGCGACTAGAGGACGGCAGTCTATGAGAGCGTACTGTGGGAGCGAGAGGATCGCCGAACCGCGGTGCCGACGTATCGGCGCGGCGGGGAGGGCGTCTTTGGCGGAGCGAATGGAGTGGAGGGGGACAGGGGGGAGGGAGGGTTTGGGGAATATTATTGGCTAGTTGGCCGAAGGGCGGTTGAATCGGATTTGGGGGGAATTTTTGGGTGTGGGGGGGGAGGATTTTCACGCGGTGGGCGGGGGGAGTTTGGCGCATGGTCGGTTTCTCCAAGTGCAGTCCCACGTGTCAGTGAAGAGGCAAGCCGAAGCGCGTTCCGTTTGCGTGAGCCGTGTGCAGGACCGAACGTGTGTGGGGTGCAATGCGACCGCGACAGAGTGCTGTGAGTGTACCGCCTTTTTTCCTTTTAAACTAGGTGCTTCGCCCCCTAAAAAAAATCTGTTGCTTCGTGCGATCCATCGATACTACTACTAGTAATCCGGTAATCCCGACTAGAACAACGCGGCCGGGTCTTTTCCCGCGCGATATGCTGGGAGGTTGGCTTAGTTGGGTTTTTTAGGACGAGTAATGCTACACCTACATAATCCCAGTTACGTAATTAATGTAATGTGAAACGTGTGAGCTGTTGATTGTAGATTGGGGGGAGGGAGGGGCCCACCACCATGAAAATCAGGGGAGGAGAGAGAGAGGCAATTTACATTAACACTTTCGTAGGTTCCCGTAGATGTAGAAAGATGTGAAATGCGTGAATGTGTAGTGGACGTACTATTGGAGTGCCTAAGATAATTTGTGTATGTATAGACCCTATGTGTTTATTTTACTTCGCATGGTACATTTGTCTCGGTTCAATAAAAAGCAGAGTTGGTGATGATGGTGTGCCTGTCATCCTGCAATATAGGCCGTCCGATCTATATCTAACGGATAGGAAGGAAACTATGACAATTTACCCGCACTCCTCTCCACATTTGCAGATAAGGCTTTCCCTCGTTCATCCTTTTCTCCCACAAGATCTTGATCTTCCGTGCAACGCACGGGCATCTTGCTAGTACCCCTACAATATGTATATTATTGTGAAAGTTCATATACACCGGCCGATATTAATGCAAACACGACAGATTTTCATTACATTTCGAACTTTTATAGGACAGAAAAATAAAAGAAATCCGACCCTAAACCTATTATACGACGGCGACCGACGTCCTCCATCTGCGATCTCTATGTACGAGGGCGGGGTTCAAGACCCGTGAAGTGAAGGTGCGGTCTCCGACGAGGAAGAGTAGAACACGGGATACGGACCGGCCAGTTGGCACACCATGCCCTGCCGCCTCCCATGCCCTACTCATCCTCGGAGGAGTCCCCAACCTCGGTGGTGCCGGACGTTGAATGACGGCAAGTAGGACACGTGGCTGACGGTGCTCCTGTCGTCGGCCGCCAGCATGGCCACCGCTTGTGCGGTCGCGTCCGGGTCCGGCTACGCCGCTATTGCGTCGCGAGAGGCGACTTGAGCGAGGGCGGCGACCTCGAGCTTCATCCCCGAAGACAAGCTCTCCCACAGAGCGTTCGCACTTGCGGTCATGGCGGATGTGGTGCCAGGTAGGAGGACGATGTGCTATGGTGTGGAGGTTAGCTGGGCATTGCCGCTTTAAGTAGCGCATTCCAGTGAGGCCAAGCGTCCGGGTGCGTCATTAAGTCGCCGGAGTTGGTTCCTCAGGCACCGAGCCTCTTAGCGACGACATATGAATGGACGACATGAATGCGGGCAGCTGGCGCCGGCTGGAAACGCACCACGCGACGGCACGAGGGACGTGGGTTTTGGTGTGCCAGGGTAGTCAGCTGCGGTCGTGGCAACGTTGGAGATGCCCTTTGCTCACATGCGATCCCCGCATGTCATTGAAAAAGCAAGACGACCCGGCATGGTCTCAGGTCCAGAGGATGCAGTTGGCGCGCTACACCACTTCGCGGACGCGTCACGGCGGCCCGTGCATCCTCGACGAGCCGGGTGTTGGGGTGTGTTTGGATTGTGGCCAAAGTGCTCCTTACCAAAATGTTGGTCATGACCCAAAGATTGGTCTTTGTTTGGATGTTTACCACTTTTTTTGGCATGCCAATGAACTCTAGCCAACTCTAGTTCATTTTTCTTGCCAATGTCGGCCAAATCATGGGCAACCAATACCTCAACCAAATTTTGGTCATGACCCAAAGATTGGTCTTTGTTTGGATGGTTGCCATTTCTTTGGCATGCCAATGAACTCTAGCCAACTCTAGTTCATTTTTCTTGCCAATGTCGGCCAAATCATGGGCAACCAATACCTCAACCAAAATTTTGGCTACCCAATGCTTTGATGAGGCAACCTTGAGCACAAACCAAACATACCGTTGGTCATGCCATAACACTAACGCCACCCTCGGCACACTGAAACCGACCGTGTCTAGCTATGATATGAGTGTGTCGCTCACCGCGGTCGCCGTGTCCAGAGGCGGTGCTGGATCTGCGCCCCGTTGTTAGCCCCAACGACCCACATGAACGGTTGTCGGTGGCGAGGAGGTCGTGGGCCAGCTCCTACATTGGACTAGTCTGCGCTATGTCGTCCCGACGGGTGTGCCCCACATGTCGGTTTCCCTGTTTTCCCGGCCATATTCAAGCGTCAGTGCTCCGCGTTGCGCATTAGGCCTTTCACTATGTAGGCCAAGCAAGACAACTTATTGTTTATTTGAGCCGTTCAAGTATAATCATGTGGCGTTTGCTTATTTCTCATTCCTCTCCAACTCTCATCTCCATCGATCATGTCGCCCTCCAGTCGAGTCCATCCTCCCGCATGCCTCATTTGAACATTCCGCCGAGTATCATTCCCATGTACCCACCCTAGTCCTCTTTCAATAGATCTCCGGACCCCGACATGAAATCGAGAGGGAACGAGTGGGGGCACGTGATACCTAAGGCGGATTCAAAATTTTGAACCGGTGATCATAGCATCCGCAAATCATATATAAAGGGTATTCAATGTTTGTTTCGTTTTTGAACATACAATATACTCCCTCCTATCCTTTCTAGTTTACATATAAGTTTTATGTGTAGTCAAAGTATCTCTACTTTGATCAAAAAGGTATCAACATTCAACAACGCCCAATCAATATTGTTAGATTCGTACGTACTCCTAGATTTGTACTCGAGATGGTTTCCAATTTGACTATTGACAAGATTAATAGTACATGAGATGTATAATGTGAAAATTATATCATTGGAAACTCCTTTCACATACGAATTTGACCGTATGCTTTGTGTAAGTTGCATGTCATATATTATTACTCTAACATTTGGTCAAAGTTAGCCTCGAAAAACGCATTAGACCCTGTATGCTTTGTGTAAGTTGCATGTCATATATTATTACTCTAACATTTGTGTAAGTTGCATGTTATGTATTATTACTCTAACATTTGGTCAAAGTAGTATAGTGGAAGTGGATCCTCTGACGTACGTATCCCTGCCTTACCCTCCCTTTCGGTCACTTACTGGCGGACCCCATGCTTGCTAGGCCCCGCATGTCAGTTACTCAATGGGTTCGGCCACGTCAGGGGATCCTCATCCGTAGTATACTCCCTCTGTTTTTATTTACTCCGCATAAAACAGAGGGAGTGGCGGTATAATAAAGGACGCGGGCGAGGGAGGGGGAGGGACGTCGGTTTGCTCTCAACTACGGTCCCACAAGCGAGCGAAAACGCAAGACGAAGCACATTCCATTCGGTGAGCGACGTGGAGGATCCAGCATGCCAGGCTGCAACGTGAACGCGACAAGAGCGATGTAGAGTCAAAACCGATTGACCGGTCGTCACCGGAACCATTATTCACACCAGAACCTTTGCAGCTCGGCCTACGCCAGCCACTGCCCCAAAACCACACCAAATCTCCAGCCCATTCCCCCACCTTTCGACCCCCTAGCCCGCATCAAGCGTCCCCTAGTTCGCCGGAAAGCCATGGTGCGCCGCAAGATCACTTACTACAAGATGCTGACGCCGGAGCGCCGCGCAGAAATCGCGGCGGCTGTCGGCGCCACAGACCTCCGTTCCAAAGCTTGCTTTGCGGTGGGCCAATCCCCGAGTTCTCTAGAGCCAAGCTACGAGGAGGAGGAAGCTGATCCAATGTTCATGGCGGAGGTCGCGGCGCAGAAGGCCCCCGATGGGTATGAGACGATGGACATCGACTTCGTGCCGGCGTCCGAGTCCCCCATGGTGCAGGTGGACCAGCGGTTCAACATGGCAATACTAAAGGAGGACCGGGAGGGAGAGGCTCAACTTGACGTGGAGCACGCGCATGCCGCTGCCATCGAGGCTCTCCTGCAGGCGGAACCGGATGTCGTGGATGTGAACCGGCGGCGAAGGCTCAACTTGAGGCGGAGCGCGCGAATGCCGCTGCCATCGAGGCCCTCCTGCAGGTGGAACCGGACGTCCTGGACTAGAACTGGGCGGTAGAGTCTCGACTCGACGCAGAGCGCGCGGATGCCGCTCTCATCGATGCCCTCTTGCAGGCGGAACCGGACGTCCCGGACTTGAACCGGGTGGCGGAGGCTCGACTCGATGCGGAGCGCGCGGATGCCGCTGCCATCGAGGCCCTCCTGCAGGCGGAACCGGACGTCCTTGACTTGAACCGGGCTGTGCTCTCGTCCGTGCAGAGCGCCCGCACGCTCCGCTTGAACGAGTAGCTGGAGGCCGAGGACAACCACGGTGCGGAGACACACGTCGGCAGCGACGACTGGTTCGCGCCGGCAGCCAAAGACGACGAGGCCGTCTCTTTCTGCGAGCAGTGATAATTTTTCTTTATGTTGTTGTTTTTATGGATCTTTTGCTGTGTAAAAACATATATTTGTTATGCAAGCCGCCTGACTTGGGTCAGTCTACCATTTCAGGCGGTTGGATGAATATCCTACGTCTCCTAACCCTTCTTTCCTTCTTCCTCACCTCTTCTTCTTCCCCAACAGACCACCGCACGGGCCGTATGGATACTCCCCAACATGCGGTTGGATAAACATACTCTATGAACAAAAATTATGTGTCAGCGATAGGATGGATGAGTTTGGTTTGTTCACATGCGACAGCACGTGTCAGTGAGGGTGCGTTCCCTTGGTTGGGTTTGCGGCGTGCAGGAGCGACTGTGTGAGGGTGCGGTGCGACCGCGGTGTGCAGGAGCGACTGTGTGAGGGTGCGGTGCGACCGCGACAGCCGTGCGCAAGTGTACCTCCTTCTCATTTTTATAACTTTAGGCAAGCTTGGCAAAAATGTGTGGCGAAGTTTGGCAATGCAAGGCCTAGACCCAAACAGGATAAGTACGTACATACTAGGAGTACTAGTGTTAAAAAAGAAAGGCGGGGTTTTCCTTCATGGGATTTAATCGATACAAATCCTTGTTTCACGTGTCAATTAATGCGTATTTTTTCTCCAAAGACCAAAGAGCTAACCATCTCACTCCTCATCGCTTGATTAATGCAGCGCCATGCAAACCAACCTTCTCACTTCCGCATGCATGTAGGGGATATTAATGTACTTGGTTGCTAACCCCATCAATTTTGCCTCAATTATTGCTAGTGGCCCTTTGCAAATTGTAATTTTGATATACTGGCCTTGTGTACAAAAAAATGGAGGTAGTAACTATATTTGACTTCCTTCCCCATTGCGGTGACGTCGACGATATCTTTTTTTGGTGGTTTGGCGAAGTGCGTTCGACGGAGAATACCATTGAGGGAGACCACAGTAAGTCGTTCGCGAGTGCCGCCTGCAAGCCGAGACAACCGCCTTATTTACATCCAGGAAGTCCTTTACTAGTACTCCCTCTGGTCCTTTTTTCTTTGCGTCTAAGGTCCAGCCCGTATACCAAGGAGAGGAGCAATTAGCAAAAAAATGGACTGTTTTGCCCCTGGATTCATCTGAGGAGACCCTGGTTGCATGCGATATTGGCTCAGACTTTGCATGCATGTTGTCTCTCTCTCTCTCCCCTGTCCATCTCTCTGCACGCATGCGCCTCTTGCTCTCTCTCCTGTTTCTGCATGCAAGCAGCTCTCTCTACCTTGGGAAGATGCGAAGCACATGGGAAAGAGAGATGGATTACCGTAGGCACGCATGCGGTGGAAAGGGATGGAGGGCCCGGTTGGAAAGAGCAGCGAAAAAATGCCAATGCGCAGAGCATTGCAGGGAAAACGAAATTTTCTTAGACGCGCACAAAAAAGGACCATAGGGAGTACTACTAGGAGTACTAGTGCGGTTAGATGGTTTCTCGAAGAAGATGATGGAGAAGCGGAGTCAGCGAAGAGTGAAATGATGGTTGCTTCGTCTGTGCTTTTGTGATTTGACGCCTCACTGCTTTGTGATTTGTAATAGAAGGGACAGGGGAGTAGACTCTATGCTCTATACTGTACTACATGCGTCCAAGCATGGGAGAAATAGGAGAGATGTTGCATTTTTCTATTCCTTCAATCAATCAATCAGGGAGCTTCGGTTCCATCTTTTTGGCTTTGGCAACACCGTCCACAATGGTTCCCACTATGCCAAAAGCTATTTTCACATTTGGCTACACATTGTGGATGCCCTTAACCGTACCACTTGGTTTTGCTCCTGTGTGCTATCTATACAAATCTCAATTATATTGATCTAAAAAATTATAGAATCAAGATTAGTAAAAAGGAGGTGATTTTGCCGCGCGGATGGCGGGGGAGGTTTCTTACTTGAGCAATGCTACATCCACGTAATGGTTTATGTAAAGTTACGAACTGATGTGATGTGGGATTATTTGATTGGATTAAAGGACAGGATTAGGCCCACCCCACCTGAAAATCAGGGGGGCATATATAGATTAGATGGAAAGTATACGTAGCAGCTACGTAGCCCTTTGTAAGTCTAGGATTAGGCTTCTTATTTTTGGAGGACGTTGTCCTGGCGGTTTGCTAACATGCGGTCCCACGTGTCAGTGCTTTACCAAGCCGATCCGCGTCCCACATGAGGCAGAACAACGGCAGAAGCAACACGTGGTTAAGTTGAAGATGATGAGGGAGAAGCAGATTCAGCAACGAGTGAAATGATGGTTGCTTCGTCCCTCCAACTTAACTGCGGGAAAGGTGCAGCGTTGTGATTTGACGCCTCATTGCTCATTACTACGCCGGCACCATGACTGGGGTGCTTCACCCTGGCTACTCTTCACTGTATTCCGGTATGGCACGTGGACCCGGTAGCTTGATGTCCCACATGTCGGCGAAAGGGACTAGAAGATTTATGAAAGCGAGCGCTCCACTCTTACGACGGAGGAGTAGACGACACGACGGCCCAGTGAACTGTCACTTGTACTTCATAGTACTATAGTTTTGCTGTTTCGCACGATCCATCGATACAAACCCGATTAAACAGGAAAGGGCGGGATTTTCCCGCGTGGTAGATGATACTGGCCATACATTTCACATGCAATTTTAATGTATGCAAATCGAATAATTATAAGTAACAATATGATATCTAGTAAAACAAAAAACACATATGATTTATTGTGTTAGAGTGTAGTAGTAGTGCTGTATTGCATAGTTGTTAGATGTAACATGGGAGAATGTGTAGAGATGTAGTTTTGGAGGGCCTACAGAGAGAAAAGCGTAATACGTTCACCGAACTTCAGAATAAGCTGATTACGGTCACTATATATGTTTTGCGGTGATTATACGGTCACTTGCTCATAGTTCAGCATCGGATTGCACTCTGTTGACTGGCCAAATAGTCTGTGTGGCGCCATGTTGACTAGTTAAATTGACCATGTTCCTTGTGGGTCCCACCTGTCAGTTCGCATAGGCAAAAGGTCAGATAAATACATTTACGCAGGCGCGACAAGGCTCCAACCCGTGCGCGGGAATCACTTGGTTGTGTATGTGTCTGTCAGGGCCTGATGTGTGCGCATGCACGTGTAGGTTGAGCACTTGAGCGTGAGAGTATGTGTTGGTCGTGTGGTGTACTGGTGTGTGCATGCATGTGTGCGTGTGTGCGTTTGAGTGTTGCGTGCGTGCGTGGTTGCGTGTGTACGTGTGAGTGTTGCGTGCGTGGGTGCATGTGTTTGTGTGAGTGTTGCGTGGATGCAGTTTGTGTGCATGCGTACGTGTGTGTATAATCACCACACCAGCTCCTGTGTGTTAAAACAGATGGCTCAGCATACCAATACAAGGCCACCTTATCCGCTGTGCCCGTGGTCATGACTTCGAACCACCGTCCAAATATTTTTTTGTCGTTTGTTTTCATTCTTACTAGCAAGATGCCCGTGCGTTGCACGTAACATCAAGATGCATTTTTATGACTTGTTTATCTTGTGAGAGAAAAGGATGAACGAGGGAAGGCCTTATTTGCAAATGTGGAGAGGTGTGTGGGTACCTTTTTGCAAAATTGCCATAGTTTCTTTCCTATCCGTCAGATATAAATCGGACGGCCTATATTGCAGGATGGCAGGCACACCATCATCACCAACTCTGTTTTTTAGAAGAGTGTATTTTATGTATTTTATAAGAGTGTAGATGTAGAGTAGATACAAGTCGACAGGTGGGCACGATGGTAGTGAGATAATGTGATGCAACACTAGAGGTGCCACGTGGAGCGTTTAACTGGTCAACTAGTCATGTCATGATCAAATACAGAGTTGTACGGTGAGCCCTTGACTGTATAATAACCACTAAACGTAAATGGTGACCGTAATGAGTCGATTCTGAAGTCCAATGTACGTATCGTGCTTTCGCTTCAAATACAATGATAGTCATTGCATATATCGCGAGAGAAAGATGAAACATGCATGAATTTTCTGGGGGCTTACTTCTAGAGGACCTGGAGATAGTTTTGTGTGCATACGTGAAAGGGGCGTATAGGGGGGTATGCGATGGAGAGAGAGATGCTCTTCGTTTCCCTTTATTATGACTAACTTTGTATATAGTATAAAAATATACAAATTCACAGTGCGGAATAAATATCATTGTGGGCACCATGCAATGCAAATTAGTGTTCGTACTCCTCCATATAACTTTGTAATGTTGTATATATGTAGAAAATCTAAAATAATTTTTTGGCCACACTTTATTCAAAAGGAATGTTGTATGCAAAATAAACATGAAGAGAGGGCTTTTTAGATCAATGGGGTACGTGATATAACATGTGTGAATGTGTAGTTGATGCATTTGGCGGGGCCTAGAGAGGTATGTGTGTGCATTAAATATTCGAGAGAGGCATGGATAGAGGGGCCGACGGGGGGGGGGGCGTGGGAGAGATAGCACGAGAAATGAGAGTGGTCTAGAGAGAGAGAGAGAGGAATATGACGTCACGACAAAAGATTCCATTCCCTTGAGTGTGTATATGCAAGGGGGGAGGGAATAGAGGCACCAGGAGAAATTTTCTCTGTGTGTGGTGTTTGTGTTGGTATGTGTGGGTGTGAGAAGATAATGAGACGTGGGGGCAGAGGGTGTGTCACCGCGTGAGGTCCGGTGGGTCGAGGTGAGGCCCTTCATTCGGTTCCGTCCTGCGCCACATTGGTCGGCCCGTGACGCATTTAGGAAGACCCATGGATGACTAGTCGTACAAGACAAAGATAGCAGAATTGTGAAGGACTCTGTGTCCACTGGCAAAGCCGGCTAGGATTTGTAACCCCAGGTTCTCGGACTAAGGTAACCCCTTTATCTCTGATATTACTATTCATCCAACCTAACTTTAAGGGGCATCCTACAGAATGCTCTGCTAGAACCATACTCGTCGATTAGGAAGAGAGGTGTGAGACAATGCGTGAGAGATAGGCATAAAGATAATGTGCGTACATGAGACACGTAGGCCGGTCCATGTATATAGAAAGGGTCGATGAGGATTGTGCGTGTGTATGTTTGCGAGAGGAAGAGTGCTTGTGATAAAGGTTAGTGGAAATAGTTGTAAATGGTTATGAGAGGGAGGGAGGGTTATATCTAGAGCATGTGTGCGAGAAAGACACCTCGGGAGAGAGTGTGTGAGCATGTGTGAGAGACCACGGATGGAGAGTGAAACTACACGTAAAAGACTGATCTGCACATTGATTAAAGATATAAATTGTATCCAAATATTAGGATGGGATCATGATATTTGCATTTCGCGTAAGGAGCGGTCATTGATCCATCAGACATCTAGATTCTATCGAATTTGAGCATGTCTATGTTATTATTCGACACAATTTTTCCACATAGTTAGTGTTTTGAACTCCAAACAATGCATCGCTTTAGCAATCGAATATAAACGTGAGTATAATTCATGTTGTGTGTGTAAAGCACATTATACATACGAAAGTTACACAATGGACATTATAAATAGCTACCTATGAACTAGCATACATTTGAATTCAACTTAAGGTGGTTTAAAAAAATCGAATTCAACATGAAGTCCATTCAATTATTTTAATTTGATATCATGGCATTTGTAAACCATACCTAAATTATGGGGGCACCAATCTTTGCTCTGATTTTGTACATAATAGCATATGTAGTCGTGTACAAAATAGATTCAAATTTAGCTCCTCCATTCCAAAATAAGCGTAGTTATAGGATTTTCAAGTGTCAAAATTTCAAAAAGAAGCGGATAATTTAATTAGGTTTTCAAACATACAAGGTCAAATATAACGTTGTCTATTTAGGTCAATCCTCATAGTTCAAGAGTACTCTAAACGTGAATGCTTGTGTTTCAAAATTTCGAACGAAGCGCCAAAAGAGCCTTTACTCGCTCGAAACCGCGCGAGACCAATGTTTGGTAGTACAAGGAAATTACTTTTCTAATAAATCCGACCCGTGAAACCTACCGGCCCGATGTCCAAAGGTCTAAACCGGGGTAGGTTTGTAGCTTCATCTAGACGCCACGCAACCGCATCCGAAAAACATTCATACACAATGGCCGCCTAAGCACACATGCACGCGACCGAAATCGCTCCCGCCCACTATTTGGGACACCCGGGATTACCATCCTACCCCCGACCCATAGTAGGTGCGAAATTTAAGAGGGGGACAATGTTTGTACATTCCCCAAATTTCAAACAAGCGCGTCCCATATTCTGTTCAAAAAAGCCAAAAACAAGCGTGTCCCAGACCGAAACATGGTTCCCCCCCACCCGTCTGATTCCCCATTCGTACTCCGTGGGCGCCAAAACTACCTTTCCACCAGCCGCGAAACCCCGGCATCCTCCCTCCGCCACCCCATCCTACCCATCAACCGCCGCCCTCCTCCATCACGCCGGAGCCGATACCCCGACGTCGTCGTCCACCGCAACCTCAACCGCAACGCCCTCCATGGCTAGTAGTTGAAGCCGAGGCCGAGCCGTCCATACCCAAGCCAGTTCAACCACGTCGTCCTGCGCCTCACCGCTGCCGCTCCAACTTCACCACCCTCCACCGCACCAGAGCTGTTCCTGCTACGCCGTCCTTCGCCGCCTCGGATCTGCTTCCCCTCCGCCGACATACGGCCACGACAACACAATCAACAATTTGGCCATGGGTTCGTCCAAGCCTACACCCTCCAGAACATCGGTTTCCCCGGTAAAAAGAAGAATATCGGTGCGACATGTGGAGGTGACAACACCGGCAACCGAAAAAGGTACTCCTCTTCCCTTATTCATGCAAATCTTACATCTCTGCTTGCACGATATTCATCCCACAGAAGACACTAGTTGACCGCTTCTTCTTGATACTAGATGTTCCTAGTAACTCGTGATGCATAAGGTTTCTCCTCATATACTATTTTACCTTAGCTAGAGGTCCGTCGCCCCCCTGAATTTCAATTTCTGGCCAGTTGATTCCCAATTAACGGAAGCATTCCCCGGCGTAACAGGCGCTAGTACGCCTATTGCGCCGGGGAAGTAGCAGCTTGGTGTTTATGTTAGGGGCGTGTGCGGCCTAGAGCTACTGGCGCCCGATCTGGAGGTCGGCCGGGATTAAAGGGATGGCCTGGGGGCGCTGCCAAGCACGGCGGTGGTGTGAGGTCGATGGGAGGGCAGGGCGGCGGAGGCAGGGGTCTAGGCTGGTGGTCGCTAACGGTTCGAGAAAGATCATCAAAAGTGACTGGCGGGAGGTAGACGAAGGCCATCTGCCCGTTCCTTATAGATCGGACGGTTCATTAAAAAAATCGACTGACCTATTTATTTTCAGTCGACTGTTATCTTAGATATGACCACATGTGGTGGTGTGCTGGAGGAGTACCTGCATTTCCTGTGCTCATATATTAAAAAATCAGACGGAGTAGAATCTAATTTTGTTTGCCATGCAATGTTGTAGAGCTATCATATGTCTCCTGTCATTTAGTTTTCAGCCACCTGCTATCTGCTACTTTTACAATGCACTAGTTCTGCACACACTTCACCCTTACTCTCACTATTGTGTTTTTATGCAAGGGTATTTCAGACTCTGTTGCCATGAGAGAAGCCAAAAAGAAAAGAGAGAAGTCGCTCCAGCTTAGTATGCGGGTAGGCAAGACACGTTACATCGCTATAAAGGGTGCAGTGTCAGCAGATGGAGACGGTAAACGTAGCTCTGGAGTTGATGACCTTGCTCGCAATGAACCACCATCCCAGGTGCTTGCTTTAACTTCGCGGTGTCATATGTGGTTGCATGTTCCATATGGTGCACTACAAAAAAATACACTTCCGTAATGATACGCGTTTGTCACAGTAGGTCGCTTTTTTTGTCATGCATGTACATCCATGACAAATTTATGACAGAATCAAGATAGTCATACCTGTGCTGTCATAGAAGTGTTCCATGACATTACCAAAATTATCATCACGGAAGTGTCCACTTCCATGACGATAAATCACGCGTCACAGAAGTGCTTTCGTCAAGGGTGACCGACACGTGGCATCCACCGTAACGGAACGCCGTTAAGCTATCGGGTCGGGTTTTGGATCCGATAACCCGTTAACAGCCCCGACCAACGGGAAATTTCCACGTGTAAAATTCTTATTGGCCGGACGAAACATGTGTCAGCTCGTCAGTGGGTCAGATAGGCGCCTATGATACGTCGACACGTGGCACGGCCCAACAAAGGCCCATTCCGGTGAAAAGGCCGACCCGTTTGACTTGGTCAAAAGGTGGCGGGCCGGCCCATGGAAAGCCTGTTAACGGCCTGTTCGCATATAGCCCATTTACAGCCCGCTAACCCAAGGCCCATTACGCCCTATCCGGATTAGGCCCAGTAGCGTCATCTGGGCCATCCAATATGATTCCATCCCGTTTTCACTTCTGGCCCATGTATGGCCCATGACGTCTTTTGGCCCATATGAGGCCCTATGTAACTCTTGGCCTATTAACGGTCCGTGGTGAAACTGGCCCGTAATGAACAGTGTATCACTTTACACCCATTAACGGCCCGTGGTGAATCTGGCCCGTAATGAATAGTGTATCACTTTATACCCATCAATGGCCTGTTATTCCGTTGGGCCGTTTCTAGCCCATTTATTCTTGGGCTCATTTCCAGCATTCGTTTACTTACGGCCTGTTACTGTCATTTTCTGCTTGTGGGCCAAATTCAGCCCGTGGTTACAATCGGCCCGTTTGTGGTCCGTTAATACGTTGGGACGTTTTCATAGCGTCATCAAATACGGCCTATTTACGATGGCCCGTTATGGTCGGCCCATGAACGGACGATTCCAACTCTAGCCCGTTTACGACCATAATGCGGCCTGTTATTGGCCCATGTTTGGCCAATCGATCATATGGCCCGTATAAGGCCCATTGATGATACGACCAGTAGAAGGCCCATTGTTTCGAAGGCCCGTAGAAGGCCTACTGTTTCTACGGCCCATAGAAGGCCCACTGTTTCTACGGCCCATAGGAGGCCCAGTGTCACTACAGTAAATATTAGCCCATGGTTATTGTGGCCTACTTTTAAAAAATAGGTTATTGTAGCCACTAGTTAACCGCGGAAAAAGAACTGCAATGACTACAAGCAAACAAATAAACAAGACAACAAGGAAATAAATAAGCAAGCAACTAACGCTAGGCTATCACGGCTATTACACATATTACATCCACTGGGCATCAAAGTTCGCCACCAGTGCAAATATAGGGAACAAATCAGCATATCATATACACTGGCCATCAAAATTGGCCACCAGTGCAAATAAACACGACAAAAAAACAAGAGCATAACTGAAACAACTTCAGAAGAGCTCAAGAAACGTTATCCTGGGTATCCACCATGCTGGCAATAAGCTTAGCAAGCTGATTAGCTTTGTCCTGTTTGGCGCTAAAATCCTCCAACGCTTGCTGTTGCACCAGAAAGTATGCATCTAAATGCTCCAGGGACTTCTACAGTCCTTCCGCTTCTTGTTGTAGCACAGCTGATCGATGTCTTTCAGCTTGTAGTTGAGACTCAAGAAACCTAACTGATTCAGACCATGAGTTTGAATAGCTTGTGCAAGCGGTAGTGGCTAGTAACTCCAACACTAAACCAAGACAGGATGTGTCACTATCCTGAACCTTATCTGCATTACTTCCTTTACCCTTGCTTAATAAGGCACTCTTCCCCAATATTCTGTCAACATTCTAAAAGAAGAAACAAGCAGACGCATAACATGTTTAGCATGTACTAGTATATGAAACTCATTTAGGTGAACTAGTTCATTATTAAGGTGGACAGGATTAAACTACCAAGTCTTCTATTGCCAAGTACTAGTACATAATAAAAGCATCAAACAAACATATATCTATGTCCTATGGTAGCAATGGAATCTTAAATTAGAATAGTTGTTCTTCAGGTTTAGGCACTTGTTCTACATAAACAGAGTACAGTAAGACGCAAGAATATAATACTTAAAAATAGAAAATGAGCTCATAGACCTTACCACATTCTTTGTTCGGGACCAGTACAGAACAAGGCGTTCCCAGTCATCGTCCGGTAAATGTGTCTCAGGAGAATGTAAGGGAATTTGATGAGTTTCTTTGCCGGTGAAGTACGTTTTCTTCAGGTAATTCCGATACTGCCACCAAGCATTCTTGAAGATAGCAGAGGTATTAGCACAGGTTACCTCATCCCGAGTTTCCAAATCGGTCCTTCTCTATAGAGAAAAATGGGAAAATTTGCTGTATTATAACCATCATGGAGGTAGGATGTATGGGACGAAGCAAAGTAATTGCCATGAATAACATTACTTACACATAACTCCTGGACAAACACCTGCAACTGGCATTTTCCTTCATCTTCAGTATAATATTTCCAAGATGGGAAGATACGCACATACGATTTAACAACATCAAATGCGATAGATGCTAAACTACGACTAGCTGGTTGTGCTTCCTCCACAGGAATAGGCGTACTAACTGGTGGAGTTGGGGTTCATCGTGATAGTACTGGCCCTTTGGGCACTGGAGCTGCCTTACTAACCGCTCTTGTTTGAGAGCTCTGTGGTGGAGATGGTGCTGTGTCAACAGGAACTGGGTTACTATCGGCTGGGGTTGGGGTTAGATTGGGTGTAGCTGGTTCTCTGTCCATCGTAGTAGGGGTACAATCTGCGAGAGTTTGGGTTATGTGTGGTAGGGCTGGTTCTTGTGAATGTACAACCGGGGTGCTATCTCCACCAAGAGGTAGCACTGTTTTATTTGAAGACTGTGTTTTTAGTCTGCTAGATACTGGCATCACCCGCTCCAATTCAAATGGCTGATAAATAGGAAACATAGTTGAATGTACATACATTGTATGAGAGACAGATGCAATAGATAGAGTGGAAAAAATAGGGCATGAAATAGTTGACATGTATATTGTTTAACTAAAACGGATAGCATGACATAATTTCACATATATGATGTCTATCTAAACTGGATAGCATAGCATGACATAATTCAAAGATATGATGAATAACTAAACATGATCGCATGACATAATTCACCTACATGTTATCTAAGTAATCAGGATCGCATCATTTAATTCACATATGTGATTTATATGCTAAACAGAGGGCATTCGATATGATGTCTGAACTAAGAACATGGTATTGAATATTGTGTATATGATGTCTAAACTATGCAATGCAAGACACCGTATGCATGATATGAGCAGCATAACTGTGCTAAGTTAGAGCATACACCTCAGTGGGGGAATAGGACTGGTCATCTGTCTCTGAATCCATCTCTGAGGAGCTATCGGGACCCAACAAGAGATCTGCTTCGACAGGTAGCACTGTCTGCTCTGAAGGCCTTATTTTCACTCCAGATTTTTCCATCTCCCACCCAAATGGCTAATTCACAGGAAGAGTAGTTTAATGTACAAACATTGTCGACAAATGGAAATGTAATGAAGAAAAGGATGGGCAAGATATCATTCAAAACTATGATACCTGGTTAAACAGGATGGCATTGCACATTTCACATATATTATGGCTGGCTAAAAGACATGAGACTACATAATTCCCATATATGATATAGAAACTAAACAGGTGGCATTACAGAACATGTCTAAACTAAGCAGATGACATATATGATGTCAAAAGTAGGCACTGCAAGGCAACATATGCATGATATGACTAACATCATCATGCCAAGGTAGAGCAAACACCTTGGGGGGTAAATAGGAGTGGTCAGCGGCGTCCGAATCCGCCTCAGAACAGATATCTTCCTCTGGATTACAATCTGGAGAGGGGTGGGGAGGTTTTGCCATTGAACCCTCCATGGAGCGATGTCTGCATGACATTGTATTGCCGCGCAAAACTCTTCTCCTTTTCTCTACATGTTCAGCATGACTGTGTACAATATCTGACATGCATATGAGAAAAATATGGTGAGATTATGTAAGGAGAGCACGCAGAAATTTAGAGTGATGGTAACAACCAGTGGATCGATGTTTTTCCGTTGAACCAAAACAGCCCTAATGGATCAACGTGAATGTATAGTAATAAGTGATGCAACAAGTGTACAACCTCTTTGCCGTAGCCGCGTCGACCTCAGCATCATTGGGTTGGTCGCTGAAGCAGTTGAGGCAGAGGTGGCTATCGGAGGTGTGGAGGAAGATCTAAGGAATCTATAGACGGCGTCCAGGGCACTGCTCTGTTGTGATGGATCGTTCTGTCGTTGGAGCGTCACCTGTGAGCCGTAAGACGTCAAGGCTGAAGCAGCACAAGAAAGACATCATCAATCTCAAGTGGGATTCTAATAGCATCTCCAATAGATGATGTAAAATGGATGTAAAATTAACATCACGAAAAACCACCTCACTACAACAGATGAGGTAAAAACTGTTGACTCTGAACTTAACTGTCGAAACTGAAATTTACTGTGGAATATGAATGCTACTGTCGAAACTAAACGCAATGGTAGCAGAGAGGCACTTGACATGTAGTTTAGGGAGGGCCTGCAGTTCATCTTCGACCTGCACCCCCCTGAGCCGCCAGCCACCACCGGCCGAACCGCCGGCCCCAGCGCTGCCTCGCCGCCCCGAAACAACTCGCCACCGCCGCCCTGGCCAGCCCTCTAGCCCCCCGCCCCACCCAGAACCCTAAGATAGATAATGGGGTACCTCTCTGGCGAGCCCCCGTCCCCGCTGCGGGTGGTTCTTCTTTAACTCTGGCGAGCCCCCCAACCCCTGAAAATCGACTGACCCAAAAGTCGATTCAGTCGACTGAAGTGTGGCTTAATCGGAGCAGAGCAGCAGCACGAGCGAGGGGGAGAGCAGCAGCAGCAGCTGGGCGAGCGAGCGATCGAGCGAGAGCTGGAGCAGCAGCAGCAGATCCGGCTGGTATGGCCGCCGCCACCGAAGGGGCCTCGCACTGGGGGAGAGCCGCCGTGGAGATGTCGCCCGTGACGCCGGCTTCAAGGTAGCCGCTCCATGGAGGCCGCTCTTTTGGTGGCGCCGAGTAGGCCTCGGTTTTGTCCGAGGAGTCGGTGAGGATGCTGCGGTTCCGGTGGAGCAGGTTAAGGTGGCGCTGTGGGGATGGAGGAGCCGCGATAGACGAGGCGATCGTCGGAGCAGCTCCTTGGAGGTGGAGGACGGGGCGGCTGAACCGGCGGGACGGCGATATGGACGACGGATCCTCATCCGGGGAGGTGGACGAGGGACGTCGAGCTGTTGCGGTGGATGACGTCGTCGGGGAAGAGGCTCTGGCTGGGCAGCGGTGACGTGGCAGACGGAGGAGGGTGGGGTTTCGCGGCTGGAGCGGAGAGGTTATGGCGGCCTGGTATTTCGAATGGCGAAAAGGGGGCGATGGGAGGGGGTGAAGCATGACTTAGGAACGCGCTTGTCCAAAATGTAGGGTGTGTTACAAAAGTACCCCCCACCGATTTGAACTAGCGGCCCTTTCGGCTCAGGGTTAGAAGGGGGATTTCGCGTGTCGGGATTTGGCAGCTGAAGGGAGTTTTCGCGCGCGTTGTAATTTCGGGATAGCAAGGCGCGGGTTGTGAAGGCGCCAGTTTTGGGAGCACGATATCTGAATTTTCGGGATATAACAAGACGCGGGTTGAATTTTATGGACAAGCCTAACATGTAGTAATATTGTACTTGTACGTACCAAATCAATTCGCACTTCCCTCAACCAAAAAGAAAACGAAAAAAATAAAACTATTCACACCACACAAAGAGAGAGTCTTGCCCCATTTTACTATACAAATGCTATTCAAAGCTACTCCCTCCTTCCATCTATATAGGGCCTAATGCGTTTTTCGATGCTAACTTTGACCAAATATTAGAGCAATGATATATGACATGCAACTTACACAAAGAACACCGTTAAATTCGTCTGTGAAAGGTTCTTTCAATGATATAATTTTCACATTGTGCATGTCATGTACTATTAATCTTGTCAATAGTCAAAGGCGGTCTTAAAAATCTCATTATGCCCTATATAGATGGAAGGAGGGAGTATGAATCCATGTTATGTCCGATTAAATTTTTTCGCTTGCTGTATAATGCATGTAACCTACTCATACCAACATTTTAGTGCATTCCAAATGTCTATACTACCGCTGCAATTTGAACTAAATTTGAATTCGTTTCTCTATTTCAATAAGAATCTACAATCATGATTGTTGCCAACTTCAACCATCATAGTTTCCTTGCTATCCGCCAGATATAAATCAGACGACCTATAATGCAGGATGGCAGGCACACCATCATCAACAACTCTGTTTTTTATAAGAGTAGAGATAAAATATATTAAATGTAGTATACTATGTTCATAACCACACCATGTGTATCACCGTTATATATATTCACACATCCGTCGGTTTGAAACACTATGATAAATTCTTCAAATATTCGAATTCGCTTTTTATAATGAAGTATATATGATCTCTATTCGTCTTTTACACCCACTCAACCCTCTTATCTTTGTAGCTAGCGCTAACTTACTCTTGTGCATGCACACGCCCGCATCCCTCTCACCCTCCCTCAGCATTCTCTAGCTCCATCGCGCAAATTCATCTTTTCACTTTAGGTCGTTCACCCACGGTGTGTGTAGGCCCCCCAGCTCCTTTACGGCACACATCGATCGATATGCCTCTCTAGCCAGGTGTGCCTAGCACAAACACAAGCTTCCCCTCTTCTCTTGTCACTGTCCATGCCTCACTCCCACCACTCTTTTCATCGTTCTTGTACTCGCACACTCCTCTCCCTCGATATAGTATGCCTCTCGTACCACCTCCTACATGCATCCCTCTCTCTCTATCCTTCTCCTCGTGCCTCATTTGTTCTAACACACACATGCATGTATACTGATCGATCTCGCAACATATACCTAGATCGACTTTAACTACCCCCCCATAGATCGACGTACCTCACAAGTTATGTCTCTCCTTTCTCTTACAAAGGGCGATTGATCTTCCTATGTAGTTACGTCTGCTTACCACAGCCACATTGTCCCCCCCCTCATCATTCGTGCATGCCTCCTGACCCGTCTCTCACACGCACATGCACAGACAACAAGCAGCCATCTCCTCTCTTATTGATATTGCGTGCGTGCCCTCTGTTTGTCTAGCAAGCCTGTCCCACCATTTGTTAGAAGCAACTCCACTACCACCCGCTCCAACAATCTAGCTCTGTCTCTCTCCCAACCTTATTCATCTCCTGCACATATGCATGGATGCCGATCGATCTCCCTTAATACATGAGGCAGATCGATCTCCTTAATACATGAGGCAGATCGATCTCCTTAATACATGAGGTAGGCCTCTCTCCTCCTCCACACATATACCAGCCATTGTACCTCTATAGTTAATTGGGGGGACGTTGCTGCCAATGAAAGCATGGATCAATTTTAATGTAACACCTTCTCACAACTTTGTCTTCAGTTGTGATGTAATTATTAGCTCTGATCTGCTAATAATTGACATGCATTAGCAAGGAAGTTAGTTTTTTATTGTTTCCGAAAGAGCATCGATGGCAAGACACACGAAACAAAAGCTGAAAGCTCACACCATTGTACAATTTCATGTCGCTGGAAAATTATTTGTATAGTACGTCAATTATGTAAACAAATGATGGAAGCTTGATAGCATTGCTAGAAGCCTCTTCATCATCCGGGTCCATGTGCCATGCACAAAATTATACTCCTTCGTTCCTAAATATTTGTCTTTTTACAAATTTCAAACAGGCATATTTTAGAGTGTAGATTCACTCATTTTGCTTCGTATGTGTACTCCCTCTGTTCCTAAATATTCTATTCGTCTTAACAGAGATTTCAACAAGTGACTACATACAGAGCAAATGAATCTACACTCTAAAATATGTCTATATACATCCGTATGTGCCAGTCCATTCGAAATCTCTAAAAAGACAAATATTTGAGTAGTCACTCATTGAGATCTCTAGAAAGACAAATACTCCGGAGTATATTTAAGAACCGAGGGGGTAGTGCACAACCGCATGGGAGACTCAGCCCGGTCGTTGCGCCGCATTAATAGTGAGTAATGAGCAGTCAAATCATCAGCCCCACCTTTCCCACTGTATGTTGCTCTGAAGAAGCAACCATCAATACGCTCTTCTTTGAATCCGCTCATACTACTCCATCCGTCATTGTTTATACAGCGTGCTTCAGAAAAAAGAAAAAAAATCTGTGGGACCAAGGCGACTAGCGATCGGCCTGAAAAATAGCATTGGTAGTTATAGAACGACATCTATTACTAGAGGGAATAATGCGTACACACATGCATGCAGTGCTTCCACCCTGGGTACACACATGCACGCACTCCGTAGTAGTACAGTACATGTAGAAAAGGAAGACACCATCGACATAATCACCCACATCTACGCGCAAATCGTCCACAAGGACTACTACATGCAAGAGGAGGATGATAGGACGCTGGCCTTCTTGGAGCGCAGGGCAACCTTGGACGGCACTGTTCATAAGCACGTTGAGCTCGCTACCAACGCCGCTGCTCCTCACACGTCGATTGGTGACCCGGCGCACTAGGGCGTGAGGATGTCGTTTGAACGTTGATGGATCCGTATGTATTTTTATCTTTCCGTCAAATCCATGTAGTAGTATATGATACTACAGTAATTATCTTACCTTTCGCATCAACTTCATAATTTTCGTACGTACTCCATGCATGAACGACGCCAGAACCAAACTTCTCATTACTTTAGGCAAAATCGTTATTTTCCATCTATCGGTCGCGCCATGGAGCAGAACCAAATTTTACAAGTTACGAGTTCAAAAGGAAAAGCCTGCCGTGTTCGCGTCACACCCCCACACGGTTGGTCCGGCACGCCGCTCAAGCGGTAATGCGTGCGGTGTTGCATTTTCACTTACAAGTGGGACCACAGTTGAGCAAAACCGACTATCGGCAAACCCCCACCCCGCCCACCGCGCGATGGCTGAGAAAACAGGAGGGAGCAGAGATGACTGTAGCATGAACTCCAAGAAAATTGGTGTCGGATGGGACTCGTGTGGGTGGCGTGTGCCGTACTGCTAGACGTGAATGCTAGTTATGGCCCATGCCACCCCACTATATCGAGCCTATATCGAGGTACGTAGAACAAAGTTCCTGTAGTCCGTGCTCAGCCCTCCTCTATCTCTCTTCTCAGCCAACCAGCGGACACGCGGAGCCCATCGTCTATTTGCTCACATGCGGCCCCACATGTCAGTGAAAACGCAAGAGGACCCACTAAACCTGCACATCTTTCACCTCGACGTGCTGGTGATGAAAAACAAATCCAATAAAGATCTTCGGTGGCCGCTTTTGGAGTTACTCAAGAGTAGTAAGATTCTATTTACAATTTAACCCAAGATGCACATCTCGTGGCTTCAACTACCACTCTATTTTCTTTCATGACATGACCTGGACGCTGGATGTCCCACATGTCGGCAAAAGGAGGAAGAACCCGACCAAATCTTCGGTTCTGCTCTCGGATTAGACTAGTTGTGCTAACTTAAATTTTTTATTGTGTACTCCCTCCGTTCCAAAATACTTGACTTCCATTTGTCCAAAAATGGATGTACCTATATACTAAGACATGTCTAGATACATATATATTTTGACAAATAGAAGGCATGTATTGTGCAACGGAGGGAGTAGAATGGATGCAAGTTTTTGTATTGGGAAGAAGAGTACATCCATATATTGATAGAGCGAAATTTAGTAGATGTTCTATCACTTTTAGCTAGCACAGACGCAAGATCGAGCCTCCGCAGATCAACAATGAATGCATTGAGAAGGCACTAATCCAACTTACAGGAGTAGTAAAATGTATTCTTGTGGTTCTTCTTTTCTTTGGTCTTGCTTTTCTAGTCAAAATTATCATTGGAGTTCGTGCAGAACAGAGGTGCGTTTGTGGTCGTGCGTTGGAGTTGGCCTTACAAGTGGGAATGCAGTTAAGGAAACCACTATCGGCAAACCCCCACCTCGCCCGCCGCGCGATGGCTGAAGTTAGAAAAACGACGAGGTTGAAGAGATTTCTCTAGCTCGGACTCCAAGAAATAATATGGTGTCAGATGGATGTCGTGGTGGTGACGTATGCCGTACTCCTGGACGTGAATGCTTGTTCTGGCCCATGCCACCCTACTACTCCTGCTACTTACTCCTACTAGTATATAGTATACTAGTATTGAGGATTCGAGGTGCTGGTTACGTACAATGAACACATTAACATATGGCTACAGTAAAAACACCCACCCAATGCGCGAAGCATGTGAAGCTAGTACAAATAGTGTACTACTATTGTTGATTGGCCTCATCCGATAACCTGTTGCAATGCACGTACAATTATGTATTCGGAAAATATTTTTTTGCCTCGTCGCACCACTCACTCATAGAAGCGACTCGAAAGCCATTCATAAATTTAGTAAGTTTATCACAGGCATATCATTTTATTACATACAACAGGTCATCAACCCACACCGACAACGAGGATACATTATAAATACTAAAGTTTTCACCACACAACAAATAACAAGCCATGAAATGAACTTCAACTCAACCATTCCGCGCGTTGGAAATGTTTGC
The DNA here is from genome assembly GCF_056163025.1 of Triticum urartu. Classification (NCBI taxonomy): domain Eukaryota; kingdom Viridiplantae; phylum Streptophyta; class Magnoliopsida; order Poales; family Poaceae; genus Triticum; species Triticum urartu. The sequence continues at coordinate 484,078,827 of NC_141874.1, read as the reverse complement.
TTTGAACCACAAGTGATTCTATGGGACGGGCCATCCATTGTCGATCTGGAGACCAACGCAGGACTGATCATCCAGGCTGAAGCGGCCTACTATATCAGTACCAGGGTAGGGAACCACCCAAATGTCCGAGGTATAGACACAATTGATTCTCATAAATGTGTCAACAGCAGTTGGATCTCCTTTCACCATCATCGGATAGTTTTGTCCAAGGAAGAGCAAGTTTTCTCCAAGACTATCAATTCTGTGCCAGGGAGAAGGAGTTGGCGCTAGCACACTAGTATCCATCCTGAATACCATTCATCAGGTGTTGGAATAGGTTCGGAGAGTGCGGCCGTGGGAGACACCTGGTTCCTTAGCAGTAACATCATTAGTGGGCTGTATACACACAAGAAGAGGTGATCCATCGGAATTAGTTGCCAGGCGCCACAGAGTATATGGGCGCTGCTCGTGATCATCACCATCGGCATCTCCCCCTTGGTTATAAATTTTTTCAAGTATAGGTGGTGGGATGTTCACAGGACCTTGGAAACACAAGAAGAAGGTTAATTAGTAAAGGGAAACTTGCTAACCCGCATGCATGTGGATGAAACAATTATAATTACGATGGAAGACAAATGTACCGAAACTACTAGGATGCCATGCAAAAACAGTGCCACGAGTGGTGGCAGCAAACACAAGGCCCTCGTATTGAATTGCATCATAGTACTCATCCGTGTACAGAAACTGATTTTTGAGCAATATCCATCGAGTCGAACCACGAAGGACGGCAACAAGCTTGTCAAAGTTAGCAACAACTTGATAGTTGTTGTAATTCCAAGAGCGGTTGGGAACTCGAAAAATTGCTATCTTTCGTAGAAGACAGTCACCATGATCGTATTTGAACATGCGTACATTACCGGTGTGCTCAACCTCTGGACAGTGTGCTGAGATTTTTGGAAGTGGAACCGGGTGACGAGTGTACACATTCACAAGTTCCCACTCACAGTTGGACCCAATGTAAACAACCCAATCTCCATTTGTGCCCGCCCAAGCCTTGCCCTCAAGTGATGGCATCTTAACATCATACGTATCATTATCAAGCAGCATCAACTAGCACAGGGCGAGGCCTCCGTCGTGCCGGCGCCAGTCATCAGGGTCACGTCGAAGAAGATAGGGGAGATCAAACCGCTCCTTGACTCTTGGGTTCTTTGTAATGATGTTATTAGTTGAGTCGAGAATGGGCTTGAACGAACCTGCCATGCTAGCCGAGGTGATGACGTCACACCGATCAATGAGTTCCTCCACCACGTCATCTTTCAGATCGGGGCAAGAATAACGGGGTCGTTTCTGACCTGTTCCCTCCATAGAGAAGATGATCGAACAATGGCAGAAGAAAGGGTGAAGGGATGAAGGAAAATGGAGGAGGGAGAGGAAGAGCGTGCGAAAGTAGTTCCAAATCGAGAGGGAAAGGCGAAGAGTCGGTGGACGGTTGCGAGTTTGCCACGGTTCACGAAGAGGCGCCCCAGCCTACACGTCAGTTCGGAAATACTCCTACTACTCGCCGTCGTCTCACTGATATGTTGGAACGGGACCACATGTCAACGAAACATGGTGTGTAATTTCTCGTGCAAAATGCGATCTAGCCACGTTGGCCCGAGGTGCCGCATTAGTTATCAACCTTTATTTTTTAAATGACGTGCCGATCAGTTTTGAAGCATGACTAACTGGTACTGTACGCAGAGAAAATGGGTTGTATTTGTCCTCCGCGGTTTAGAGGCTGACTTGTGGGCCTAGCAAGTTGACACATACACAATCAGGAGATGATTGTACGTGGAGAGGATGACAACAGGGACCCACCAAGGTCATGGCAGTACGCAAGCAAGTGCCTCCTTATTTCAAGCCAATAAAAGAATGGCTCCTCCTAGTGGATTTCTGACATCTGGGTCCCATGCCATTGTCAACGTAGTCAATAAACGAGAGAATTGCACAACGAGCGGCTGACACCAGGGACGCAGCAGCTCGCCCAGTTATTTTTGTTTTAGGTTAATTTGATAAATGCCACTCCAAATCTGGTGTATCCGAGAAATGCCACTGCAATTTCCAAACTTTGAAAAATGCCATTTCATGCCATTTCTAGTGGCATTTTTTGAAGTTTGGAGTGGCGTTTTTCAAAGTTTGCAAACGGCAGTGGCATTTTTCTAAGTTTGCAAAAATTGCAGTGGCATTTTTCAAAGTTTGGAAATTGCAGTGGCATTTTTATGAATCACCATAATTGGAGTGGCATTTATCTAATTTGTTTTTGAGACGGAAGCAGGGTGTCAACTGGGCTGTGCGGGACACTCTGGCCTGTCTAGACAGCCTTTTCTTTTATGTTTACCACAGACCAGCCCAGTAATTTTTGCTTTCTTTTTGACAATGGCTAGCCCAGTTCTTTTGTGATTTGTCAAGTAAGTCGCTTTATCAGGCCTGTTGGGCTGCAAATCTTTCAAGACGAGGAGAGCTTCATTCGGCTGGCCGAGAAAATGGCCTATCAGTAATGAGAAATGGGCTGTACATTTTTCGAACACATCAAACCGGCAATTATTTTCAAATATCTTTTTTTCATTTTGATATTTTAAATTGCATTGATTTTTATGCGTGGACAATTTATTGGATTTTATATTGATATACATTTATTTTTAAAATTAGTCTGAATGTGACTTGAAATTTCAGGATTAAAAACAGTTCAGACTGCACCGACATATGCAAAATTTCGTATAATTTTTTAACCGTGGCCACAATATGGGCTGTAATGCTAACATAAAGAACATGGGCTCCAAAAAAACCCATAAGAATTAGCAAATGAGCTGTGAATTATTTGAAATAATGGCAGATGGGTTGTATGCTGTTTTCCACAGATTTGAGGCTTTCCACAGATGGCATGTATACTGTTGGATGTCCATCCAACGGCCGTCGTGCTTCTTCAATCTCTGCTCTTCCTGCTCCAGCCGCTCAAACAAGCGCTGGCGGGACTGCCTGCTCCCTCCTCCCCACGGTCGGCTGTGCTGCCGCGCAGGCCTCACCGCCTCACCGTACTCCCATTGCCGGCCTAGCCATCCCTCTACTCACCCACACCTGCTGTTATTCTCCAGCGACGGCAGACGAACCAGTAAACCCTCGTACAGTCGTACTCCTCTCCGCGTGGGAAACAAAAACAACGGCCAAGTCTTCCCTGCCTCCGTGTCGTTCCCTTCCTAGGCCTCGCCGTCGTCCACTGCCCTGGTGCTCTCGGCGTGGCGTGGTCAGCGTGGTCAATGACCGACATGCATCTGAAGTGGACTGTACATGGAGAGGCTGACAGCTGGGTCCACGGCCGCATGCAAGGAAATGCCTCCTTATTACGCGCAAAATAATGATTTCTTCCACCTGACATCTGGGACCCACCGAAACGGCCTCTGTATTTCGTGAAAAAAACGTTACCGCCGCTGACAGCTCAGCCCCACCAGCTATATCTTCGCACGCAAGGAAGTGCCTCCTTATTACGCACAAAAAATGAATACTCCCCCTGCTAGCTGGGACCCAGTATAGTGGGCCTACTAAGTTGACGGGGACGAAGGGCTTTCTCAACTTAGTCAATATGCACGATTCTAGCTCGACTGACCGTACGATGTCCATCCAACAACCGTAGTGCTTCTTCAACCTCTGGTCTTCTTGCTCCAGCCGCCCAAAGCAGCGCCGGTCGTGCCGCCTGCTCCTGCCTTCCATGGCCGGCTGTGCTGCCGCAGAGGCCTCACCGCCCCCATACTACTCCCACCGCTGGCCAGGCCATCCCTCCACTCCACTCACCCACACCCCCTGTTATTCTGCGGCGACAGCAGCGCAGCCGATCCAATGAACCCTCGTACTCCTCTCCGCGTGGGCATCCACTGCCGCGTCTTCCCCGGCTCCGCGTCGTCCCCTTCCTAGGCCTCGCCATCGTCCACCGCCGTGGTGCTGTCGGCGCGGCATGGTCAATGTGGTCAACGACCGAATTCCATCGGAAGAATACTATACGTGGAGAGGCTGACAGCTGGGTCCACGGCAGCCGCAAGGAAGTGCCTTCTTAGTACGCGGAAAATAATTATTCCTCCACCTAACAGCAGGGACCCACCGGACACCCACCAGTATATCGCGAAAAAAATGTTTGCGCCTGACTGCTGGGACCCACCCGACGGGCCACTGTATTTCACGAAAAAACGTTCCCCCTGATGTCAGCTCGGACCCACCGGAAGTGCCTCCTTATTACGCACAAAAAATGAATACCCCCTGCTAGATGGGACCCACCTTGGTGGGAGGCTGACTTGTGGGCCTACTAAGTTGACGGGGACGGAGGGCTTTGTCAACTTAGTCAATATGCACGATTCTAGCTCCAGTGACCGTACGATGTCCATCCAACGGCCGTAGTGCTTCTTCAACCTCTGGTCTTCTTGCTCCAGGCGCCCAAACCAGCGCGCGGTCGTGCCTCGTCCTCCTGCCTCCCGTGGCCGGCTGCGATGCGCCGGAGGCCTCACCGCCCCTACTACTCCCACCGCTGGCCAGGCCATCCCTCTACTCACCCACACCCCTTGTTATTCTGCGGTGACGGCAGCCTCACACCGCAGCGAACCAGTGAACCCTCGTACTCCTCTATGCGTGGGCATCCACTACCGCGTCTTCCCCGGTCCGCGTCGTCCCCTTCCTAGGCCACGCCATTGTCCACCGCCCTGGTGCTCTCGGTGCGGCGTGGTCAACGTGGTCAAGGAACGGCTTCCATCGGACGTGGACTGTACGTGGAGAGGCTGACAGCTGGGTCCACGACCGCAGCAAGGAAGTGCCCCCTTATTACATGCAAAATAATTATTCCTCCACCTGACAGCGGGGACCCCCCAGATGGGCCACCGTATTTCGCAAAAAAAACATTTGCCCCTGACTGCTGGGACCCACCAGCTACATCTTCGCACGCAAGGAAGTGCCTGACAGTCGGGACCCACCTGGTCGAAGTGTACGTAGCGTTGTCATTCTGGTCACGAACGTGTACATACATAGTGGTTGATGTAGAGGCGCGCACATGTCGTAGTAGAGGCGCGCATGTAGCATGTACACGTACGTACAACGGCCAGGGTGCAAGAAAGAAAATACGGCCACGTATGTGTACATGCGGGCGGGGTCTCGAATGCCTACTCGTGCATACGTACGGCCAGGGCTCGTGTACATGGCTGGGTCGGAACGAAGAAACAACGCCGTCGTCGTGTTCATGGGGAGGCAACGGAATGCGTCGTGTTCATGGGAAGGCAACGGAATGCGTCGTGTTCATGGGGAGGCAACAGAATGCGTCGTGTTCATCGGGAGGTATTGGAAGGAACAGGCGATGGAAACAAGGCCTGGCGTACCGCAGAACGGAGGAAATGGCCTTGTGTTCAACCGGCCACGTTCGAAACGGGATCCTGTTCATCAGGAGGGGTCTGGCGTACCACAAAACGGAGGAAACAGACCACCTACGGCCGAAACAGGGGTCCTGTTCATCGGGAGGGGTGTGGCGTACCACAAAACGGACGAAACGGACTCCTACGGTCGAAACGGGGTCCTGTTCATCGGGAGGGGTGTGGCGTACCGCAAAACGGAGGAAACGGACTTGTGTTGGAGCGCTACGGTCGAAACGGGGGTCCTGTTCATCGGGAGGGGTGTGGCGTACCGCAAAATGGGACTCCACGGGATAATGTTCATCTCCACCGTCGACCCCCTCCAGCCTCCACGAGCTAGTGTTCATCCACCTTCGACCTCCTCCAGCCTCCACCTGTGACTATTCATCCACGGGCTCCTGTTCATCCAGCCTCCACCGCGCGCTACTCCACCGGCTACTGTTCAACCAGCCCTCTCCACGAGCTCCTGTTCAACCACCCCTCCATGGGCTACTGTTCATCCTGCCCTCCATTGTCTACTATTCATCCTGCCCTCCATGGGGTGGTCCTGTTCATCCAGCCCTCCACGGGGTCCTGTTCATCCAGCCCCAACCGGCTCGATCGATCGGGGTCCTGTTCATCCAGAGGCAACACCACGGGGTCCTGTTCATCCACCCCCACCGGGAACTGTTCATCCAAACCCCCCGCAACACTCACTGTTCATCCAGAGGCAGCATCGATCGGCTTCAGTTAGCAGCAGTAGCGAAGGAATCGCTCGATCAGGTTTAGTTAACAGCCATCGATTGATCGCTCGGGTTCAGTAACGCGTAGCCTGCAGTGCAATCGCTCGGGTTCAGTTAGAGCCCAACGCCTCGCTCGGGTTTATTTAGAGCCAACGCCTCGCACACCCGCGCGTATGTGTACGAGAGAAGCGCGCATCGCTCAGCCCCTGACCTCCCACCGTAACCGGGAACTCGCCGAAATTTTCCTCCCCCTCAATTCTACCACAGTTTTTTCCGTCATGGACGGCCCAAAGAATGTCAGACAGCTGCGTCTCCGGCCCGCCCAGGACGAAAAGCCCATTTTCTGTCATGATTTTTTTTCATAGAAGTAGGAGCCCACCACATTTATGATGATACCGGGTTTTTTCACAATTATCGTCACAGAAGTGTCATATGTATGATAGATTTTTTTTTCGTTCGGCCCAAAATGTCATGGATTTGTCTTTTTTTGTAGTGGTGTCTAGCTTGTATTCGAAAGGCCGAAGTCAGTAAGATAAGGAAAGATATTTTTTACATGAACCACCATCCCGTGAGCACCAGAAGACAAATAGCTAGTCAGGGCACTGGCCGAGCCAGTGACAAGCCCAACAAAGATAGGCATCACCTGGAAGCCAACTAAAAAGCTGCGATGGTGGCGAAGCAGCCCGCCTCCCACCAGGCTCTCAGGTCCTAGATGATCATGCTCACCACTCCAGCCGTCTGTCTAGCTTGTATTGCTTCCAATTTGGTTAAATTGCATCTGCTTAGCTTACACATTATACCTTTGAATATGACATGCCTTTTTGTTTTTGGTACATACTAGTACATCTGTTTATTAACCATGTTCTTACATCAAACTAATGTTCTTGTGTATCCCTCATCAATCACTTATGACGAGGCAGGCATGCAAGGGGACTACTCCTCATTTAAAGAATGCAACATCAGCCTCTCGACATGATTCTCAAGAAACAGAAATGCTAGATGAAGATAGTGAACGTAGCTCTATAGTTGATTACAACATTTCCCCTACACTAGCATCGCAGGTGCTTGTTCTAACTTGGCAGCGTGATATGTGGTTGCATGTTGCATATGGTGTCTAGATTGTAATTCTTCCAATCTGGTTAAACTGCATGTGCTAGTCTGCTTAGCTTATACATTATACCTGTTAATGTGACATGCCTTCCTGTATTTAGTACATAGTACATCTGTCTATTAAGCATGTCCTTACATAAAACTATTGTTTTTTTGTATCCTGCATCAATCAAAATGACGAGACACCTTTAGTATATGCAGTGCGATATTAGTTGCATCTTTCATATGATTTATAGCATGCGCTGCTTCTAATTTGTTGAAATTCCATTTATGATGGGACATTTTTAACTTGGCAGAGTCATATTGGTTGCATCTTTCATGTGGTGTCTAGCTTGCATTGCTTCTTATTTGCTGGAATGGTTTTTGCTTAGTTTACACAAAGAATTGTGAACATGCCATGCCGTCCTGTTTTTCGTACATATTCCATCCTGGTATCATGTGTTTGCCTTACATCAAAGTAGTGATTGTCAGTATCATGCCTGAATGAGTTCTGAAGAGAGAATTTTATTGCTTTTTCTTGTCGGTTTTACTTGACAATTCAAAATCAATAAAGCGGAAGGAAGTTAGCAAGGCAGCGGATAAATGTGTTCCTTCCAAACAGAGGGCCTCTATAGTTTCTAATCCTCCACACCCCCAAGATGATTTCCAAGACAACACATGCATAGACACTCAACAAAGCTGTGTTTATGATGAGCACGTCTCCCCTAGTGCAGCATCACCGGTGCTCCCTCTAAGTTGGCACTGTTATATGTGGTTGCATGTTATGTGTGATGTCTAGCTTGTATTGCTTCTAATTTTGTTGAATTCCATCTGCTTACTTTACACATTATACTTGAATAAGACACGTGTTCCTGTTTCTAGAACATACAATATCTGTCTATAACACCATGTTCTTACATCAAATTACTACTGTTGTGTAACCTGCAACAATCACTTATCATAAGACATGTTTGACTTTGGAGTGTGATATAGGTTACATCTCACATTCTTTTCTAGCTTGTACTACTAATTTTTTGAAATGGCACTTACGACGAGACAGTTTTAACTTGGTAGAGTGATATTCGTTGCATCTTTCATATGGTGTCTAGCTTTCACTGCTTCTAATTTGTTGAAATGCCTTCTCCTTCGTTTACACATCATAAGCTGTGAATATGCAATGGCACTAATGATGAGAGACCTCTAACATGGTAGTGTGATGTTGTTTGCATCTTGCATATGATTTATTTCTTGTACTGCTTCACATTTGTTTAAACACCATTTATGATGAGACACTGTTAACTTGGCAGAGCGATATTTGTAGCATCTTTCATATGGTGTCTACCTTCCATTGCATTGCTTCTAATTTTGTGAAATGTCTTCTTCTTAGTTTACACATCATAGTTCTGGTTATCTCTTCCGTCCTGTTTTTCATACATATTACATCCTCCTATCATGTGGTTGTCTAACATCAAAGTTTAGTTCGTCTGCATCACGCATCAATTTGTTCTGAAGAACTAAATTGTTACTCATTTTTCTTGTCGGCTTGACTTAACATGGCATAGAGAAAGAGGAAGAAACACATAATGGCAGGGAATGAGAAGTGGATGAATCATGCAGATTCTGCTGGTACTGATGGTGCAATAGAAGGTCAAAGTCCAGCGGAAAATTCTACAAACACGACATCCCATGCTACGCGAGTTGCAAAAAAAGCCAAACAGAAACAAATAGCTGCCACCAAACAAGCAGAGACAGCCCTAGTTCTTGCAACACCTACCACAGTACTACCAGCTGCATGACTTACTCGTGCGTCAACTAAGCTAGCAGCACGTTCCCAAGCTCCCTTGCCACCTGACACTACTTCCCAAGCACTCTTGACACAAGACGAGTTGGCAATAGCAGATGAACCTTGTGAGCTTCAACAACAAGAAGGTAGTTCCTGGAGTCAAGTTACAGTTGCATGCTTCTTTATATGCAGTCTCACAGTTTGATGTACACTAACACTTCCTATGTTCATTGTTGGACTAGCACCTAGGCGCAAGAGGAAACAAACATCAGGGATAATGCTCGATAGGTTAACTAAATCTAGAGGAGGAATAATGGAGATCCGTTTTGAGGCAGGTTTAAAAAGGCCACGGGATGCTACAGAGTCAGCCAAGTTAGTATCAGAGGCAGCGGTTGCCGTTAGGTGTCATGTACATATCCTCCCAACATGGATTCAGTACAGGAATGACAAAGACGAAACCCAGTTGAACACCTTCCTCGACCATTTATCTGTAAGTATGGTTATGTATGGAAACTAGTAATATCGTCTTGCTCTGTCCCATACTTTCTAGGTTGCCGATAATGAAACTCCCATAATTTTCAACAGATGAGGTTCAAGTTGGATAGCCAAGATGATGCAACCATACAACCTTGCACCCAAGTTTTCAAGTCTGCTCTGCGATAGTATCGGTATAACTTGAGGAAAACTCACTTTGTAGGCAAGGCTAACAGTGAACTTTCCCAAACATTTCCAGTGGAAAATATATCGGATGAAGACTGGAGGGGCCTTGTTAAACACTGGTCTGATCCGAAGTATTAGGTACATTATATATATGTGATCAGATCACATGTTGAAGTCCTATTTACGCATGTGCCACACAAATCTATCTTCTTGTAGGTGAACTGTTCAAAGAACAAGGCCAACCGTACGAAAGTGAAATTCCAACAGACGATAGGATCTCGTAGCTATATTGCACACTGCGAGGCTCTTGTAATTAGCTGCTGTTTCACTCTTTTTGATGTACCATATTATCAAATCTATATTGACTAGTTCGAAATGCAGAGGAAACCCCGCAAGGACCAAAAAGTACCTGAACCAAATGCTGTGGAAATCTTCAAGGACTGTCACACCAGCAAGAAGAAGGGCATGACTACACCAGTCAAAGACGCTGTTGTAAGTCCTTAATCCTCATGCCTTTTAACTACTACTTACTCTGACTTGTGCCTTGAACTGCATGGTTTGCAGCCAATATCTATTACTCTTTTCAATTTTATACACAATTGTCTTAGCGTATCATTGCACCTTACAAGGTTTAAAAGAGAGGAGTGATGTTCCTTTGATCTTGACCCGTAATCTAGTTCCGTGCTGGACTTGCCCACACAACGTTACAATTGCCTGTTTGTCTGTTCTCAGTTGTTTTGTGATATGAATGATGTCATACTATGCTTACTGTATTATAAACTTCGTCTCTTTATCCTTAGCCCAAAATACAATGTGAAGAAATAGACAATACATTAGCGATGGTACATGGTCATATGTTTGGAACATGGTTTTATTATGTACTTTGCAATAAAATACTACTAATATTTTACATGTGTTCACTAGAATAAGTTCTGTATATAGACCAAATCTATTTTGTTTGGTTTTGCTGCCTCCTGAATATCTTCTATTCTGGTACTACTAATGTAAAACCTCAACTTTTTAGGGAGCTATGGAAAAAATGGTGGAACCGCCACCTTCTGAAGGTGGCGAGGCAACTATAACCGCAATGTCAACTCTTGCTGCAGTGGGTCAGTACTTGTCCACTAACAGTGCCAAAAGCACGTTCCTGCGTAATACTGGGTTGGTTGTTAAGGCAATATCGTTCAAACTGCCTCATGATCAAGATATGCAAGCTCAATGCAATGTTGTATCTGCGCTCCAGACACAAATCCATTCCCTAACAGAGACCCTTTGTGAAACAAGGAGAAACATTGCTCAATGTCGTCAAGATATGCATGGTTTTGAAGCCAGACTATCAGACATTTGCTATGTTGTTCAGGAGCCTAGGGGAAATAAAGGCGAGGGTTATGGTGCTCCATCGGACAATACAACATGAAAACGTAACAGTCAGGTCAAATGAACTGAGCTTCTGAACTTCTGGTGGTGCATTTATCTACTAGACTGTTAAGTTTTATGCCAACCTTCCTTTTGTTATAAAGTTGTAATTTGTTTTGGTGCGATACAAAATGTATTCTTAACGTGCAGCCACTGGCTGAAGAAAACAACAAGCAATTTTGTATAGTGTAGGGTGTTCCCTATATTTGCACTGGTGGCGATCTTTGATGCCGAGTGGATGTAATCTGTGCAATCGCCTTAATAGCCTAGCGTTAGTTTCGGCCTTATTTATTTCCTCGTCTTCTTTTTCCCTGGTTTGCTAGTGGCCGAAACTACCATGGGCTATATACGGGCCGTAGGATCCATGGGTCTCCTACGGGCCATCGATAAACGGGCCTGTAATCGGTGGGCCTCGGGCCGTCGGATAAATGGGTCTACATGGGCCGTAATCGGGCGTAATTGGTATCAGCGTAGCACGGTAACAGGCCGTTAACAGGCCGTAGGACATCAAAGGCTTAATTCTTTCACAGGCATAACGGGTCGTTAATGGGCCAGAATATAGGACGGGCTGGAAACGGCGCAACGGGTTAACAGGACAGAAATGGGCTGACTCTTGCCATGGGCCGAATTTGGCCCATTAGGGTAACAGGCCAGTAACGGGCCGACTCTTTCCATGGGCCAAATTTGGCCCATTATGGGAACAGGTCAGTAACGGGCCGACTCTTGCCATGGGCCGAATTTGGCCCATTAATGGAACGGGCCAGTAACAGGCCGGAAGTAATCGAGGGCCGAAAAGGAGCCGAAGAACGTATGGGCCGTTAATAGGCCGAAAGCTAACACGGGCTGGAAACGGCCCATGTAAATCATGGGCCGTTAACGGGTATAAAGAAAATTACTGTTCATTATGGGCTCGAGTCACTGTGGGCCTGTAAAGGGCCGAAAGATACGAAGGCCTCATATGGGCCGAAAGACGCCGTGGGCCATACATGGGCCGAAAGTGAAATGGGCTGGTGTTATATTCGACGGCCCACATGATGTTGTTGGGCCAATTTCCTTTAGGGCCTAACGGGCCGTGAGTTAACGGGTCATAAAATGGGCTATTTGCAAAGAGACCATTAACAGGCTTTTCATGGCCCGTTAACTTTTGACCAAGTCGAACGGGACGGCTTTGTAAGCTAAATGGGCCAGTGGTGGGCCTGGCACGTGTCGACATATCATAGGCGCCTATCTGACCCACTGACGAGCTGACATGTGTTTCGTCCGACCAATAAGAATTTTACATGTGGAAATTTCCCATTGGTCGGGGCTGTTAACGGGTTATCGGATCCAAAACCCGACCCGATAGCTTAACGGCATTCCGTTACGGTGGATGCCACGTGTCGGTCACCCTTGACGAAAGCACTTCTATGACGTGCAATTTATCGTCATGGAAGTGGACACTTCCGTGATGATAATTTTGGTAATGTCATGGAACACTTCTACGACAGCACAGGTATGACTATCTTGATTCTGTCATAAATTTGTCATGGATGTACATGCATGACAAAAAACGCGACCTACTGTGACAAACACGCATCATCACGGAAGTGTATTTTTTTGTAGTGCATTGAGCTTGGACCCCATGGTTTGTAGTATATGCCTCGCACAGCCATCAAGTCTCAAGCACTTGTGGACTTCATAAATGATTGGACAGAGCTGCAGATGCCTGAGGAAAAGCCGGATAGCACATATTGGACTATTCACTTCGATGGATCCAGGCAGTTGAAAGGATCGAGGGCTAGAGTTATCTTGACTTCCCCACGAGGTGATAAATTTTGTTATGTTTTATGGTTGATGTTCCCTTGTACTAACAATGCAACTTAGTACGAAGCCTTGCTCAATGGTCTTCGGATGGCTAAGGAGATGAACTTAAGGTGGGTGAGGTGTTTTGATGACTCAGATTTGGTAGCTCAGCAAGTCTCTGGCACTTGGGATTCTAAGGACCCCCTCATGGCGGCTTATCGCCGAGAGGTCTATGCTATTGCTGGTCACCTCAAGGGCTATCAAGTGGAGCATGTTGATTGAAGGAAAAAAACGAGGCAGCTGATGCTTTGAGCCGGTTGGGATCCCAGCATAATCCGGTGCCACCCAATATTTTCCTTCATATTCTGTATAATCCTTCAGTCAAACTGCCTGTAGAGGAAGATCTTGCTATTCCTGACCCGGAGGCAAAGCTGGTGGCGGCTCTTAATGCTATTCCAGATTGGACAGTTCTGTAGTTGGCATATATGACCCGGGGCGAGTTACCTGAAGATGAAACTTTGGCCAGGCAGATAACCCGGCGGTCTAAGTCAATGACTATTTTCAATGGAGAGTTGCATCATCGCAGTGTTACAGGGGCGTTTCAACGTTGTGTCTCCCCTGAAGAAGGTCGTGAGATCCTATGGGAGATTCATGAAGGAGATTGTGGTCACCATGCTAGCTGTAAGTCTCTAATGGCCAAGGCTTTTCGTCATGGATTTTATTGGCTAACGGCTCATGCTGATGCAGAGGATTTGGTCAGTAAATGTGATGGTTGTCAGAAATTTTCAAGACGAGCTCACGTGCCGGCTCAAGAATTGAGGATGATTCCAATTGCTTGTCCATTTGCAGTCTGGGGGCTTGATATGGTTGGGCCTTTCAAAAGGTCCAAGGATAAAAAGACCCACCTTTTGGTGGCGGTTGAAAAATTCACAAAGTGGGTTGAAGTAGAGCCGATTAGTAAGTGTGACGCGACAATAGTGGTTCAATTCATCAAAAAGGTGATTTTCCATTTTGGTTTTCCCCACAGCATTATAACTGATAATGGCACTAATCTGTCCAAGGGTGCTATGAAAGAGTTTTGTCAACGAGAGCATATTCGACTTGATGTATCATCAGTGGCTCACGCCCAGTCTAATGGTCAAGCTGAGAGAGCCAATCAAGAAATATTGAGAGGCATCAAGCCCCGGCTTATGGTCCCTTTGCAGAGGACGGCGGGTTGTTGGGTGGAGGAATTACCCTCAGTGTTATGGAGCATTAATACCACCCCAATAGATCTACGGGTTACACGCCTTTCTTCATGGTTTACGGAGCAGAGGCGGTTCTCCCTAGTGACATTCGTCATGACTCTCCCTGTGTGGCGGCTTATGTTGAAGCTGATAGTGAAAAAGCACGTCAGGATGCTATTGACCTGTTGGATGAGGAGCGTGACCTTGTGGCGGCTCGTTCGGCGATTTACCAGCAGGATCTACGTTGTTATCACATCCGCCGGGTTAAAACCAGGACCTTTCAAGAATGTGATTTGGTGCTCCGGCTTATCCAAGATCAAACTAATATGCACAAACTATCCCCACCTTGGGAAGGGCCCTTTGTGGTCATCAAAAATCTGAACAATGGGTCATACTACCTTGTCGATGTTTGAGACCACAAGGACTCACGCACGTCGGAGGCGGAGACCGGCCGACCGTGGAATATTGCTCATCTTCAGCCTTACTACACCTGAGCCACCGGCTCTTGTGATGTACATATTTTGACAATGTATATATTATGATGAATATAATAAAGCCGACATCCCGGATAATTCAGGGCCTCTGTCGTTTCATTTCTGAGAATAATGATTCTTTATTGTCACTTCATATGATCACTTGGGGGCTTCCTGCTCATTGAGCAGAGCTATGACTACCCTCTTGATCTGGCTTGTACGCCATAATTACCAAATATTTGGGGGCTTCCTGCTCATTGAGCATAGCTATGACTACCCTATTGGTCCGGCTTGTACGCCTAGAATGAAATATTACTTGGGGGCTCTTTGTTAAATGGACAAGAGCTTTGATGACCCTTGTAGTAGGCTTGGAAGCCATGTGTATTCACCTAAAAATCCGGGTTATCCTGCCTTTTTAAGTCTGCCACTCCGCCCACATAATCCTGGAATGACTAACCGTACTCTTGACAGTCAATCTTATACAGACCCTGAACTTGTCAAAGTTAAAATGGCGATTGGTCATGTGAGGCCCGAATTACAAGGTTGAATGAAGGTTTAACTCAGTCGCTGTGCGGCCCTTGAAAAACAATTAACTTGAAGGCTTGTCAGCCTATGAAAGCTTGTTTTGTTTTTTTGATTTGTATTTGATTTAAACATTTTTTGAGATTCATTTCTTATGACATGTTAATACATGATTGAAAACTGATGAAGGCTATGTTGCCTTATGGTTTATATCTGAATCTATGTGGCGTTTGTTAACCCGGCCTGGCTTTGGACTTTAAGTCGCCAGTGTATGATGATTTTATGTGCTTAGAGCGCTGTGCTCTAAGTTTTGGGATATTACCCCTTGCTGCATGCGGCGTTGTAAGCTGGCGGTATAAATCAATTAAACAGGGCGTTGTGCTCTCAATCTTTGGGTTGTAACCCTTACTGCACAGGTATGTTAAGCCGGCAGTGTGAGCAAATATCATAGGTATGATATTTTGTTATGATTATATAAGGTTGTGATTAAACCGGCCCTGGTTATGGACTGTTTTAGTCACCAGTGGTTTTTATATGGGGTATTGTGATCCGCCCTGGGGTAAACTGCCAGGGCACTTGTGATCTGTTTTATCTGCAGGAAAAATGATAAATTAGATCTGCATAATTGATGATATCATAAGCATAAGTGGCAGATCTTCAACTGGCGGATCAGCAGTGTTATGCAGAACAAAACATGCACGATGGCATGGTAGATCAGAGTTTAACTAGCCTATTACATGGCTCCTTGAGCCTAAATGATTAAGTGTTTTCAAAAGCAATACTTGATGAGGAAAATTGAGAACCGTCCTGTGGATCAGCTCTCCTGGTCTTGGCAGTTTGAGGCTTCCGGGTCACCCTGCGCCGGTTCTTCTTCTTCTCCCTCCACCGTCTGGAAGTCAGGCGATGACCAATTGATGCCAGTCAAGGCTTGGAATTTAGCTTCATCATCGATAAGCTCAGACGGATCGATTTCAGGGGCAAAAGTGTGCTTACGGATTGGAGGGATAAGATCTGCAATTTTGTAAGCCGGCGTGGGAATTTTCTGGTTCTTTGCGGTATAAGCCACCTGATATTTGGTCTGATCTATTTCTTCAACAAGCAGGCTCACCAAGGGACACATCTCCTTCACACACGTAGCAAAATCTTTCTTGTCAAAAGCAAACCAGTCCTCTTTGAAACTAGGGCAGCCAGTGGCTAGCTCGGCTGGGTCTAATTCTGACTGCCATGCCTTTGCCCGGCTTAAATCCGTAATGGCACCGGCTCTAGCAACCGACCATTTGTTTTCTTTAATACGGGAAGGCAGAACAGAAAGTTGGCTTAAAACGTTGCTGAGAAGAGATGGAGCTTGATTACTTAGGGAGATGGTGGCTATCATACGCTGAGCTCCGGTGTATAGTTGTTCTAGTAATGTATAAACTGCCTTGAGCTTTATCAGTATCTCCTTCCCAAGATTGCTGCTTCTGGGACCTGCATGGCATATGATGATTAAGTCACTTGGCGGTTATAACATGGAAGGTGGAAAGTTATTATGATATAACATGTCTTACCAAAGATAGCAAAAGTCATTTGATTGATATGCTGCTTCAAGCCACTAAGTTCTGTGGTGACCTCTTCTAACGAGGCCTCAGCCTTTTTAGATCTCCTGATCAGGGAAGCCTTCTCTTCAGTCCAGGCAGCTTTCTCGGTATTAAACTCAGTTTTCAGTTTTTCATTTTCATCCAAGCTAAACTTGAACTTGG
Source organism: Triticum urartu (assembly GCF_056163025.1). Taxonomy (NCBI): domain Eukaryota; kingdom Viridiplantae; phylum Streptophyta; class Magnoliopsida; order Poales; family Poaceae; genus Triticum; species Triticum urartu. The sequence continues at coordinate 484,062,019 of NC_141874.1, read as the reverse complement.
AGTCAGCCTTCCGGGTTTCAGATTCTTGTGCTTCAAGCCGGGTTTTTAATTCAGTCAGCTGAGACTGAAATTGAATAGATGCTTCCTGAAAAGAGCATGTTCAAACGAGTATGCATAGTTATAAAGCAGTATATATTGATAAGTCCCAAGCCATTTGTAAGCAATAGAACTTGACACTTGGCGGCTATTGTGTAACGCCCTGAGACCGATGTGCCAGGTGTCTTCCAGTTATTCGCTATTGTTGCCTTGTCTTTGCTTGCGTGTCATGCATCTCATATCATGTCATCATGTGCATTTCATTTGCATACATGTTCGTCTCATGCATCCGAGCATTTTTCCCGTTCTCCGTTTTGCATTCCGGCGCTCCTATGTCCTCCGGTGTCCCTTTCTACCTCTTTTCGTGTGCGTGTGTTAAACGTTCTCGGATTGGACCGAGACTTGTCATGCGGCCTTGGTTTACTACCGGTAGACCGCCTGTCAAGTTTCGTGCCATTTGGACTTCGTTTGATACTCCAACGGTTAATCGAGGGACCAAAAAGGCCTCGTGTGTGTTGCAGCCCAACACCCCTACAAAGTGGCCCTAAACCCACCTAAACCCCCTCCATCGTCTCGGTCGTTCGATTACGATCGCGTGGCCGAAAACCGTACCTCATTTGGACTCTCCTAGCTCCCTATACCTATATATATATGTGTGTCTCTCCCCGAAAATCCGTGCAAATCAAACCCTAGCCTCGCTCCTCGCGCCACCGGACAAAACTCCCCACCGCGCCGGACATGTCCGCCGCCCCTCCGCCATGTCGCTCCGTCCAATCAGGACACGACACGTCATCTCCGCCGCCGCCCGCATCCACTCCCCGCGCTCCACCTGGCCTTCTCTCTCTCCTCGCTCCGCTGCGGCCCATCTAGCCCGCGGGAGGCCCGCGCAAGCCCAGATCCACCGCCGCCCTCTGCGCCCGCCTCCTCGCGCCTCTACCCGCATCGCCAGCAAGCCCCGCCGCCGCCGTTCTCGCCTCGCCACCGCGGCCTGGCCTCGCCGGAGTGCCGCCTCCCGCCGCTGCTCCACCATGGTGCCATGGCGCCGCCGCCGCGCGCCTCAGCTCCTCCTCGCGCCAGCCTTCTCTCGTCGTGGAGCCGTCATCCCTCGCGCCGCCGTCCTTTGTCCCGTTCCAGCCACCGCCGGCACCGCTCGCCGGAGTACCTCGTCGCCGGCCTCAAGCTCGCCGGAGCTTTCTCCGGCCGGATCTACTCGGAGTGGATCAGATCCACCACTTCATCCTACCAAACGCTTCGTCCAGATCCGGATCTGCGCCGTCCCACTTCTCTCCATCCCGGGCTGACTTTTGCAAGGTTGAAATTCCACTAAGTCCCAGTAATTTTATGCATTGTCATCGCATCATAACTTCATCACCGTGGCTCCAATTCGCGCGTGTAGCATATCAAAATGTTCATCTCGACGAGTACATCATTTCATCTCACTGCATCATTTTCATTTGAGGTCATCTTGATGCCTGAAATGCTGTTGGAAGAGGGCTATGTGATGATAGTTTCAGATCTGTTTCAGCAAATGCACTTTTGTCATTTTTGCCATGATTAATGTGTGCATGCTATGATCCTGAGCTCTACATGTGTTTTGAAGAATGCCATGCCATCTTTACAGGGGTGTATGCCATGTATTTTGTGATCTTTGTGGTGACTAGCACAAGCATGCAAAGTAGCTTACTCAATGATGCTGATTTCAGGGACTTAGAATTTCACTAAGTCCTTGTCCTGCTGTTATTTTTATGCCATATGTTCATGTTGTTTCGTAGTGATCCTTACCTCTTTTGAGCATGATCAGTAAGGATGTTTTGTTGATATTGTGGTTCTCTATCCATCCATATCTTTGTTTGCATTTATGGAGCAGCATAACTTGAGTCAATCGATCTCTACTTTTGCTATAAAATGTTTCTGGTAGATTGTTAACATGTTTAGCGATTTTGCCGAGGTTGTTGCTATTGATCCGTGCATGCTATGTTGTTTTTCTTGCCATGTCTAGCTTCTATTCCATGTCTATTTGTTGGGTGTATGCTTATATTGTCATGCCATGCTCTGTAGTGAGTGCATCAAGCTCGTAAACATGCCTACTCGTTATCTGTTTTGCCATGCTCCAGTTTTTCACCAAGTCTGAATCTGTTTATGTTTTTGCTATGTTCACATGCTTGCAATTGTATTTTCTGATCGCTTTTGGCTCATGGTCAGTTAGGTACTTTTGTTATATGCTTTGAGTAGTTTCATGCCATCCCTTGCTTTGCCATGATATGTGCCTGTAGCATATAGTTATCGTGCTCTAAATGTGCTTCCTGATGATAAATTCCTGACTTGTGGTTAATTTCACTAAGTCTGTAACCTGTTATCGTTTGCACTTTTGCCATGCTTGTTTGAACCTGCTATTGATTGAATTAGCCGTAGCTCAGTGTTCATATTTTGTCAAGCATCATGAGTGGATCCCTGCCATTTATTTTGTTGTCATGTTTGAGTGCGGTAGCTTAATTATCTTGATGCATTTAGAAGGCTACTTGTTGTTAATCGCAGACCGGTTTCATATTTGTTTTGCTTGCCATTTCCAAAACGTGCATCCGATTCCAGTGGCACTCTTGGATTTCCAAGTTGAGGCCAGTTTCAATCATTCCTTTCCAAATCATGCATATGCATCACATACCGCATCCCGCATATCATGCCATGTTCATGTGTTGGTTGTTTACTATGTTGTGTGCTTCTTTCCGGTGTTGCTTCTTCGGGTTGGTTCCGTTAACGTCGCGTTTGTGAGGACCCGTTCGACTACGTCCATTTGTCTTTTTCATGGACTCGTTGTTCTTCCTTGCGGGATTTCAGGCAAGATGACCATACCCTCGAAATCGCTTCTATCTTTGCTTGCTAGATGCTCGCTCTTTTGCTATGCCTATGCTGCGATACCTACCACTTGCTTATCATGCCTCCCATATTGTTAAGCCAAGCCTCTATCCCAACTTGTCCTAGCAAACCGTTGTTTGGCTATGTTACCGCTTTGTTCAGCCCTCTTATAGCGTTGCTAGTTGCAGGTGAAGATTGGAGTTTGTTCCTTGTTGGAACATGGATATTTGTTGGGATATCACAATATCTCTTATTTCAATTAATGCATCTATATACTTGGTAAAGGGTGGAAGGCTCGGCCTTATGCCTGGTGTTTTGTTCCACTCTTGCCGCCCTAGTTTCCGTCATATCGGTGTTATGTTCCCGGATTTTGCGTTCCTTACACGGTTGGGTTATAATGGGAACCCCTTGCTAGTTCGCTTTGAATAAAACTCCTCTAGCAAGGCCCAACCTTGGTTTTACCATTTGCCTCACCATCACCTACTTTTCCCTTGGGAGTCACGCTCCCGAGGGTCATCTTTACTTTAACCCCCCCGGGCCAGTGCTCCTCGGAGTGTTGGTCCGAACTGAGCTGCCTGCGGGGCCACCTCAGGGAAACTTGAGGGTTGGTTTTACTCGTAGCTAGTCTCATCTGAGTGTGCCCTGAGAATGAGATATGTGCAGCTCCTATCGGGATTTGTCGGCACATTCGGGTGGCTTTGCTGGACTTGTTTTACCATTGTCGAGGATGTCTTGTAACTGGGATGCCGAGTCTGATCGGATTGTCTTGGGAGAAGGAATATCCTTCGTTGACTGTGAGAGCTTGTGATGGGCTAAGTTGGGACACCCCTACAAGGATTTGAACTTTCGAAAGCCGTGCCTGCGGTTATGGGCAGATGGGAATTTGTTAATGTCCGGTTGTAGATAACCTGAAACTTAACTTAATTAAAATGCACCAACCGCGTGTGTAACCGTGATGGTCTCTTCTCGGCGGTGTCCGAGAAGTGAACACGGTGTTGGAATCATTTCGATGGTTTCGTTGGAATTATTTTTAGGATCACGCGGGTATCTTGGAATCATTTCGATGGTTTCGTGACGAGAACATTGTTCTTGGTGCCTCCTGACATTTAGGGGTTGTGGCAGTGTCCCAGGGAGTTGAGCTCTGAGGTGTTGTCATCACAATTTTATCGTTGCAGTTCTGGAATACCTGAGTTTCGCCGACATTGAAAATCTCTTTTATGCAGTTGTTGGTGAGATAACCTCGACGCCACCCAGTACTGGGGTAGGAGTTCGGGAGTATTGCCATAACTCATATAACGGATGCTTTTCGAAGGTTGAGGTAAATGATTTCCGAAGGTTTCTTGTGTTGGGACCCCGATTCTAAGTCACACCGGTCTAGCATGTAACACCTCATATCACTTTGCGGCCTCATGCATGGTATTCCCACGGGTGTCGCGTTACCATGGCCCGGGACCGTTTGCGCCTTTTGGCTCACGTATATGATAGTGTCGCTAGCATCCATATGACAGAGAACCCGGGCCGACATGACTAGTCGTGAACCCAAAGTGGCACTAACTTATAGGGACATGCATACATGAAATAACATCGAGCATGTCGGTCAACAACGTGTGAATCCGGGCTGTAGCAACTGGGCTAACATGACTCCGGGAACCCGGGCTGTAGCAGGCTAGGCAGGACTCCGGATGTCACCGCGTGACATTTCCCCGAAGGGATAGACACACGAATGAAGTGAATCACATGCCGGCCAGTCTAGGTGTTCCAGAGCAGTAGTGCTGGGCTAGCAGGACTACGGGTAAACTGGGCTGTAGCGGACTACCATGGCTCGGTGGAAGCACTAGACTACATTTCCCCATAAGAGAGGCTACCAAGGATAGACAACTAGGTTGCCGGATCCCACACATAGCAATACACGTTACACGTACACATAACAAGCATGTATGTGATGTACAACATGGCATCACAACATAACGCAAACTCATATAGATAAAGGCCCAGAAGAGCCACATAGCATTTAATACAAACAGGGGTCACATGACCCATCATTCAAAGCATACAAGCAACGGAAGCATTACATGTCTGAGTACAGACAACTACAAAAGAAATAGGCTGAGAAGCCTGACTATCTACAAGTCCCTCCCAGGGGTACAAGATCGTAGCTGAGGTAACAAGCTACTCGTCGAAGTCCAAGCGGTACTACTAGTGAGACAAATGTCTCACCTACAAAACATAAATAAAGCAAACATGAGTACAAAGGTACTTAGCAAGACTTACATCAGATCCTATCATAGATGCATTTGTATCAAGAAGGTAATGTGGGGTTTAGTTGCAGCAAGCCAGCTTTGACTCAGTGGCTATCCTGTTCTATGACTACGAGAAACTTCTTTGAGGTGAGGCAGCGCACACGACTCCACTAATCACCACATCAATACACTACTATGGAATCATCTATGTCTCCCTACGAGAATGCCATCCATAGCACTCACACTTGTCTTGAGCATTTTAGAGTATCCACTTTAAGTTGTCTATGTACCACGTAAGCATCCAAGAAGTCCATAACCGAGGACACGACTATTCGAATAGATCATGATAATCCTGCAGGGGTGTACTTCTTCACACACGCTCTCACCACTTATCACCATGTACACGTCATGTATCTCGGCAACCTTCAAGTGGAAGCCTGGCGAGGGTGTCGGCCACGACCTGACTAACCACACAAGAATCTAGTCCAGGTTTATTGCCTATTCAGGTTCCATCCGCAAGGAGATCCGGCCGGGGTTTCGCTCACGGCCCCAAACAATGTGTACAGGGTTCCCGAGCCCATCATCTGGGTGCCACTCGGTACACCGTGCCACGGTGCCTAGTCTGTCCCAAGTCCACCCTGCCGGGTGCCACTCAGTAGAAAAATAGCACTACCTACAAACACCAGAAACTATTTGCAACTCTTGGACAGAGATCAAGGCGGTTAATAAGTCGAGAGAGCTTGGAGCGCCCGGAGCCCAATGTGTGGTAGTAGCTAGTCATTGGACAACTTACACAGAACTTAGTTCTTAAGGATGGTCCCAATGAGACAACCCACCATGTACTCCTACATGGCCTGTCACCGCTACCTTTACCAAATCGTGTTCACACGCTTAACTCTCAGCGCCAGAACATATCGTAACACTCCAATTCATTCCCGATGAATCAGACCTGACATACTCTAAGCAATAGTAGGCAATGCATGGTAGGAACACAACATGGCTCAATCAACTCCTACACATGCTAGTGGGTTTTAACTATTTACTGTGGCAATGACAGGTCATGCAGAGGAATGGGTTCAACTACCGCAACATAAAGTAGCAGTTGAATCGTTGTTGTCCTAATGCAATAAATGAGAGCAGGAGCGAGAGATTAGGATTGTATGGGAATGAACAAGGGGGTTTGCTTGCCTGGTAGACCAACAGGGGGGCACTGCTCCTCTAACAGGTACTCTGGATCGCTCTCCGGAGCTAGAGCTATCGAGAAGGAACGGTGTCGACAATCAAACACAAGCATATGCAACAATATGATGCATGAATATGGCATGAATATGTGATGCTGTTTGAGTTAATGCATCTAGCAATTCATTTGGATGAAGTCTATTTGAACCAAAGTTTCAAATGCAACTCCAAAATAAGCCTTTATAAATGCCATTCATGTGTTTCCTCATATACAACATGTATAAGTTGGTTTTTCATGCATGAAAATGGTACAGATGGATAGACTGAATTTTTTTGATAATTTTTCTTATATAAATTATTTCAAACTGAGCTACGGTTGAATTTCTATGAATTTTTGAACTTTATATCATTTTCTGGAATTTCCTGATTTATTTTTAAACCAGAAAATGATATATTGTGTCAGCATGACAGCAGCATTGCGTCAGCAGGTCAACCAGGTTGACCCGGGTCAAACCTGACGTGTGGGGGCCACACGTTAGTGACTGACTAACTAATCTAAGTTAATTAGTGTTAAGCTCCTACTAACTAAAATGTCAGTGGAGTTAATTAAACTTAATTAAAAACTAAACTAGGATTAGCTGGGGCCAGGGCCCACTTGTCAGCGACCCACGGGAGGTCAAACCTCCTGGTCAGCGGGGTCAAAACCCACCGGTGACTTGACGCCGGCGAGGCTAGACGCGGCGGAGGGCCTCGGATTTGGTCCTCCGGTGACCAAATGGGCCGCGGAGACCACGGGCGAGGAGCCAGGGCCCGTCCGCGTCGTCTGGAGCAAACGGGAGAGGCGGGGACGACTGGAGCTCGCCGGAATCGAGCTCGAGGCGGCGAATGGAGTTTGGCCGGGTGCGCGCGCAGCGCTGCGGTGCATGGCAGGGGCTGCGGTTGGCGGTGTGGGCTTGCTGGGGGGCTACTGAGTGTGTTGGCGTGCGCAGCCACGAGCTGCGGTGGCCAGGACAACGGCGACGGCATGATTGGCTGCGAGAAGCTACGGCCGTGGTGGCAGACGGGGCTAGAGGGCGCCGGAAGAGTAGGGGAGAGGGGGGTTCGACGGCGGGGCTCATAGCGGATCCTGCGGAGGCGTCAGCGAGCTCGAGGAAGGTCCAACGGGGTGGAATGTCCACGGCGATCTCCGGCGGCCGGTGATGAAGAAGACGGCGGTGAGGACGAAGCGGAGCTCGCCCGGGTTGCGTGGCTCGGTGAGGAGGGAGTGGGGGTCGCGACGGAGCTGGGGAGCGTGTCGGGAAGGTGCGGCAGTGGCCGAGGCCACGGTGGCTGTGGACGGTGGCGAGGACGATTTCGGCCGCGAGAGAGGGAGCGAGGGGGAAGAGGGAATGGCACGGGAGAGAGCGAGAGAGGCTTGGGGGCGGGGGCGTGGCGACGTCTGGAGTGAGGAGAAAGCGTGGAAAGGCCAGGCAGGCAGCTGCGTGCCGGCGGGCACGGCGTCGGGCACCGCTTCCCCTCTGCCTACTGGCAAGAGGAGGAAGACGACTATGCCCCTGGTGGGCTGGGCCAGAAGAGAAACGGGCCGGCCAGAGGCGCCAGGTAAGGTTTTTCCATTTTTCTTTTCTTTTCTATTTTCTGACATTTGTTTTGATTTAACAACAATACTAACTATTTTATTTTCTTATGCCAATTTTTATAGGAGCTAGTGGTATTATTCCAGAGCTCCTCAACAACTGGCATAATTTTTGGACATATATTGTATATAACATATATATATCCAATGCAAATAATTACTAGATTAATTCCAACAGGCCAAAATAAATATTTATGAGCTCCTGAAAATATTGGTTTGATTTTTATGTCTGTCCAATATTTTCAGAGAGCAACATGAGCATTTTCTTGGACCTTTTTGGAGCAATTTTTTTTATTTGGGTCATTTCCAGAAATGATTCTGAGGGTTTCACAAATCCTCATTTCAAAATTAAATGGAATTTAAACATGATGCACAATGACTAGCTTAGTCTAGGTCATACCAGAACTAGGGATGTGACAACTCGCCCCCACTCGAAAGAATCTCGTCCCGAGATTCAGGGGTCGGCGGAAAGAAAGTGGGGTACTCAAGTCGAAGACGATCTTCACGCTCCCAGGTAGCTTCTCTCTCGGAATGATCAGACCACTGAACCTTGAGAAACTTGATGTTATGATGTCGAGTGACACGCTCTGCTTGATCAAGAATGCGAACAGGGTACTCTCGATATGTGAGGTTATCTTGGAGATCAAGTGTTTCGTGGTCCACTCCGCGGATGGGATCCGAGAAGCAACGCCTGAGTTGAGAGACGTGGAAGACATCATGAACTCGAGAAAGATGTGGGGGTAGTTCCAACTGGTAGGCAACCTCTCCTCGTTTAGCGAGAATGCGAAAAGGACCAATGTAACGAGGAGCCAACTTGCCCTTGATACTGAAATGATGGGTACCCTTCAAGGGAGTAACCCGAAGATAAGCCTTGTCGCCAACTTCATAAGCCACTTCCTTATGACTATGGTCATACTGGCTCTTTTGATGAGATTGGGCTGTTTTCAAATTCTCACGAATGATGCGAACTTGCTCTTCTGCCTCCTGGATCATATCCAGTCCAAAGAATTGTCTTTCACCGGTTTCTGACCAGTTCAAAGGTGTTCGACATCTTTGTCCATACAGAACCTCAAAAGGAGCTTTCTTGAGGCCGGATTGGTAGCTATTTTATAAGAAAACTCGGCGAAGGGAAGACACTTCTCCCAATCCATACCGAATGAGATAACACAAGCTCTAAGCATGTCTTCAAGAATTTGGTTGACCCTTTCCACCTGACCACTTGATTGAGGGTGGAAAGCGGTACTGAAGGAAAGATGGGTGCCCATGGCTGTTTGGAAACTCTCCCAGAAATGAGAAGTGAAAAGACTACCACGGTCTGAATTGATCTCTAGTGGAACACCATGAAGTGACACTATTTGAGAAATATATAAGTCAGCGAGCTGACTAGCAGTGATACTCTCTCGAACAGGTAGGAAGTGAGCCACCTTGGAAAGACGATCAATGACTACGAAGATAGCATTATTCCCTTTCTTGGTCCTGGGAAAGCCGGTGATGAAGTCCATACCAACTTTATCCCATTTCCACTCAGGAATGGCTAAAGGTTGAAGGGTGCTAGCAGGCCTTTGATGCTCTGCCTTAACGCGACGACAAACTTCACAGTTAGCAATGAACTTAGCAATTTCTCTCTTCATCCTAGTCCACTAGAACCTCTGGCGCAGGTCCTGATACATCTTAGTACTACCGGGATGAATCATGAGAGGAGATTCATGAGCCTTCTTAAGAATCAGTTGTCGCAGATGTTGATTCTTGGGAACCACCAAGCGATTCTCAAAGAAAACAACACCTCGATCATCTATGGAGAAACTGCCACCAACTCCCTTGTCAATGTTTCTCTTGATCCGGGAAATTCCTGTATCCTGCTTCTGAGCAGAGATGATCTGATCCACAAGAGTAGGTTTCGCCACCAAGGTAGAAAGGAATCCGTGAGGAGCAAGGTGAAGGTTGAGCTTACATAACTCCTCATGGAGAAGTGGTTGGCCCTGTTGCAACATAAGATTGTTGCAATAGGACTTATGACTTAGCGCATCAACCATGACATTCCCCTTGCCCAGGGTGTAGGTAATCCCTAAGTCATAATCTGAGATCAACTCCAACCAACACCTTTGCCTAAGGTTCAAATCTGGTTGGGTGAAGATATACTTGAGACTCTGGTGATCAGTGTAAATCTTGCAACGCTTACCAAGAAGGTAATGTCGCCAGGTCTTAAGTGCATAGACTACGGCTGCAAGCTCTAGATCATGTGTAGGATAATTCTCCTCATGTGGATGCAACTGTCGAGATGCATAGGCAATCACATGGCGATCTTGCATAAGAATGCAACCTAGTCCCTGTCGTGAGGCGTCGCAGTAGATAACATAGTCCTTAGTGAAATCCGGTGGCACAAGTATGGGAGCAGAAGTCAGGCGTCTTTTCAGTTCCAAAAAACTGTAATCACACTGTGGGGACCACTCAAACTTTTTATCTTTCTTGAGAAGTTCCGTGAGAGGTTTGGTCACTTTGGAGAAGTTCTCAACGAAGCGGCGACAATAACTGGCTAGACCAAGAAACTCCTAACTTGCTTAACTGTTTCAGGCGGAGTCCAATCAAGAACGACGTGAACTCTCTCGGGATTGATGGCAATGCCCTTGCCAAAGATCACGTGGCCGAGATAGGTCACTTCTTGCAACCAAAATTCTCACTTGGAGAACTCGGCATAAAGGCGGTGCTCTCTGAGTTTCTCTAACACAAGTCTAAGATGTTCGGCATGCTCTTCCTCATTCTTCGAGTAAATAAGAATATCATCGAGGTAAACCATGACGAACTTATCTAAGTACTCCATGAAGATCGAGTTCATCAAGCGAGAGAATGTAGCTGGAGCATTGGTTAGACCAAAGGACATGACGGTGTACTCGTACTGGCCATAACGAGTGACAAAAGCCGTCTTAGGAATGTCCCCATTTCTGATCTTGATTTGGTGGTAGCCTAACCTCAAATCCATCTTTGAAAAGACCGAGGATCCAATGAGCTGATCATACATGTCGTTGATCTTGGGGAGCGGATACTTGTTCTTTATCGTGACCAAATTAACGGGACGGTAATCTACAACCATTCGGTCCGTACCATCCTTCTTCTTGACGAAGAGGACGAGGCAAGCCCAGGGAGCAGAACTAGGATGGATGAAACCCTTTTGCAAGGATTCATCGAGTTGTTTCTTAAGCTCAGCTAGTTCTAATGGTGCCATCTTGCAAGGTCTCCTAGAGATTGGAGCGGTTCCTGGGATAAGATCTATGACAAACTCTACATCTCTGTCAGGTGGAATACCTGGCAGTTCCTCTGGAAAGACATCCGGAAAGTCACGGACTACCGGGATATCTTCAAGGTCAGGAAGAGGGTTGGCATTAAGAGAATAGAGTTGGCGCTTTGTAACTCTAGTGGAGACAGTGACTATCTTGCCAGATGGGTGTGTAAGCTGAACATACCTGGTGAAACAATCAATCTTGGCATGATGAGCTGTCATCCAGTCCATACCCAAGATGATGTTAATATCTGAAGACTTGAGGGCTACAAGTGATGCAAGGAATACAAGTCTGTCAACAAGGATTTCATTACCATGGCTTATTCTGGTCGTTTGCCATCTAGAACCTGGAGTTTGGATTTCAAGTGGAGTTGGCATATCACAAAATGACATGTCATGCAAACGAGCATAGCCTTCAGAGATGAAGGAGTGAGATGCTCTGGTATCGAACAGAACCGAAGCTGGATGATAGTTGACAAGGAGTGTACCAAGAACGACATCTGGATCATCATGAGCGTCTTTAGCTGAGACGTGATGCACACATCCACGTTTAGTGGGAGCTGACTTGGCACTAATCATCTTGCGTGATGGCTTACCACGGCCAACAGACTTCTCAGACGGAGTGGAGCATAGTTGGTTTGAGAGTAGTCACGTGCATAGTGTCCTGGCTGTCCGCATGTGAAACAAGTCCCTGAAGTAGGCCGTGGACCTGCTTTGACAAGCGTTCTACCAATAGGCCTGGGTGGAGCATGTAACTGAATTGGGTGAGGTGCCACACAAGAAGGCCTCGGTGTATAACCGGGTCGAAGAGCGGAGTTCGGAACCCAAATCCGGCGCTTCTGCAAAGTAGAACCGGAGGAAGAACCCAAATCGCGGGTGTGCTTACGAGACTCCTCGTAAGTGAGTTGAGCTGTCCCTGCATTAATGGCCTTGTTCACAAGAGCCTGGAATGTATTGCAATGATGCAAGTGGAGATCACGACGCAACTTGGGGTTGAGACCCTTCCAGAACCTAGCCTCCTTCTTGGCGTCTGTGGACACTTCTTCTGTAGCATAGCGAGCAAGGTTCTCAAACTCTCTACTATAAGCATCAACAGCCATCTTACTCTGGGTGAAACTACAGAACTCTTCTCTCTTGCGGTCAATGAGAGCCTGAGGAATGTGGTGCTCGCGAAAATCCTCAGTGAAATCTCTCCAGGTGGGTATCTGGCCAGCTAGAAGCATAGCCTCATAGTACTGCCACCAAAGACTAGCAGGACCTTCCAGATGATAAGCAGCATACGTGACCTTGTCACTTTCAGCTACGTTCGCAGAATGCAGCTTGTGAGTGATACTACGAAGCCAGTCATCTGCATTGAGTGGTTCAATGGAATGATGGAAGGTAGGTGGTTTCAGACCAATGAAATCATAGATGGTCGCTGACTCCTTGCACTGGGGTGCGGTGTTCTCCTCTATACGTACTAACAAGCGGTTAGACTCACGCTTGTTCCTCTCCATCTCTAACATGAACTTTGCCAATGAATACTGGTCGGGAGGATCCTCATCCCTACCATCTCCGTGGTTCCGACTACGAGCAACAGAACTTCGGTTAAACGGCAACATCCTGAAGAACGAAACCAAAGAAAACAAGGATGGATTCAGCACCAACTATAGGATGCAGAAGGTAGCACAAGAAATTAGTATCTCTCGAACTCCTAGGACAATTCCGGCAGCATAACGATAGTAAAATGCTCAAAATGAGACATTCTGCAAAAGACGGGGTAGCACCAAACTCAACATCATCACTCAAGGTTCTGAGATATTACTAAACAGGCTACACCGGAGGTACTCGAACTGGGATATGACTTAGATCAACCAATCCTTAGAGACTACGGAGTAGTAACACGTGATCCTGATAGACAGAAGAGAAAGCCTAGTTCCTTAACCCCGTAGGAAAGATAGGAAGACTCAGATCAGAAGGCATGAGGTATAAGGAGTAAAAAGAGCCTTACGTTCCCTTCCACAATCAATTCCCCTATATAGCGAAAGAATTTCTAGACCCAACTTCGACCAGGTTGGCTTGGTAATCCTACAAGCAGTCAGGCTCTGATACCAAGGCTGTCGGGACCCCGATTCTAAGTCACACCGGTCTAGCATGTAACACCTCATATCACTTTGCGGCCTCACGCACGGTATTCCCACGGGTGTCGCCTTACCATGGCCCGGGACCGTTTGCGCCTTTTGGCTCACATATATGATAGTGTCGCTAGCATCCATATGACAGAGAACGCGGACCGACATGACTAGTCGTGAACCCAAAGTGGCACTAACTTATAGGGACAGGCATATATGAAACAACATCGAGCATGTCGGTCAGCAGCGTGTGAATCCGGGCTGTAGCAACTGGGCTAACAGGACTCCGGGAACCCGGGCTGTAGCAGGCTAGGCAGGACTCCGAATGTCACCGCGTGACATTTCCCCGAAGGGACAGACACAGGAACAAAGTGAATCACATGCCGGCCAGTCTAAGTGTTCCGGAGCAGTTGTGCTGGCCTAGCAGGACTCCGGGTAAAACCGGGCTATAGTGGACTACCATGGCTCGGTGGAAGCACTAGACTACATTTCCCCATAAGAGAGGCTACCAAGGATAGACAACTAGGTTGTCGGATCCCACACATAGCAATACACGTTACACGTATGCATAACATGCAAGTATGTGCTGTACAACATGGCATCACAACATAACACAAACTCATATAGATAAAGGCCCAGAAGAGCCACATAGCATTAAATACAAACAGGGGTCACATGACCCATCATTCAGAGCATACATGCAACGGAAGCATTACATGTCTGAGTACAGACAACTACAAAAGAAAGAGGCTGAGAAGCCTGACTATCTACAAGTCCCTCCCAAGGGTACAAGATCGCAGCTGAGGTAACAAGCTACTCGCCAAAGTCCAAGCGGTACTACTAGTGAGACAGATGTCTACCTACAAAACATAAATAAAGCAAACATGAGTACAAAGGTACTCAGCAAGACTTACATCAGATCCTATCATAGATGCATTTGTATCAAGAAGCTAATGCGGGGTTTAGTTGCAGCAAGCTAGCTTTGACTCAGTGGCTATCCTGTTCTATGACTACGAGAAACTTCTTTGAGGTGAGGCAGCGCACACGAGTCCACTAATCACCACATCAATACACTACTATGGAATCATTTCCGTCTCCCTACGAGAAGGCCATCCATAGCACTCAAAATTGTCTTGAGCATTTTAGAGTATCCACTTTAAGTTGTTTATGTACCACGTAAGCATCGAAGAAGTCCATAACCGAGGACACAACTATTCGAATAGATCATGATAACCCTGCAGGGGTGTAATTCTTCACACATGCTCTCACCACTTATCACCATGTACACGTCATGTATCTCGGCAACCTTCAAGCGGAAGCCTGGCGAGGGTGTTGGCCACGACCTGACTAACCACACAAGGCTCTAGTCCAGGTTTATCGCCTATTCGGGTTCCATCCGCAAGGAGATCCGGCCAGGGTTTCGCTAACGGCCCCAAACAATGTGTATAGGGTTCCCGAGCCCATCATCCGGGTGCCACTCGGTACACCGGGCCACGGTGCCTTGTCTGTCCCAAGTCCACCCTGCCGGGTGCCACTCGGTAGAAAAATAGCACTACCTACAAACACCAGAAACTATTTGCAACTCCTGGACAGATATCAAGGCGGTTAATAAGTCGAGAGAGCTTGGAGCGCCCGGAGCCCAATGTGTGGTAGTAGCTAGTCATTGGACAACTTACACAGAACTCAGTTCTTAAGGATGGTCCCAGTGAGACAACCCACCATGTACTCCTACATGGCCTCTCACCGCTACCTTTACCAAATCGTGTTCACACGCTTAACTCTCAGCACCAGAACATATCGTAACACTCCAATTCATTCCTGATGAATCAGACCTGACATACTCTAAGCAATAGCAGGCAATGCATGGTAGGAACACAACATGGCTCAATCAACTCCTACACATGCTAGTGGGTTTTAACTATTTACTGTGGCAATGAAAGGTCATGCAGAGGAATGGGTTCAACTACCGCATCATAAAGTAGCAGTTGAATCATTGTTGTCCTAATGCAATAAATGAGAGCAGGAGAGAGAGAGTAGGATTGTATCGGAATGAACAAGGGGGTTTGCTTGCCTGGTAGATCAACAGGGGGCACTGCTCCTCTGACAGGTACTCTGGATCGGTCTCCGGAGCAAGACCTATCGAGAAGGAACGGTGTCCACAATCAAACACAAGCATATGCAACAATATGATGCATGAATATGGCATGAATATGTGATGCTGTGTGAGTTAATGCATCTAGCAATTCATTTGCATGAAGTCCATTTGAACCAAAGTTTCAAATGCAACTCCAAAATAAGCCTTTATAAATGCCATTGATGTGTTTCCTCATATACAACATGTATAAGTTGCTTAGTCATGCATGAAAATGGTACAGATGGATATATTGATTTTTTTTGATAATTTTTCATATATAAATTATTTCAAACTGAGCTACGGTTGAATTTCTATGAATTTTTGAAGTTCATATCATTTTCTGGAATTTCCTGATTTATTTTTAAACCAGAAAATGATATATTGTGTCAGCATGACAGCAGCATTGCGTCAGCAGGTCAACCAGGTTGACCCGGGTCAAACCTGACGTGTGGGGGCCACATGTTAGTGACTGACTAACTAATCTAAGTTAATTAGTGTTAAGCTCCTACTAAATAAAATGTCAGTGGAGTTAATTAAACTTAATTAAAAACTAAACTAGGATTAGTTGGGGCCAGGGCCCACTTGTCAACGACCCACGGGAGGTAAAACCTCCTGGTCAGCGGGGTCAAAACCCGCCGGCGACTCGACGCCGGCGAGGCCAGACGTGGCGGAGGGCCTCGGATTTGGTCCTCCGGTGACCAAATGGGCCGCGGAGACCACGGGCGAGGAGCCAGGGCCCGTCCGGGTCATCTGGAGCAAACGAGAGAGGCGAGGAAGACCGGAGCTCACCGGAATTGAGCTCGAGGCGGCAGCTGGAGTTCGGCCGGGTGCGCGCGCAGCGCTGCGATGCACGACAGGGGCTGCGGTTGTCGGCGTTGGCTTGCTGGGGGGATGCTGAGCATGATGGCGTGCGCGGGCACGAGCTGCGGTGGCCAGGACGACGGCGGCAGCATGAACGACGGCGAGGAGCTACGGCCGTGGTGGCAGACGGGGCTAGAGGGCGCCGGAAGAGCAGGGGAGAGGGGGGGTTCGACGGCGGGGCTCACAGCAGATCCTGCGGAGGCGTCAGCGAGCTCGGGGAAGGTCCAACGCGGTGGAACGACGACGGCGATCTCCGGCGACCGGCGATGAAGAAGACGGCGATGAGGACGAAGCGGAGCTCGCCCGTGTTGCTTAGCTCGGTGACGAGGGAGAGGGGGTCGCGGCGGAGCTGGAGAGCGTGTCGGGGAGGTGGGGCAGTGGCCGAGGCCACGGTGGCTGTGGACGGCGGCGACGGTGATTTCGGTCACGAGAGAGGGAGCGAGGGGGAAGAGGGAATGACACGGGAGAGAGCGAGAGAGGCTTGGGGGGCGTGGCGACGTCTGGCGTGAGGAGAAGGCCTGGAAAGGACAGGCAGGCAGTTGCGTGCCGGCGCGCACGGCGTCGGGCACCGCTTCCCCTCTGCCTACTAGCAAGAGGAGGAAGACGGCTATGCCCCTGGTGGGCTGGGCCAGAACAGAAACGGGCCGGCCAGAGGCGCCAGGTAAGGTTTTTCCATTTTTCTTTTCTATTTTTCTGACATTTGTTTTGATTTAACAACAATACTAACTATTTTATTTTCTTATGCCAATTTTTGTAGGAGCTAGTGGTATTATTCCAGAGCTCCTCAACAACTGGCATAATTTTTGGACATATATTATATATATAACATATATATATATATCCAATGCAAATAATTACTAGATTAATTCCAAAAGGCCAAAATAAATATTTATGAGCTCCTGAAAATATTGGTTTGATTTTTATCTCTGTCCAATATTTTCAGAGAGCAACATGAGCATTTTCTTGGACCTTTTTGGAGCAATTTTTTTATTTGGGTCATTTCCAGAAATGATTCTGAGGGTTTCACAAATCCTCATTTCAAAATTAAATGGAATTTAAACATGATGCACAATGACTAGCTTAGTCTAGGTCATACCAGAACTAGGGATGTGACATCTTGGTTATGTGTTGAAGGATGGATACAGCTGGATGTAGGATTTGCTAGAATTGGGTGAGATATTATGCTTCCCCTGTATCCCCAACACCTGATTGCATAAACGGAAAGTTTCAGGAGTTTATAAGTGGGAATTCAAGTAGCTCTTAGGATATCATTCCGACAGATGTATGATATGAAATTGGGGTTCGACATCTAGTGGTCCGCCTACCCACGGTTGGTTTTACAGTGGTCTCGTTGTGTCTTAAAGAGTCCTTGGCTATGCTGACTCGGGGACGCTTCGTATGTCATGTGCACTGCCTTGTACATGATGGTGCTGTACGATCGAGCCCGTGTAGGCCCCACCACAGAAACTTCGAACGAAATCTCTAACATATGTTTGTTCCGGCTTATTCTGCAAGCCAATCCTTTGTTTTGTTTTGAGTTGTGGTATTCGGGTTGCTTCGAAGTCAGGTGTCGATTCCATACCTTGCCTAAGCGGTGTTCTCATATTTCTATGTGAATACTAATCCTTCTCGTTTATTGAGATTGTCTTGACAATTCTTGTCAACCGGTGTGTTTCTCTTCAAGTGGATCCGAACATTTCAACATCCACAAGATCAAGTATCAGTTCTTCTCAACGGTGTTTGTTTCATCCATCTCCGAGTTGCCTTTGTTTTCCCACCTGCCCAACCTTTTTCTCAAGGGCTTAGATTTCGTATACAAGTATCCTTTTATTGATGGGAAGTCTCTCCATTCCTTTTCCTTCATATTCTTACCCGGGGATTCTAAGGAAGATTCTAATGGAGCTTCAAGTTCATCATTCTTCATTCTTTTCTTCTCCGGTGGATCCAACTCAAGCTTTCAGTGTTGATCGTATTTTTTCCTCGTTGCAAATACCTTCTCATGCCGGTGCACCTCATAATCATCCACTTCTTGCTATTCATTTTTTCCGGAGTGCTCAAGAAATCTCGAAGATTCGTTTTTCCACTCTACATTCATTCAAGCTCTTTCGAGGATGTTATCTCATTCAAGTAATTTAAATCAACCGGTGCAATCTCTCTTCAAAAACCATTCAACGATGTATCTTTTCAGTGGGCCCTAACCCACAGGTCTTTTCCCAGGATCTTACCTGACTCTTCTTATTTTCCCGGAGCTATCCTCAAATTTCTTTTCGAAGTTTGACGTAAGAATGATTTATCATCAGTCAAATGCCTTTCTCCAAGATCGGTTAAATTCTTTTCATCGTTGGCTCAACCTTTCTAATTTTTCATTCCGGTGTGCCTCAACAATTCATGGTGGTGTTCTCATCGTCATTCTCAACATTTGTAGACCGAAGAAGAGTTTCCCTCTAAATCTTGCTCCTTTCTCTTCAAGACTCATGGTTCTAGCTTCATGCCATCCTCTCATAATTGTTTGCGATTGTGAGAGTTCTTTTCATCCATCCAGAGCATTTCAGGAGTCTTTTCAGTTTGATTATCCGGAGGCCATCATTTCAGAAGATTTATCCATTCCAGCTTTCATCTCTCATTCTCTAAATCTTACCGGTGCATCATTCAAGTATTCTCTAATAAGCTCGGGATCTCTTCGTTCACTTGTATCTAAATTCTCTCAAGCATCTTCATTCGTTTTCCAATTCTACCCGGTGATTTGTGCCTTTGCTACTCTCATTTCAATTCTTACGGTGGTTCATTCAAGAGTTTTCTCTTCCTTGGTTAGCATATCAATTCATTCGTTGCTTCAATCCTACCGGTGGTTCGTTGAAGACCTTTTCTCAAGTTGGCGCTATATCTATCTTAATCCTTTTTCAACGAGAATAAGTAGTATGCTAAATCCGTTGCCTGTCATCAACCTAAATTGGTGAAGGATACACATAACATAATTCTTATTCTTGCTTTATCCAAATGATGGATTCATTCCTCCGGAGATCGTTCGCAATGCCTAATTCTCGTTGTCAATTGTTCATCTTCTCTTTTCCCGGAATTCCAACCTCTTTCAATTATATCACCACAGAGATTCATCTAAATCATTACAAGGTTTCACCTTGTGTTTTTCTACTTCTCTTTCCTTTCGTTTGATCATTCTTTTGTTTACCGAAGTTCTTCATGGAGGTTCTACATGATGTTTCATCAAGGATTTAATTCATTCTCCAAATGTTCATCAAGATTCTTTTAAAGGAGCTCAAGCATTCTTCATCTCGCATTCCGAAGTGCAATTCTTTCGTCCGTATCATTGGAGGTGGTATTATGTCATTCTTGATAATTTGAGTTCATGTTTCATGATTCACATGTTGTTAAGAATGAGATATTTTAAATCCATCAACCTCTTCGTTGGAGTTATCTTGGGTTATATTTTCACCTAAAGCCTTCCCTGAGAATTGTTGCTATTTATGGTGCTTATAAATGACCCAAGTTCTTCATTTATCCTCCCGGTGAAATAAGTTTCTCGTCTCCTTGTTGATATCAATCCAATCTTGTTTTCGTTAGTGGCAGAATTTCACCTTACGTTTTGAGATGTTTTCCATAAGCCCACTACAAGCTTATTATTTTCGTTGCAGTTTTCCAACAACTCCGTCATAACCTTCTTGGAAGGGTGCTTTCCAAGCTCAGTTGTGGCAGAAGTTGGCATTTTCTTCTCCATTCTCCTATTTCAATTATCTATCTTCTATTCTTTTGTTCTGGAGGTATTGTGATGTTTCTCTTTTAAACCCATCATCTCGTTTTGTCAAAGATCATGTTCTTGTCGTGCTTATCCATTTAACCGGGGTGTTGTGCCCTCTGATGAAGTTCTTTTTATCTTATCAAGCCTTGCATATCTTTCCAACCGGAGTGATGTTCGAATTTGTTCTTCCTTGTTCCTTTTCCTAACAGAGTGCTTTCAACTTCGTTCATTCTCGTTGCTTTCTTTCTTTCAATTTGTTCAACCTCTCAAGGCTCGTGGTTTCATTCGTTTGTCAAAGAAGCAACTTAGTTTTACCTCTTCTGTTTCTCTTCCGTTTTTTCCCTCCGGTGCCATTCTAGATCTCGGGACGAGATCCTCTCGTAGTGGTGGAGTGTTGTAACGCCCCGAGACCGATGTGCCAGGAGTCTTCCAGTTATTCGCTATTGTTGCCTTGTCTTTTCTTGTGTGTCATGCATCTCATATCATGTCATCATGTGCATTTCATTTGCATACATGTTCGTCTCGTGCATCCGAGCATTTTTCCCGTTGTCCGTTTTGCATTCCGGCGCTCCTATGTCCTCCGGTGTCCCTTTCTACCTCTTTTCGTGTGCGGGTGTTAAACGTTCTCGGATTGGACCGAGACTTGTCATGCGGCCTTGGTTTACTACCGGTAGACCACCTGTAAAGTTTTGTGCCATTTGGACTTCGTTTGATACTCCAACGGTTAACCGAGGGACCAAAAAGGCCTTGTGTGTGTTGCAGCCCAACACCCCTACAAAGTGGCCCAAAACCCACCTAAACCCCCTCCATCGTCTCAGTCGTTCGATCACGATCGCGTGGCTGAAAACCGCACCTCATTTGGACTCTCCTAGCTCCCTCTACCTATATATATATGTGTGTCTCTCCCCGAAAATCCGTGCAAATCAAACCCTAGCCCCGCTCCTCGCGCCGCCGGACAAAACTCCCCACCGCGCCGGACATGTCCGCCGCCCCGCCGCCACGTCGCTCCGTCCAATCAGGACATGACACGTCATCTCCGCCGCCGCCCGCGTCCACTCCCCGCGCGCCACCTGGCCTTCTCTCTCTCCTCCCTCCGCCGCGGCCCGTCTGGCCCGCGGGAGGCCCGCGCAAGCCCAGATCCGCCGCCGCCCTCTGCGCCCGCCTCCTTGCGCCTCTGCCCGCATCGCCAGCAAGCCCCGCCGCCGTCGTTCTCGGCCCGCCACCGCGGCCTGGCCTCGCCGGAGCGCCGCCTCCCGCGCTGCTCCACCATGGTGCCATGGCGCCGCCGCCGCGTGCCTCGGCTCCTCCTCGTGCCGGCCTTCTCTCGTCGTGGAGCGGTCATCCCTCACGCCACCGTCCTTCGTCCCGTTCTGGCCACCGCCGGCACCGCTCGCCGGAGTACCTCGTCGCCGGCCTGAAGCTCGCCGGAGCTTTCTCCGGCCGGATCCACTCGGAGTGGATCAGATCCACCACTTCATCCAACCAAACGCTCCGTCCAAATCCGGATCCGCGCCGTCCCGCTTCTCTCCATCCCAGGTTGACTTTTGCGAGGTTGAAATTCCACTAAGTCCCAGTAATTTTATGCATTTTTCATTGCATCATAACTTCATCACCGTGGCCCCGATTCGTGCGTGTAGCATATCAAAATGTTCGCCTCGACATCATTTCATCTCATTGCATCATTTTCATTTGAGGTCATCTTGATGCCCGAAATGCTGTTGGAAGAGGGCCATGTGATGATAGTTTCAGATATGTTTCAGCAAATGCACTTTTGTCATTTTTTCCATGATTAATGTGTGCATGCTATGATCCTGAGCTCTACATGTGCTTTGAAGAATGCCATGCCATCTATACAGGGGTGTATGCCATGTATTTTTGTGATCTTTTTGGTGACTAGTACAAGCATGCAAAGTAGCTTACTCAATGATGCTGATTTCAGGGACTTAGAATTTCACTAAGTCCTTGTCCTGCTGTTATTTTTATGCCATATATTCATGTTGTTTCCTAGTGATCCGTACCTCTTTTGAGCATGATCAGTAAGGATGTTTTGTAGATAATGGTGCTATATCCATCCATGTCTTTGTTTGCATTTATGGACCACACTAGCTTGAGTCAATCGAGCTCTACTTTTGCTATAAAATGTTCCTGGCAGATTGTTAACATGTTTAGCGATTTTGCCGAGGTTGTTGCTATTGATCCGTGCATGCTATGTTGTTGTTCTTGACATGTATAGCTTCTATGCCATTTCTATTTGCTGGGTGTATGCTTATATTGTCATGCCATGCTTTGTAGTGAGTGCATCCAGCTCGTAAACATGCCTACTCGTTATCTGTTTTGCCATGCTCTAGTTTTTCACCAAGTCTGAATCTGTTTATGTTTTTGCTATGTTCACATGCTTGCAATTGTATTTTCTGATCCCTTTTGGCTCATGGTCAGTAAGGTACTTTGGTTATATGCTTTGAGTAGTTTCATGTCATGCCTTGCTTTGCCATGATATGTGCATGTAGCATATAGTTATCGTGCTCTAAAATTTGCTTCCTGATGATAAATTCCTGACTTGTGGTTAATTTCACCAAGTCTATAACCTGTTATCGTTTGCACTTTTGCCATGCTTGTTTGAACCTGTTATTGATTGAATTAGCCATAGCTCAGTGTTCATCTTTTGTCAAGCATCATGAGTGGATCCCTGCCATGTATTTTGTTGTCATGTTTGAGTGCAGTAGCTTAATTATCTTGATGCATTTAGAAGGCTACTTGCTGTTAATCGCAGACCGGTGCCATATTTGTTTTGCTTGCCATTTCCAAATCGTGCATCCGATTCCGGTGATCTTTATATCGATTTCGACCGAAATAAACTCACCTTTCCAGTGACACTCTTGGATTTCCATGTTGAGGCCAGGTTCAATCATTCCTTTCCAAATCATGCATATGCATCACATACCGCATCCCGCATATCATGCCATGTTCATGTGTTGGTTGTTTACTATGTTGTGTGCTTCTTTCCGGTGTTGCTTCTTCGGGTTGGTTCTGCTAACGTCGCGTTTGTGAGGACCTATTCGACTACGTCCGTTTGTCTTCTTCATGGACTCGTTCTTCTTCCTTGCAGGATTTCAGGCAAGATGACCATACCCTCGAAATCGCTTCTATCTTTGCTTGCTAGATGCTCGCCCTTTTGCTATGCCTATGCTGCGATAGCTACCACTTGCTTATAATGCGTCCCATATTGTTAAGCCAAGACTCTAACCCACCTTGTCCTAGCAAACCGTTGTTTGGCTATGTTACCGCTTAGCTCAGCCCCTCTTATAGCGTTGCTAGTTGTAGTCGAAGATTGGAGTTTGTTCCTTGTTGGAACATGGATATTTGTTGGGATATCACAATATCTCTAATTTAAATTAATGCATCTATATACTTGGTAAAGGCTGGAAGGCTCAGCCTTATGCCTGGTGTTTTGCTCCACTCTTGCCGCCCTAGTTTCCGTCATATCGGTGTTATGTTCCCGGATTTTGCGTTCCTTACACGGTTGGGTTATAATGGGAACCCCTTGCTAGTTCGCTTTGAATAAAACTCCCCCAGCAAGGCCCAACCTTGGTTTTACCATTTGCCTCACCATCACCTACTTTTCCCTTTGGAGTCGTGCTCCCGAGGGTCATCTTTATTTTAACCCCCCGGGCCAGTGCTCCTTTGAGTGTTGGTCCGAACTGAGCTGCCTGCGGGGCCACCTCGGGGAAACTTGAGGGTTGGTTTTACTCGTAGATAGTCTCATCTGAGTGTGCTCTGAGAACGAGATATGTGCAGCTCCTATCGGGATTTGTAGGCACATTCGGGCAGCTTTGCCGAACTTGTTTTACCATTGTCGAGGATGTCTTGTAACCGGGATGCCCAGTCTGATCGAATTGTCTTGGGAGAAGGAATATCCTTCGTTGACCGTGAGAGCTTGTGATGGGCTAAGTTGGGACACCCCTGTAGGGATTTGAACTTTCGAAAGCCGTGCCTGCGGTTATGGGCAGATGGGAATTTGTTAATGTCCGGTTGTAGATAACCTGAAACTTAACTTAATTCAAATGCACCAACCGCGTGTGTAACCGTGATGGTCTCTTCTCGGTGGTGTGCGGGAAGTGAACACGGTGTTGGAGTAATGTTTGATGTAGGTTGTTCTAGGATCACTTCTTGATCATAGTTTGTCGCTCGTGCCTTTGCCTTCTCTTCTCGCTCTCTTTTGCGTATGTTAGCCACCAAATATGCCAGTCGCTTGCTGCAGCTCCACATCATACCTTTACCTTACCTTTAAGCTTAAATAGTCTTGATCGCGAGGGTGCGAGATTGCTGAGTCCCCGTGACTCACATATACTTCCAAAACCAGCTTGCAGGTGCCGTTGAACCGTGCAGGTGACGCAACCAAGCTCAAGGAGGAGCTCTATGAAGATCTTGTCCTTTGTGTTGTTTCGTTCTAGTCGATCAGTAGTGGAGCCCAGTTGGGGTCGATCGGGGATCTGTGTAGCATTTGGGCTAGTCTTCTTTTATTTTGGTTCCGTAGTCGGACCTTGATTGTATCAGGTTGATGTAATGCTTTATTCATGTAATTGTGTGAAGTGGCGATTGTAAGCCAACTATGTATCTCTTTCCCTTATGTATTACATGGGTCGTGTGAAGATTACCTCACTTGCGACATTGCTTTCAATGCGGTTATGCCTCTAAGTCGTGCTCTGACACGTGGGAGATATAGCCGCATCGAGGGCGTTACATAATGCCCGCAGGAAGTATCTTTATACCACACAATGTATTGCTCAGTCCCAAGCCCTTTGCAAGCAATAGCACTTGGCACTTGGGGGCTAATGCATGCGCAGTTTTCTTTTAATGATACAATGGCAGATGACCTCGGTTTTTTTTCCAAAGTTAACCCGGTTTGCATGAGTGACTAAAAATTTGTTATCCGACAACGATAAGTCCCAGTTTAATCATATGGATTCAATGGGCCCCAGTTTAATCATATGGATTCAACGGGCCCTTGGGGGCTACAACTACAAAATTGATCATTCTAACTGAAGGCCTGGCTTGACTTAAAAGTTTAAGCTGGCCCTTGGGGGCTACAGGTGCAAAATTGATTATTGGAAGACCCTGCTTAACTTGATAAGTTTAAGCCGGCCCTTGGGGGCTACAGGTTTTGATTCAGATGCATAAGTTACAGGCTATCTGGCAAGTCTACAACATATTATATTCTATCATATTCAGTAGACTTGGGGGCTAAAGGAATATATATTATGTAAAAGCAAGAATTGATACCTCATGCTTCTGATGCATGTGCTTGATCATGTCAATCTCCAGATCATGGCTGCTGCGTATTTGATTTAGATAGCCGGCGAGGATTTCATTCATACTAAGATGATTGTAGTTGACCATGTCAATTTGACCTTGTGCCTTTCAACCAATTCTTCCTTGGTAGAATGCTTGGCTAGAGCAATAGGATTGCCTGGCTCTTGGAAAGTAGTGCCAGTGATCAAAACCTCCTCAGTGTCTGGTTCAGAAGGCTTGACTGGGATCGGCGGTTCAGTGCCCAAGGGGTCACTAACTATATGATCAGCAAAGGTACCACAATTTTCTGGTGGTGGGTCATCGGCAGTTTCCTCTGGTTGTTGCACGGAGGCCTCAAAGATGGGTGCTTGCTTTTTCAATTCATAAGTCTTTGGATCTTCTGTTGGCTTGTTTATCTTAGCATTTTTGCTAGGCTTTGCTTTCCCACTTCAAGAGGATTAAAAAAGTCAGTATGAGTTTAGAGATGTTGAAAAGATCAGATAAAGTTGGTACCCAGGAGCAGTCTTGAAAGCCAGAAGCAGAGTCTGAGATGAATCGCCGGACGAAGAGTGAGAGTTTCCTTGATAAATTTGAGTCAGGAGGACTTGTTAGAAGCAGAAACGTGTTAGTTAGGGATTAGGATAGATAGAGATAGATTTGGTTTAAACCAACAATGACTTGCCTTCTACTCCAATCCTCTTCCCACGTTGTACTTCTATATATACCCCTATATGAGGTCAGATCAATATAGCACTCAACAAAAATATTCATCCATCCTACAATTTCCACATGATATTAGATCGGTTAGTCTCACGATGTTGATCCTAGGTTCCTCTACCACTTCCGCGACACGCCGCCCCCGGGGAGATTAATCTTCTCTCCTCGGGGGCACGACACCCGATCAGTCAAAGATTTGATTGGTCTGGTAGTTTTAGATCAAATTTTTGAGTTCATCATTGTTAGGTCGATTCTTTAGATTAGATCGATTTCCAAATCAGATCCCTCGAATCTTGGTGAAAATCAGGTGCAATCAGGAGGGGCAGCGCTGGCCAGCCGAACAAGCAGGCAAATAGGAGACATGACTCCGGGGCGTCTTCCTCGGATCCTTCAAATTCAATCTGACCCGAATCCACTCGCAGGCGGTGTGTGCATGCGGTGGGCAGTAATCCCTCAACGGCCAGCTCGACATCAAGCTCAACAAGCTACGTGCAGGCCAGGAGGGTCTGCGACCAGCGATGGCCCGCTTGACTCCGAGCGACGCACAACTTCGTTGAACGAGCTCATCAGCCCGACACCTCCCTGACGTGATCCACATCAACGCCACGGGCGTACGAGCGCATCGACAGTTCGACACCCGACGAGTCACATGGACTCGATCAGATCTGCATCGACAAACAACCACCCCGGATCCCGGCCTCTACTTCGTCAACCCGCATGCATCGGATGCACCTCCACATGATCTATGCCGGCATCACAACGGGTCGCCGTCCGCCCGATGATGTGATCATGACACGCACGCGACCGAGGTTATCGTCGCTGCTGGCAAACTACGTGCGCTAGAACGCGTACGCGGCGTCCTCAGGCAAGCACACCGATTTGAGCATCATCCCAATCCAATCGGAAATAGGGGATACTCCGATCTTAGGTGCTCCCGTGCATGAGTCCAGGACGCGAGTACGTGGTGTCTAGAAATCAGGCATGCACGCTCATGCCATGCAAAGCTACGATGGGATCTCCGCGATGGTTCAGCTTCATGCGGCAATTCTACGGCTCCGCACCAGTTCGTCATCGACATCCCGTACCGCATCATGGCTTCATCAACGCGCATGCTACAGACGACAACGCACCACCTCCAGAACTGAGCAATCTGCAACGACGCCCACGACACCATCGTCTACACCAACCGCTACATCCCGAGCTGAGCTACATCATCTCCTACATGGCCGCATCGACCATCGCCGCTAATCTGTACTGCACAGCCACACGGATGCCTCTACATCGAGCCGAACGATATCAAGTTGTCTGACTACGCCGGGCTACGAGCCAACATACTTCTTCAGCACAACATCGACACTTCGTCGCCACGGTGGGACGCCTTCAAGCGACGCATCATCGTTGACACCCCGCTATGACACTATCGCCGACACTTCATCGCCAAGGTCTTCATCAACGTGGTCTTCATCACTATCATTGTCAACACACCGCCGCCGCCTCGTCCACAAGATGGACACATAGCGTCCTCTGACTGACCTTTCTGCAAGACGCAACCTCGACGATGGCATTGACCGTGTCATGACGATGACATCTACCGCGTCATCCATGACGGCACGACTGCATCAACAGGGCGTCACTATAGTGACAACCCTACACGGCCACACGGTTCTGGCAAAACCGATGCGTGCTCGATGGGCTTCCTCCGGTCTTGGCAAAACTAGTGGACTCATCGCCGACGGCACCCTCTGACATCCGCAAGGTGCATCGTCCACGTCTGCAACTCCGTCATAGCACATTTTTTGCGCCTCCTGCTTTGTATGGGTTCATCATCCATGACGAATGCATCATCGACCATGGCTACATCATCATGATTGGCTACCTCGACATCGACATTAATAGCTTGGTCTACAGCAACACATTGGCAACAAATCCAGTCGACAGCGTCCGTGTCGTCAGCAGCGTCCACGCCACTCCCGCTGTGATTGCGGGAAGGAATAGAGAAGAGTCAAGGGAGGCACCAGAAGGGGAGGCAGTCACCGCCCTAGGTGCCCATCAGAGACGCAGTTGATGATGGTGCAACGGAGAAGACGGCGGAAACGCACGACTTCAAATTCAGTTGGAATCGCCCGCTTCACTCATGCTACGACTGAGGGGGAATGTTAGAAGTACAAACGTGTTAGTTAGGGATTAGGAGAGATAGAGATAGATTTGGTTTAAACCAACAATGACTTGCCTTGTACTCCAATCCTCTTCGCATATTGTACTCCTATATATACCCCTATATGAGGGTCAGATCAATATAGCACTCAACGACAATATTCATCCATCCTACAATTTCCATAGGACTAAGCATTTGATGAATAAAATCTTCTTGAGAATAATAAGAGTTGGAATTTTTTTGGAAGTACCTCACTCATGCGCTTGCGTGGGGCTGGCGTGCTGTGCAAGCCGGAGGAAAGTTCTCCACCTTCACTGGTCCGGGTTCTGCGCTGGTTCTCGTGTTGTTGTTGCATCAAAATAAAGTTGGGATCCAAGTGAGCTAAAGGGTTAGAAAACCTTACTTTCCGGATCACTCGTCGAATTTTCTGCCTTGGCAAGGGCTCTGAGTCGGAGGAAATAATAGTTACCTCATCATTACCCGCCTGGCTGGTTTCTGCATCATCTTGATAGCAATCAGTGTCAATAAGATGGATGAAAAAAGAGCCAAGAGAATCAAGGTCTACCTCTGACTCATCATCATCTTCGTCCAAATTGAACAGATCAGAAGCAGTGGATTTCTTCTTGTTCTTCTTGACGGCGTTGGTCTTAGCCCTGACCCTCTTGGCGGCTTTTTCATCATACTTTTAATCCTAAAAGGACGATTTTACCTGCAACAAATTACAACAAAGATTGCCCCACTTGGCTGCAGCTCTCCAAACTTTCATTCAGAAGAGTCTTGGTCATCTCATTGATAGCTTTATCAGTCAAACGCGTGGAACTGTAGCGCAGTGGATCTTTGGTGTCACCAGTATATGTACACATTAAGCCGGACCGGCGGCTTAAGGGTATGATCCGCCAAGCTACCCAGCATCAAACTAGATCAACCCCGGTCAATCCATTGCCCAATAGCGCTCTAACCTTTGAGAAGGTAGGCGCAAGTTTGGCCCCTTCAGCAGTGGTAAGCTGGTCAGGGAGAGGATGTTTCAGGTTGAGCCGTTGGTCACGAAAGCCGGGAATGGGGTTATCATTAGCACGAGACGTATCCTTGGAGTAGAACCAGGTTTTATTCCAATCCTTGGGATGGCTTGGAAGTTTGGCATAAGGAAAAATGGTGTCTCTGCGTCGTTGAATTGAGATCCCTCCGAGCTCCTGACTGGGCACATCAGTGAATTCATTTTGGCGGTTCAAGCAAAAATACTCTCTAAAGAGTTCAACACTTGGTTCCTCTTAAAGATATACTTCACAGAAGACTTGGAATTGAGTCCAATGTCTTGAGGATGAAGTTGAAAAAAGTACAGAACATCACAAAAGAATTTTGACCTGGGCGGTGAGAAGCCCCGGTTCATGTGATTAGTAAAGACAATCACTTCACTATCCTATGGTTGAGGTCTGACTTTGTTTTGTTTTGGAATATGCCACTGAATGATGTTTTTTGCTGGTAAGAAGCCAATTTTGACGTACTCCTAGAGCATTGCCTCAATAACAATGGATAGGACCCAATCACATGATGTGATGGTCTTAGTCATGGTTGGGTGCATAGCCAACACAAGGCGGTTCAAGAAGTTATTAAACCGGCAGATATCTAGCGACTTATAGATTATTGTTTAATTTTCTATAGAAGGCTGATGGTTATGGAGATACAGTTCAAAGTATGCAGTTGTTAAAACCAGAAGGATATTACAGAAGTTATTGACTATAAGGTAAATGTTGGCGGTTTAAACAGGGCCTAATGGTATATAGTGGGTTACAGTTTATGTCATAAGCCGCCATGACAATGTTGGTGCTTCAGCTTGGTCAAAAGAAAAAGTTGCTAAAATGGTGGACAAATAGATTTCACAAGTTCAAGCTATATTTTTGGATCTATGGCAGTTCAGAAAAGCAGTAAAATTCTAGCCTAAAGTGGCGGCAGTGGAAAAGTATGGGTGCTGTGATGAGATCTTCTATGAATAGATGTTATTCTAATGATAAAAGCAAATGCTAAAACTACTTCCGCACATGGTTCGTAGCTTATCTAGATTAAAATCCACTGGAGTTGAAGAAAATAGCAAACAACAACAAGAACACCGATGAACTACCCAAACCCTAAACATAGATCTTAGATGGAAGGAAAGGTACACTTATGAAAGATGAGGAGCAGTGGTGGCGCGCCCGAGTTTCTGATCCAACCAGGTTAATGCAGCGGCCTGGGTCGATGCAGCGATTGAAGGTCGCGGCGGCGGAGCTCGAGCGATAGAAGAGACGCGAGAGGAAGACGAAGGAAGGGGTGAAAATGATAAAGACCCCTGTCCCTATTTATAAGGGGGTGGATATAAGGCATGCGCGGGAATCGAGGAGGCCAAAATCATCATATGGTTATATGGACGCCTTAGTTTTCGGGAGGTTCATTAAGATAAGTATCAATTAAGATGTTCTGGGCTACATGCGATATTAATGCAAAATGATGCCATGGTGGTTTAAGAAAATTCTGTGAGCTGACGTCATGACGAGTTACATCAAGGTTTATCAGACAAGTGATGCAAGATTGTGACAAGTCAGGTATTGAAGATTGATGTGAACAAGTTCAAATCAACCTGGGTCCTAATGTTGGGGGTATAACTACTGGGTATGAACCGCCCAGGAGGGGCCGGGTCATACCAGTGGCGGCTTACCAATGAAGATAGCGGATCATATGAGCCCGTTGATGGCCCAAGACCCAGAGGTGACTTAAGGCCCAGGAGGATGAACCGTCGTGTGTGTATGACTTGTATTGTAAGGCAAGCGTAGTTAGTTACCGAGCTGGACACGTTGTGTATGAGCCGGCCGGGACTCCGTGAACCGCCGGACATCAACCTGTGTATATAAAGGGATGACCCGGCGACAGTTTAGGGAAAGGAACAAGAGCTCGAGAACTAGGTCAAGCGTATTCGCTCCCTCGTAATCGAAACCCAAGCAATACAATCCCAAACTGGAGTAGGCCTTTAGCTTCACCGCAAGGGGCCGAACCAGTATAAATTCTCTGTGTCCTTTGTCCCATTTAACCCCTTTAAGCTAACCTAGCTCCGATGGCTCCACGACTAAGTCCTTCTGTTAGGACATCTGCCATGACAATTCCACGACATGTTTGAAATCAAACAAAGAAGAGAAGGAACCTTCATCAACCAATCCAAATAAACTCAAGACATGCTCAAGAGATTCAAGCTAAGTGATGTCAAGTCGACTTCCACTCCAATGCCCGTCGAATGCCAACTTGACATAGATCCCAATGGTAAAGCGGTGGATCAAAAGGTATATCATTCCATGATTGGCTCCTTGCTTTACCTTTGTGCATCTAGACCAGATATCATG
Organism: Triticum urartu; assembly: GCF_056163025.1. NCBI lineage: Eukaryota > Viridiplantae > Streptophyta > Magnoliopsida > Poales > Poaceae > Triticum > Triticum urartu. Next base: position 484,030,418 of record NC_141874.1, on the reverse strand, counting down.
TTGAATGTGGGAATTTGTGCACGGTTTCAAGCCTCACCTAAGGAAAGCCACTATGTGGCGGTCAAGCGAATCTTTCGATATTTGGCTCATACCCCAAACTTTGGCTTATGGTACCCACGAGGAGCTAACTTCAACCTTGTGGGCTCTTTGGACTCGGATTGGGTGGGATACAAAGTGGATAGGAAATCAACTTCTGGAGGGTGCCAATTTCTTGGTTGCTCTTTGGTGAGCTTGTCTTCTAAGAAGCAAAGTTGTGTGTCTCTCTTGTCCACCGAAGCGAAGTATGTGGCCGCCGGTAGTTGTTGTGCTCAATTTCTATGGATGAGGCAAACTTTAAAGGATTACTCTGTCATTTGTGACAAAGTGCCTCTGATGTGAAAATGAATGTGCCATCAAGATTTCTCTCAACCCGGTGCAACACTTCAAGACGAAGCATATTGAGATTTGGTATCGCTACATCCGGGATCACATTAGGCAAGGGGAGATCGTGCTCAACTATGTTAACACTCATGATAACCTTGCATATATTTTCATGAAGCCCTTGGATGAAGCAAGATTTCGCGAGTTAAGGCATGAGCTAAATATCATTGATTTGAGCAATGTGGCTTGAACCTTTGCACACCCCACCATACTCATCTTGATGTCTTGTTTAGGTGTAGGCATGGATATAGGGGGAGTGTTGTTTTCTCAATGAACTCTCCCTCCCCCAATTATGCATAAATTGATCAACTCTTTCACATAAGACATTTTGATGGTACTTGTGCTTAAAAGACGAGTTTTGGTCATGGTCCCAAGGATAATTCTTCGTGGTGCCATACCAATTGACTCAAACATAGGTGGCTCCAGCCACCGCCCTCTCTCTTAGAGAGGTTTTGGTTCATGTTTGGTCCTCGTTGTCTTTTGCCTTCTTTTGAGCCGTGTTTGTGTTTGAGTTGCCTCGTGTGTGTGCTCGTTTGCGTGTCCGGTTCCTTAAAGGTTGCATTGCAAAGGCCGTGTTTTTCCGTTTTTGTTGAAACGTGCACTTTCTTTGGTTTATGGTACTACCGTGGCAAGCCACGGTACTACCGCAGGAGGTGGGTGGCATCTGTGCTCATGCAGCTGCAACTCTGGCACGGCAGTACCGCTTCCAGCATGAAAGTAATTTTTTACTGCCGCTGGAAGAGCGGTACAACCACCCTGTGCGTGGATCTTCTGCCCGGGCGGTACTACCGCAATGACCCGCAATACTACCACGTTGTCGAGAGCGCGTGGAGGTTAAGAGCGGGCAGGGGGAGTTCCAACTCCCCCATACCCATTCATCTCTTCCCATCACTTTTTCTCTCTCTCTCTCTCTCCTGCCCAAGAATGGCGCCGAAGGACTTCACCGGATCTCCGTCTCCAGCCACTCTCCTCGCATTCCAACCGATGGGATTGATCCCCACCACGCCCTCTTTCCATGGAACTCGGTATCTCCCTCAGTCCCTCTCTTTTTGCCCCATTGTTATGCTTATAGGTTTTGGGAGATGCTTGTGTAGTTCTTGAGATTTTTAGCTAAATCTTTGCAAGAGGAGATTGTAGGAGATTGCTAGTGCCGTAGATATGCTATTTTGTGTGTTGCGACAATGTAGTTTTGATCAACGGTAGTACCAATCCAAATTTACAGATGTTCCTAGATCCATTTGGGCGAGATTCAACATACTACCACTCCTCCCGGAGCGGTACTACCGCCTGCTCTAGGGAGATCTGTCCCGTGCGGTACTACCGCTCTGCTGGAGAGGTACTACCACCCGGCACGCGAAAGTAAAAAAATACTTCCGCTCTAGGCGCGGTACTACCGTGCCAAACCGGCACAGTACTACCACGGCTAGAGCAGATGCAACTTTTTACTTCCGCCTCACGGTGCAGTACTACCGTTGACATATAAATTACTTTGTTTTGGCACACTCAATCTCATTTCTACATTGTTTTATTCGGTTTTGGTCTTGGTCTTTGCAATAATCCTTCTTGTTTTTCTCGTGTGTTTGTGTTTTGTGTCTTAGGTGGTGGCTCCAGTTCCAATGCTAGGCACTCGAACCCCAGCCGGGACACCGGCTCCAAGCGTCTTCACAATGAAGAGGCTCCTGAGGGCTCTAGTGCCCCACAACGCCACATCAAGTCCACAGCTAAAAAGGTCAAGGAGCCAAATGTTGGCATGGATGAGATGCCTCAAGTGGAGTTTCTCATTCAAAGGAAGCTCAACCCCTACGTTAATGCTAGGGAGCTCACAAGGGGAAATGACCTATTCTGGACAAAGCAACAAAATTTTATCTTCTTAGATGTGATTAAGGCAAAGCAAAACACCTATGTGTCAGTTCAGTGGATTGACATGGAACATCTAAAGAAGAACCGGGCATATTTTGGAGAGCCTCTGGATTTGGTGGAGGAGTTTGGTATTGAAGGGATCATCACCTTCCACCTTGACTTTGACCCAGAGTTGGTGGCTCAGTTCTTTGCTTCTGTCCACATCCACACGGATGAGAAGCGGACCATGACTTGGATGACAAATGGGAAGAGGATGACTGCTCAGTGGAAGGAGTTCATGGAGCTATTGTATGTTTGTGATGAGGGTCTTGATGCGCCTGTTGGTGCCCACCCGCATGCCAACCCCGAGGCTGCCAACAAGAACAAGCTTCAACCCGTCCTTGTTGAGAAGACCATCCCCAGTGGCAAGAAGTCTTTTGTGCCGAACCCTTTTCTTGACATCATGCATCGGATCTTACGCAACTCTCTGTTTCCTCGCATAGGCAACAAGGACAAGGTGCACTACTATCTCGTGGACATGATGCTCATGTGTGAGGTAGCCCTTCATCAAATACCTGAACCACTTGATATCTCTCACATTATGTGGAGTGAGCTTCAGTTTGCCGTGTTCCACCGTGTCGGATGTGGGGTTCCGGCAAACCCTTAAGGTTAGAACACTAGGGTGCGCACGAAGTCTTTCCTTCCCACCAATCTACGCCCTAGCTCGCTAAGATCTCGTGGACGAACTCGACTGTCGGTGTCAAAACCGGCGGATATTGGGTAGGGGTCCCGAACTGTGCGTTTAAGATGGATTGTAACAGGAGGCAGAGGACACGATGTTTTACCCAGGTTCGGGCCCTCTTGATGGAGGTAAAACCTACGTCCTACTTGATTTATTCTTGATGATACGAGTATTACAAGAGTTGATCTACCACGAGATCGGAGAGGCTAAACCCTAGAAGCTAGCCTATGGTATGATTGTATGTTGTCCTACGGACTAAAACCCTCCGGTTTATATAGACACCGGAGGGGGCTAGGGTTACACAAGGTCGGTTACAAAGGAGGAGATATCCATATCCGTACTGCCTAGATTGCCTTCCACGCCAAGTAGAGTCCCATCCGGACACGAGACGAAGTCTTCAATCTTGTATCTTCATAGTCCAACAGTCCAGTCAAAGGATATAGTCTGGCTGTCCGGAGACCCCCTAATCCAGGACTCCCTCAGTAGCCCCTGAACCAGGCTTCAATGATGATGAGTCTGGCGCGCAGTGTTGTCTTCGGCATTGCAAGGCGGGTTCCTCCTCCGGATACACCACAGAAGAGTTCGAATAAAAGGATAGTGTCCAACCCTGCAAAATAAGTTCCACATACCACCGTAGAGAGAATAATATTTCCACAAATCTAATCTGCTGACATGTTTTGGCAACATGACATCATGCCATGGCTCGGCGATTATTCGAACCGTTTTTCTTTAACTAGCACCGCACATAACGCGAGGCAGTTTCTTGACACGTCTTGTCAAAGCAGAGATCGTGTCCCCCTTATTACGGGATTCTCATCAATACGGTCGTGGGTAACCCAACCGCGCCTAGGACTCCTAGATTTTAGGCAAGTCCCAAACGGCTACGAGGAGGATGCTTGATATTCACCCTATTTATAAAGGGACAAGGCTTTTACTTTTTCCCTCCCGTGATCAATCGAATCCTTCCCCATCCTCGAGTTCTAACACCCAAAGCCCAGGTCAGGTGCTTCAGATCTCCAATCATGTCCAGATCCAGCCTCCAGGGCTGGTGGATGCCTTCCTCCGTCACGGAAGAGGATATCAAGAAGTTGAGGGAGGCAAGATACCTGACCGCCGAAGTTTCGCATCGGCTGCCTGCCCGAGGGCAGGTCGTCCCTACTCCTGAACCCAATGAAGATGTCGTGTTCTTCTCCCACTTCCACCGAGGACTAGGCCTCACTCTGGATCCCTTTGTTAGGGGTTTGATGTTCTATTACGGGCTTGATTTCCACGATCTAGCCCCAGATTCCTTTCTCCACATCTCAGCATTTATTGTCGTATGTGAGGCCTTCCTCCGCATTACCCCTCACTTCGGCCTGTGGCTCAAGACCTTTGATGTGAAGCCGAAGACGGTTGAGGGGCAGCATGCAGCGTGCGGAGGGGCATTATAAGCAAGATTGCTGGAGCTCCATGGCCAAAGGGTTCCTTTCCAGAGGTGTCCGGATTATGGCAATGGGAGAGGTTCTACGTCACCGCTCCCAGAAGTGCCAAGTGGGTAGCTTCCCCCGCCTTTCGCTCGGGCCCTCCACCATAACTGATGTCATGGATTAGCAGGGGGCTGAGCTGGGGTCCAGCCAAGGATGTGCCCATACTGCAGAGCCGCATCCGGGATCTCTTAGAGGGAGATTTTAGTTTGATTATGGTAGTGAAAGTCATGCTGGTTCGTCGAGTCCAGCCTTGCAAACGCCGTCCTCTACACTTGTGGGAATTCAACCCAGAAGGACCGCACGCTATTCAGAATTTCCTCGGCCTGACGCATGAGGAGATGTATAAGTCGTTCTTCGGACCCCAAATAGAGTGTCCGGACACCTCCGAGGACGTGGTCCTGAGCAGCAACTGCACCGCGGCCCAAGTAAGTAATCCTCTAGTCGAACACATTGTCTTTCATTTATCACGACGTCATTCTGAAGAATCATTTTTTGACCAGGACTGGATAACAAAGGCTAAGATGATCCGGTGTTCGGCCCCCCTTCCCGAAGGCTTGGACAATCCGGTGCTGGAAAAGATGCTCGAGTCAGCACCTTGCCTGGTGCCCTTAAAGGAAGATGAAGGGGGGAATAATGAGGGCGAAAGTGGGCCTCCACCGCTACCTATTCCAACCGAGGGAACGAGCGCCTCCGTGAGGGAGGATAACCAAGGGAAGGAATCTCACATTCCCTCGCCCCGGGGGAGGAAGAGGACTACCTTTGATGATCCGGAAACCAAGGTTTCCAAACGGGAGAAGAAAACTCCACCAGAGGATCCCGCCTCGGAGGGTGCTCTTGCCGCACAAAGTCCGTGCAGGGATCAGCCCTCTAACGAGCTGTAAGTAATCAAAAACTACTTAATAGTGAAGATATACTACCTTACTTCTGAGGAAGATAACCGAAGCATTTATCTTGCAGTTCGGATCTGAGCCCTTCTCAGCAAAGCTCGTCTTTGGGGGATCTTCTTTCGGAGATGATGGAGAGCGAAATGCCTCCCCGGATTCCCCAGCTCAAGAAGCGGGCGACCTTGAAGTGTCATCACGGAGAGTTTCTCCGGATCCGGCAAGGCCAGAAGGTAATCCCACGGTCACCCGAAGCCCTCAGTATCCGGCTCTTGAAGAGAGCAATCAAAAGAGTCCGGCACCATCTGGTGTGTGGTCGGACGTACTGAAGGGTCTGCTAGAGCGAGCGACTATCTCAGAAGAGCACCGTACATTAATGTGTACGGTGATTGAAAGGAGTTCGTCCGCCAAAAACGGGTTGCATGAAGCCTTTATGAGTCTACTGATGGGCTTTGAGGTATGTGAAATGATATACATTTGTGATGGTACCACACATTTTAGGTGTGCTCTGTGTAGATAGTAGCCCCTTAGACTTTGGTTGTCGTCGAGAACGGCGGCGAACAAAGGATCATACTCCCAGGTAATAACCAGACCGCCTTTATGTGCAGGTGTCTGAAGCTCCGGTGGCCAGCCGGACTGATGGGGTTGCCGAACTAAAGCGGCAACTGGATGCAGCAGATGCCGACATTGAGCTTGTTAACAAGCGGCTTGACGAGGCACAGGGTAGGTGATATTTATAGTGGATGTCACATAGTAAGAGCAGCGTGATGCCAGTATCTTTAATATGTTGTGACTGCAGATGGAGCTGCCACCATGGAGGCCCTGCGGGCGGAGCTTGCCCGAGCCAAGGAGCAAGCAAGGAGTAGTAATGCGGCCACTTTGAAGGCAGCCAAAGAGTTGAGAGCCGAGAAGGCCGCTCATACCGAGAGCAAAGAGAAAATGGCCAAAATGGCTGTGAAGTTAAAAGACACTGCCGACCGCTGCCAGTTTCTTGAAGAAGAAAATCGGGTGAAGGCTACGGACCTTGAAAAGGCCACAATGGCGACCAAAGACACCCGCTCTGCAATGAGAGCGAAGAAGGAGGAACTGCGTGAAGCCGGGGAAATTGTGGATGGGAAGCCCTTTATGCTGCGGAGGAAGTTCGGCGATCCGCGATATGCCCCTCTGGATCGGCTGTGGAGTTCGGCCGACGCATATCTGGACTTAGCGGCGAGCGCTGTCGATGCGGCCGAATACTTCCGAGATCAAACAGATCGTGAAGTGGACAAGCTATTCTAGTCGCAATTTAACGTTCCAGAGCGTCCGCTTCCATTGACTGATCAGCTTGCCGAATGGGCCGAACTCAATAGATTGTCCGGACTCGCCATGAGGTCTGTCATGGATATCTGTGGCCGGAAAGGCCAAGGCCGAACATCTATTTTAGCTTGGTGCAGCAGTTCCTTGGTGTGGTGCCATGCATTAATGCGATGAAGAAGTTGGCGTGCATAGAAGGCTCGCGGATGGCCCTTGCCCGTGTCAAAACATACTGGGCGGAGATGGATGCCACCACTGTCGCGGCGCAGGGTTCGGCCATAGGCTGAGTGGCTGCCGAGCACTATTTTGAAGAAGTTCTTGAGGGCGCTCGTTCGATAGAGGCCCAGTGCTCGAAGAATGTTTATGTTTGAGTGACATGTATTCCTATAAAAAACAATGTTTTATTGTATTTATCAATGCTGTATTTATACTTTTGCCCGAAAGTATTGTGATGCCTCATGTGCGGCCGTTTATGTATATATGTATATAACCTGAAAGATTGCAGTCGTTGGCTTCAGCCCCCACGCATATAATGCGGGGGTGTTCACAGAAGACGCGTATTCATACTTAATCCAACGTCTTGGTCCTATTAAGGAGGTGATAGCGCAGCGAACTAGGCAACCGGACTATAATGCTTTAACACTTTCACTTAGCCATAGGAGTTTGACAGTGGGGCTACTATATAGCCCCTGGTGGCTCCGCACTCATCCGGATTCGGGGTGCGTACATGCTTGGCCGGGAAATGGCCCTTCATTAATGCGGAGGAATCCCGAAGATTCCAATAGGTCATCGAGTGGTTGACCAGTCTCATGCTATATCATGACAGTCAGTTTTCGGCTTTCTCTACTGAGGTGCTCATCCGGATGAACCAGGGCACAATCGTAGTAGTTCTCCTGGTGTCGCCTTAGCCGATAGAGCGGAACGTAAGGCAGCAAAACACAAGAGCCGGGCAAACCGAACATTTTACCAAAGACATGATTCGGAGCTGATGCATATAAGGCCAAACTCGCGACGCCGAACACTCCCTAAGATATTCGGTCTTTATGGTGTAAACCGGGTCTAAACAGTACCCTTTGTAAGAAGCCCCTGGTGTCCAGGTACGTACATTATTCTGGCATGGCCACATGCCAAGACGTCAGCATCCTTCTCGATTATACTAAGAATCCAAGGGATCTAAATCAACAAGAGACAGTAAAAAAGGTTTACGCAGGGTCTTAATCTACAAAGAATCCTTGGAATGGGTCCCTGCTGCACGTCTGCGCCTGTGTCTCCGTTGTGCCGTATCCTGGACGGGTGTAGCACGATGGTCATCTGACAAAGAGAGGAACTTAATTGAAAAGTTGTCGTGCAAAGGTTAAGTGTACTAAATAAACAATATATATTTCAAAATGAGTAAAGGTGAGCCTTATTGCCACTTTTGCGCGCGCGTTGAGCCCCTTGTATTGTAATAGGGGTATAGCCATCAAACCTGTATTAATTACGTATAGCTGCGCCGGACTCGTCTAACTGCGTCCGTGGTCTTAACCACCTGTCAAATGCTTGAGTTGGTGAGGCCGTTTAGTGTGCGGCGGCCAAGGCGGCCGCACCGTCTTCGGCGCGCAAGGAGCGCTCAATATTTCCATTTTACTGTAATGATGCCACGTGGACCGGGCATCTTGAGCTTCAGGGAAGCGTAATGCGGTATTGCGTTAAAGCGAGCGAAAGCTTCACGTCCGAGTAGTGCTTGGTAGCCACTTTGGAATGGAGCGACATGGAAAGTTAAATTTTCGCTGCGGAAGTTATCGGGGAAGCCGAATATAACCTCTAGTAGCAGGGAGCCCCTGCAATGAGCCTCCAGGCCTGACGTTATTGCTTTAAAGGTGGCATTGCTGCGGCAAATTTTTGTTGGGTCTATCCCCATTTTGCGGACTGTGTCCTGATATATCAGATTTAAACTGCTGCCGCCGTCCATCAGGACTCGTGTGAAGTGGTATCCGTCAATTATTGGATCTAAAACCAAGGCAGCCCATCCTGCATGCCGGATACATGCCGAGTAATCCCGATGGTCGAAGGTGATCGGTTGGGACGACCAGTGGCGGAGCTCCGCGGTGATAGGCCCTGGGGCATGTTTCTCTAAAGGTGCAGCTTTGTTTCTCCCTTTTATCACATGTAACACGTTGACTGTTTTGACTTCTGGCGGGAATTTCTTCTGTTCCCCTGTGCTTTGCTTGCGAGGCTCATCCTCGTCTTCACTTGGTGTATCCTGCCCCTTGTGTTCGGCGTTGAGCTTGCCGGACTGTTTGAAGACCCAACATTCTCTGTGGGTATGATTTGTAGGTTTATCAGTGGTGCTATGGATCTGACATATTTGGTCCAGAATTTTGTTTAGGCTGGACAGTTCATCTCTGTTGCCTTTGGAGGGCGGCTTCTGCTGGCCTGGCCGAGAGCTTCTAAATCCGGTGTTTACCGCCGTGCTCTTCGGGCTGTCTTCTTTATTCCGGCGTTTATTCTTGCTGCGTCATGATTTCCCGTTTCCATCCCTGACTTCGGATGTACTTGGGTCGCTGGTGCTGCATCGGGCTAACCCGCTGTCCTCGCCCGTGCAAAAACGGGTCATGAGGCTTGTTAATGCTGCCATTGTTCTCGGCTTTTCTTGACTAAGGTGTCTGGCAAGCCATTCATCTCGAACGCTATGCTTGAAAGCTGCTAAGGCTTCAGCGTCCGGACAGTCGACTATTTGGTTCTTTTTAGTGAGGAACCTGTTCCAAAATTTTCAGGCTGACTCACCGGGCTGTTGAGTTATATGACTTAAATCGTCTGCATCCGGTGGTCGGACATATGTCCCTTGAAAATTTGCCCAAAAGGCGTCTTCGAGCTCTTCCCAGCTTCCGATGGAGTTTTCGGGGAGGCTTTTAAGCCAGTGCCGAGCTGGCCCTTTGAGCTTGAGAAGTAAGTACTTGATGGCATGGAGATCATCTCCTCGAGCCATATGGATATGGAGGATGTAGTCCTCAATCCAGACCCCAGGGTATGTTGTTCCGCCATACGCCTCTATGTTTACGGGTTTGAATCCCTCTGGAAATTCATGATCCAGCACCTCGTCGGTGAAACATAGAGGGTGTGTGGCACCCCTGTATTTGGGTGTACCATGGTGTTCGGATGTTTGTTGTGTTGCATTGTATGTTGGAGCGCGCTTGCGTGGTCCATAGATGGATCTGGTTGCGCCATCCTTTTGATGCGAGCCCTTACGTGGATCGCATACAGGTTTATGTGCGGCGTCGTCTTCCGCTTTATGTTGGCTATGAGGTAGTCTATTTGACCGGATGGCCGTTTTATTTTTTAATTGTGGAGGATCTAAGGCCTCCTCATCAAATTCAGGTAGCAATTTTCGCTTCGGATAGCTCATGGTGTGGCGATTACTGCCGTACTTCGCTGCAGTGTTGAGTACTTCACTCCATTTGATTTTGAGTGTGTCTTGTGCAGCCTTGAGCCTTTGCTTCTGTTTTTCCAGGCTCCTCACCGTGGCAACAACTCTTTGGTGCGTGTTATGTTGCTCCTGGCGCCTGTCCGGTGTGGTGTCGTCCAGACTGTTATCTTCGACGGAGTTGGGTTGTTCGGTTTGATTCCCCCGTGTTGCCCTGGTCGGGCGATGGTTCACCCTGCTCTATCGCTGGGTCTATATGATCGTTATTTCTGCCGAGGCGGGATTTGGAGCGGCATTTACGCCGCCGCTTTGACTGCTTCTCGAGGGAACAACCCTTCGCTGCATCCTTCCGTTCCTCGCCATTGTTTTCTTTGGGTGTGTCCACCATGTATACGTCATGTGATGAAGTGGGCGTCCAGTGCCCTGTGGGCAGTGGTTCCTGTTCGTCTCCTGCATCGTCATCCATACCGTCGATGTCTTCAGAGTCAAAGTCGAGCATGTCGGTTAAGTCATCGACAGTGGCTACTAAGTGGGTGGTGGGTGGGCGGCGAATTTCTTCGTCATCCGCATCCCAATCCTGCTGGACATAGTTCGGCCAGGACCCTCCTGACAAGGAGGGAGACCTTAATGATTTCAGTATGTCGCCGAAGGGCGAGTGCTGAAAAATATCCGCGGAGGTAAATTCCATGATCCGCGCCCAATCGGATTCGACAAGAACGGGCGCAGGCGGTTCGGAGTCCGTGGCCGGAGAAGGATCCGGCCGTTTGGCAACACGGCTCTCGTGAAGGTTAAGGTCGATATTCGGCTCGATCGCCGCTGAGGGTACGACCTCCGTGGCGGGGTCTATCCATCCGTCCATGGATGGCGCAACTGGCTCCGAATTAAGGGTCGGAGCGGCTGCCGGTGCGATTTCTTGAACACTATCCGATGGTAGAGCTAAATCGTACTCATCGTGACCGCATGGCGCACAAGGCAGGGGCTTGAATCCGTCGAAGATCAAGTCTCCGCAGATATCGGCCGTGTAGTTTAAGCTTCCAAACCTGACCTGGTGGCCAGGGGCATAACTTTCGATCTGCTCCAGATGGCCAAGCGAGTTGGCCCGCAATGCGAAGCCGCCGAACACAAAGATCTATCCAGGGAGAAAAGTCTCACTGTGGACTGCATCGCTATCGATGATAGTAGGATCCATCGAGCCTAACGACGACGACACAGAGGTACTCTCAATGAAAGCACCAATGTCGGTGTCAAAACCGGCGGATCTTGGGTAGGGGGTCCCGTACTGTGCGTCTAAGGTGGATGGTAACAGGAGGCAGAGGACACGATGTTTTACCCAGGTTCGGGCCCTCTTGATGGAGGTAAAACCCTACGCCCTACTTGATTTATTCTTGATGATACGAGTATTACAAAAGTTGATCTACCACGAGATCGGAGAGGCTAAACCCTAGAAGCTAGCCTATGGTATGATTGTATGTTGTCCTACGGACTAAAACCCTTCGGTTTATATAGACATCGGAGGGGGCTAGGGTTACACAAGGTCGGTTACAAAGGAGGAGATATCCATATCCGTACTGCCTAGCTTGCCTTCCACGCCAAGTAGAGTCCCATCCGGACACAAGACAAAGTCTTCAATCTTGTATCTTCATAGTCCAACAGTCAGGTCAAAGGATATAGTTCGGCTGTCCGGAGACCCCCTAATCCAGGACTCCCTCATCGACGAACTCGCAACACAGAAAGACACGAGATTTATACTGGTTCGGGCCACCGTTGTGGTGTAATACCCTACTCCAGTGTGGTGGTGGTGGATTGCCTCTAGGGCTAATGATGAATAGTACAAGGGAAGAACAGCCTCCTGAGGTTGAGGTGTTCTTGAGCTTGGTGAGCTTGTGTGTGTGAGTATAGTCTGAATGATCCGTCCCTTGCTAAGGTGGTGGCTAGTCCTATTTATATTGGCCCTGGTCCTCTTCCCAAATACCGAGCGGGAAGGGAGCCAACAATGGCTGGCCAATTTGAAGGGGGACAACTAGTACAAGCTATCCTGACAAAAGTGGTCTTCGCCTATGAAAAACTCTGTGGTGATGCCGTCTTGGACTCCACAATGACCTCCGTCTTGCTGTCCTCCTGGTCTTGGTCTCGTCGCACCAATATAGCAACCTTTGCCTGATGCCTCGGTACTCTTCACCTGCGCTGGCCTCCTTAGCACCAAAGAGGAAACAAGGACGCTGCGTGCGCTGGCGCCCGCCTGGTGTCGTGCAACACGGCTCACGTCACAAGGGTCTCGTGAGGTTTTCCCCACCTTGATATCTCCACTCCTCGTGAGCCTAGCTGGCTAGGCCGCTCCAGAGGAGGCCTTGCGTCATCCGCCTCGCGAGGGTCTTGGATGCTTTGTTGGTGAAGATGGGCCGTACGACCTGCTGGCTCAGCCACGCCGTGGGCCGCAGGCAGGCAAGTTTAGGGACCCCCGTTCCCAGGACGCCGACAGTAGCCCCCGGGCCCAAGGTGCGCTCGGGCTTGGCTTCTCGGCGAAGCCAAGGGCCAAGTCCGGAGCACCGCGGGCCCCAAAAGCCTGCGGCCTCGATTGACGCGTGGTGGGTGATTGGACGTGGGCTTCTCCGCTTCCCCATGTTGCCTCGTCAGGTCCCTACGACATGCAAGGAAAACCATCATTACCTGCGATCGTGGGAGACGCCGGTTGGCCTTCCCTTGCTATAAATGGGGAGGGGGCGGAGCCCCCATTGCCCATCTTTTCCTTGCTTGTTTGCTCCTTCCTCCTCGCTCCATCACTTGCAGTGACACCCATGGCACCACGAAGGAAGTTCTCCACCGCCGAGAAGGGGAAAGCCCCTCGCGAGGGACCCAGCTCCCCGGCGCCCAAGCGCGGCCATGGCCGCCCGCGTAAACATGTCGCGACCCCCGCCGTGGCCCATTGTCGAGACGGCACCACGGCATGCGGAGTGGGCCATCCCAGCCATGGCGGTCCAGTTGATGAGGGGAGGCGCGCCATGGTGGCGCGGCCCCCTCGCTCGCGCTTCCACACGGCGGAGGTGTCGCCGGAGTTCGTCGTCTGGTCGGAGAACCCGGCCGGCAACTGGCTCCAACTCCCGCGCTTCTTCGCCGGTGAACTGCCGGCCTCTGGCCCAGGCGGACTCTGGCTGTAGGCGGATGGCTGCTGCAGCAAGGTCTCTTGGGTTGCGGTCGAGACTTCCGCCGCAGGCAACATAGCCCTGGCCCGCGGCTGGTAGACATTCGCCCGCGTGCGCGGCCTGGGCAGGCGGTGCACCCTCCACTTCAGGTATGATGGTGGGTCGACCCTTGATGTGAGGGTGTTTGGGGAACATGGTCGTCGCACCGGGTGCTGCCCCGAGGCGAACGACGGTGAGGAGGAACTCGTCCTTGGGGACGGTCACGACGAGGACGAGGGCGAGCCCACCCTCGTCGGCGATCGTGTCTCGTCCAGCTATGGCGGCTCTTCCTCCGGCTACAGCTCCAGCAATGGCGGCTATGCCCAGCCTCCACGCCGCCGCGCCCGTTTTGAAGGCGATAGTGGGTCGTCTCGTCGCCGCACCTCCGTGAAGCGTGTGGAAGGATCTGGCTAGGCTCGGGGTAGTGCTAGGTGCCTGTCCTCGCGGATCGCTGCAACGCTACTTTTGTTTTTCTCTTTTCCTGCATCAAGAATGAAACCAGCATGGGCCCAGGGGGGCGTGTATCGAACTACGGTTCCTTGGTTTATATCAGTATGCGTGCTGTTCTCATGCTGTGTCGTTATTTCGCGCAAAGATAACTTAACCTGGTATACTCAGGACGTCCTCTTCCTCATGAAGCGTTTATTTCCTCGCATTCATCTTGCCTTAGTGGCCTGCATTCGCTCAGGAACTGCGAAAAACTTGTTAGGAAGTGCGTTAAGAGATTTGCCATTCATCCTGGCCCTTTCCTGGCGCTTTGTGTCGCGGTACCCGAGGGGCACGGACTAGGAGAGGTGTGCCAGCTTTTGGGCTCGAACGAGGGTGGCTCGCGAGAAGGCAAAAAGGAGAGAAAAAAAATGCTCGCAAGGGCACCTGCCTAGCCCCCTCGCGAGGCATGCGAAGAGAGAACACGAGCAAATTCGAGCCGGAAAAAAATGCAGTGAGAGGCGAGGGAATCAAATTGGCAAGGAACGCCAAGGGAAAACTTTGATTGAGGAAAAGCGAGTCAACTACGGAAAGCAAATGAAAAGACGCGTCCGGCACCCAATCTAGTCTTCAAGTCTTCCCACCAGTGCGGAGCTAAGTGCTGTCCACTAGGCATGGGAGGGAGCCCCAGGGCCTGAGGCCGGCGCTCTTGAGACTCCGGGGCGTGTACAACACCACTCATTATTACGTGAGAGTGTCACGGGCGGCGATTCGTCACAGGCACCGGGCCTTCTTCACAGGCTCTGGGCCTTTCTTCTCAGGCTATGGGCCTTGCTTGTCAAGCTCTGGGCCTTGCTTCTCAGGCTCTAGGCCTTGCTTCATGGATAGAACTTCCGGAGGTCCTGGATGTTCCAGGCGTTCTGGATAGGTATCCCGTCCTACGTCTCCAGGCGCGCTGCACCCAGCCTAGAGAGATGGACGACCCTGAACGGGCCCTCCCACATGGGCGAAAGCTTGTGCAGCCCTTCCTTGGAGAGGACCCGCCTTAGGACGAGGTCGCCCACCTCGAGCGTCCTGGAGCGGATGTTGCGGCAGTGGTATCGCCGCAGTGCTTGTTGGTACCTTGCTGCCCTCAACGCGGCTTCGCGACGGCGTTCCTCCCCCAGCACGAGATCCATCCCCCGCATGGCGTTCTGCTGCATTTCGTCGAACGCTAGGACTCGTGCGGAGCGATGCTTGACCTCGTGAGGAAGGACTGCTTCAGCTCCGTAGATGTGGAAGAATGGAGTCCCGCCCGTTGGCTTGGTGGCGGTGGTTTGGATGGACCACAACACAGACTAGAGCTCGTCGTGCCAGCCCCTGTCGTAGGCCTCTAGCTTCTTCTTGAAGGTCCTGGTCTTGAGGCCCCATAGGACCTCCGCGTTAGCGCGCTCGGCGTGACCGTTACTCCTGGGGTGGGCCACTGAAGCGTAGCGGATCTGTGTTCCAAGGTTAGCACAGTAGGTTTTGACGAGGTTGCTAGTAAACTGCGAACCGTTATCTGTGATGATGCGGTTGGGGACCCCGCAGCGGCTCACGAGGCCCTTGATGAACTTGACAGCAGAGCCGGCTGGAATGGTACGGACGGCTTCCACTTCCGCCCACTTGGTGAACTTGTCGATGGCGACGTAGAGATAGCGGTAGCCCCCTGGAGCCCGGGGAAATGGGCCTAGGATGTCCAGCCCCTAGACTGCAAACGACCATGTGAGTGGGATGGTTTGGAGGCCCTGAGCAGGCTGATGGATTTGCTTGGCATGGAATTGGCAAGCTTCACAGTACTTCACTAGCTCGTCCGCGTCGTTGAGTGATGTAGGCCAATAGAACCCACTGCGGAACACCTTGCCGACGAGGGTCCGTGACGACGAGTGATGTCCGCTGTCACCGTCGTGTATGTCAATCAGCAACTCCCTTCCTTGATCGCTGGAGATGCAGCACAGCGTGACATCGTTCGGTCGTTTCCTATATAACTCACGTCTTGGATACAGTATGCCGTGCCCTGCCGGGCCATGCGCTCCGCATCCTCTTCCTTCTTTGGCAGCGCCCCGTGCATCAGGTACTCCTTGAATTCCTTGTTCCAGCACTCCTCCTGGGGCTCGAGCGCCAAGAGCAGCCGAGCTCCTGAGGTCGGGCCACAGGCTGGGGCCCCCGTGCCCGGGGGCTGTCGGAGTTCCTCCCGAGGCTGAGTCATGCTTGAAAAAGGTGGCGAAGCTGATGGCTTGAAGAGCCGCTCTTCGAAGATGCAGGGCTCTTGCGGTTGCCGCTTGGATGCTCTCCTGGCGATGCCATCGGCTTCCTTGTTGGTGCCCCGGGGCACGTGCTGCAGCTCCAGGCCCGAGAACTGCTTTTCTATCTTGCGCACCTCTGTGAGGTAGGCCTCCATGTGTTCGTCCTTCGGCTCGTACACCTTGTTGGAAAAGTTCACGAGGAGCTGCGAGTCGCCTTTGATGGTGAGGCGCTTCACCCCTAGAGCTGCCGCAGCCCTCAGGCCAGCCATGAGGCCTTCGTATTCTGCGATGTTGTTGGAGACCTTCTCGCCTTGCTGAAAATAGAGTTGCACGATGTAGTAGAGCTTGTCCTGAGTGGGCTAGATGAGCACTGCTCCAGCCCCCGCGCCCTGATGCGCGAAGGCGCCATCGAAATAGATGACCCAGCAATCTGGTGCCTCGCTTCCTGGGGAGGTGGACCGGTCTTCTCGTTCCTCAAGAGCCAGGGCATCTGTCGATTACACCACAAAATCGGCGAGCGCGACTCCCTTGATGACCCTGGTAGTGTTGAATTCCAACTGGAATGCTTGCAACTCGATGTTCCACTCAGCAACCCTTCCGGCTGAGTTAGGGATCCTGAGCACCCTCTCTAATGGGTAGGCTGAGACAACCTTGATGGGGTGGCCCTGGAAATAGTGTCGCAGCTTGTGTGAGGCCACCAAGAGTGCGAGCAGGAGCTTTTGCGGCATGGGTAGCGTGCCCTCGCGTCCCACGGTACGGTGCTGACGAAGTACACCGGGTGCTCGACGAGGGCTGGCACACTGTCGAGGCTCGAGTCCCACAGAGATTGTGGCATATCCTGAGGTGGTGGGTTTCCTGAGACCTGACCGTCCTCAGGAGCTTCTGCGATGTTGCCCTGCTGAGCTTGGTCTTCCGCCGCTGATGGCTTTGCCGCCCCTTCCCGACCCCGCGCTGCATCAGCTCTGGCTTGGCGCGGCACACCCTTGCTTGGCGCTCCTCCCGAACTGCTACCAGCGCCGCGCTGGCGGAGTACGGTGTGGCGGCGAGGTAGAGCACCAGAGGCTCGAGAGGCCGCGGTGCCACCATCACTGGGGGGGGGATGGTGAGGTACTTCTTGAGGTCTTGGAAGGCCCGGTTGGCCTCCGGGGTCCACTTGAACGAGCCCTTCTTATTCATGAGCTTAAAGAAGTGTAAGGCGCGCTCGCCTAGCTTGGAGATGAAACGCCCTAACATGGTCACCCGCCCAGCTAGCTTTTGCATTTCCTTGAGGGTCTGTCGTGGGCTCATATCTTTGATGGCCTTGATCTTCTCCGGGTTCGCCTCGATCCCTCTATGGGATACGAGGAACCCCAGTAGCTTGCCGGAGGGGACGCCAAACACGCACTTCTCCGGGTTAAGCCTCAAGTTCACTTGGCACAAGCTCTTGAAGGTATCCTCCAGGTCTTGAATCAACGTCCTCGCCTCGCGAGATTTGACCACTATGTCATCAACGTAGGCCTCTATGTTTCTGCCGATCTGCAGCCCCAAGGCGATTTGCATCAACCGTTGAAAGGTTGCGCCCGCATTGCGCAGCCCGAACGACATGCATGTATAGCAGTACACCCCCATGGTGTCAGGAAGGATGTCTTCTCCACATCCTCCACCGCCATCTTAATTTTGCGGTATCCTGAGAATGCATCTAGGAAACATAGCAAGACGCACTTGGCGGTGGAGTCGACGATTTGGTCGATGCGTGGAAGCGGGAACGGATCTTGGGGGCACGCTTTGTTAAGGTTGGTGAAGTCGACGCACATTCATTCCTTCCCGCCTTTCTTCAGTACTACGACGGGGTTCGCCAGCCATTCGGGGTATCGAACTTATCGGATGGTACCTGCCGCCTCCAGCTTGCGCGTCTTTTGGACGATGAAGGCCTGCTTCTCAGTGGACTGCCATCTTGCTCGCTGCTTCACGGGGCGTACGTTGGGGCACACCCTTAGATGATGATGGATTACCTCTCTTGGGACCCCTACCAGCTGATTGGACTCCCATGCGAATATCTCCTTGTTCTCGCGGAAGAACCTCACCAGAGCTTCTTCTTGACCCGGGGCAAGGCCGGTTCCTATGGTGAAGGTGGCTCTTGAAGACCCTTCCTCGTCGACCGGCACCTTCTTGGTCTCCGCCTTGTCCTGAGTGAATAGCTGCTTCTTGGTGGGCGCGGTTTCCTTTGCCTCGGGCGTACCAACGCCGGCTGGCTGTGCTGCTGCCACGGTCTTGAAGGCGAGCCTGAGCACCGCCACGGCCTCCTTAATATCCCCCTTGATGGTGAGGACGCCCTTGCTCCCTGGCATCTTCATGAGGTTGTAGGCCGGGTGAGTCGCTGCCATGAACTGAGCGAGAGCCGGGTACCCGAGGATGGCATTGTACGGAAGATCGATGCGGGCGATGTCAAAGTCCACTAGATCGGTGCGATAGTTGTCTCGCGTGCGAAAGGTGACGGGGAGGCGGATCTGCCCCAGAGAGTGGGCAGCTCCACCACCCACTCCTGTGAAGGGCTTGCTGAGGCTGAGCCGTTCGAGCGGCACATGAAGAAGGCTGAAGGCTTCTATGGAGAGCAAGTTGAGGCCGATGAGGGTCTTGGTGACGGCCATGTTGCAGATGGTGGGCGTGCAAAGCATCGGGAGCATCCCGGAGCCGGCGTTGGAGCCGGGGTGGTCTTCCGAGCCGAAGGTGAGGTCGGCCTCCGGCGTAGCCCAACTCGGCAGAGCCCCTGGGCGCTTGAAGGCTGCCCCAATCTGACGGAAGAAAGGTTTGACGTGGCGATCTGAAGGCGGTGCTTGGGAGCCACCCAGCAGTGCCGCGACTGTGTGGTGCGCCGGCACCGCGTAGCGCGCGGTGAAGAGGTTGCGGAGTTCCCCCCCAGGATGCCACCGTGGATCCCGAGAGGTTGAGCAGCCAGGCGCGCGGCTCGCCGGCGAGGGCCATGGGGAACCAGTTGGCCATGATCTTGTCGTCGCCTCCGGCCTCGAGGACGGCCTCCTCGTATGCCAGCAGGAACGGCGCCGGGTCTGCCGCGCCGTCGTAACGCGGCGGCATCTCTGGCCTGAACTTGGCCGGCCACTGCACTCGCCGCAGAGCGGGGGCCAGGGCACGGTACCCAGACTCCCTGCTGGTAGTGTTGGCCGCAGAGGTTGGTGGCGAGGCACCTGCCATGGGAGCGTAGTGCGGCGGTACGGGGCGCTGGTTGGTGGAGAGAAGCCCCGGCGCACCCCTACCTGGCGCGCCAAATGTCTGATGTGGGGTTCCGGCAAACCCTTAAGGTTCAAACACTGGGTGCGCGCGAAGTCTTTCCTTCCCACCAATCTATGCCCTAGCTCGCTAAGATATCGCGGACGAACTCGACGAACTCGCAACATAGAAAGACACGAGATTTATACTGGTTCGGGCCACCGTTGTGGTGTAATACCCTACTCCAGTGTGGTGGTGGTGGATTGCCTCTAGGGCTAATGATGAACAATACAAGGGAAGAACAACCTCCTGAGGTTGAGGTGTTCTTGAGCTCGGTGATCTTGTGTGTGTGAGGATGGTCTGAATGATCCGTCCCTTGCTAAGGTGGTGGCTAGTCCTATTTATATTGGCCCTGGTCCTCTTCCCAAATACCGAGCGAGAAGGGAGCCAACAATGGCGGGCCAATTTGAAGGGGGACAGCTAGTACAAGCTATCCTGACAAAAGTGGTCTTCGCCCGCGAAAAGCTCTGTGGTGACGCCGTCTTGGGCTCCAGGATGAGCTCCGTCTTGCTGTCCTCCTGGTCTTGGTCTCGTTGCACCAATATAGCAACCTTTGCCTGATGCCTTGGTACTCTTCGCCTGCGCTAGCCTCCTTAGCACCAAAGAGGAAACAAGGACGTTGCGTGCGCTGGCGCCCACCTGGCGCCCGCCTGGTGTCGTGCGTCACGGCTCACGTCACGAGGTTCTCGTGAGGTTTGCCCCGCCTTGATATCTCTGCTCCCCGTGAGCCTTCCTGGCTAGGCCACTCCAGAGGAGGCCTTGCGTCATCCGCCTCGCGAGGCTTGGACCCTCGCGAGGGTCTTGGATGCTTTGTTGGTGAAGATGGGTCGTATGGCCTGCTGGCTCAGCCACGCCATGGGCCGCAGGCAGCTAAATCTGGGGACCCCCGTTCCCAGGACGCCGACACACTGTAGGGTGCCCATCTATGGACCTTACTTGTTCCTCTTGATCTTGAAGACTTGGAAGAAGCTCTTTCCGGGTGAAGAGTTTCTTGCTCCCAACTGGATTCGCCATGAGCCTATCAATCTGTGCATCAAGAGAAAGTGGGCTAATACCACGACCTGAGCTGAGGCTGCACGGATGGATGTTGATGAGGATGAGTTTGAGGAGGAGGAGGCTGAGGAAAGTTCTATGGGGTATTCTCCTCCATCTACTGAGCCATCTTGGGCTAAGAAGCTCAAGGCCAAGATGAAGGCTCTGTTCTGCATGCGGGCCAAGGGACAGTACAAGGCCCACGTTGCTTAGAAGGAGAGTCACCAGCATAACAAGAGGATCTTAAGGAAGCTGGGCGAGGATGTCGTGAGCGGATCAGAGAAGAACATCACTCCGGAGGCTGCCTGGATGGCAAAGTAGGGCTATTAGTGGACTGAGTCAGATGGGGAGTCTATTCCTGCTGCTGAGATAGATGAGGAGCTTGATGGGTGATCACTGCAGTGGGAGCTACCACCTGTGTCGTAGGTGTCATATCTGCCTTTTTGGTGTCTCGATGCCAGAGGGGGAGAGAGTGTAGGATTTGCGAGTCTTGTGTCGAGTCTTGTTTCACTTTGCTTTCGTTCCTTTGAACCTTCCTTGCTTTGGTTTGTTGGTTTGTGGTTGTGTTCGTGTGAGACCAGGAGACTATCATATGGTGTGAGACATATGCCCCTCAATCTTATCTTTTTGTCTAGTATTTTTACTAGATTGTGAGCTTATGTTATCTCGTGCCTTTTACTTCATGCTCACTTACTTTACCTTGCCTCCATGCTTAGTGGCACTTATATTGCTGCAAGGATTACCTTGTCTATAAAATATAGGGGTAGTGTTGATCCTAGATAGTGTGGCGTGCAGTCCAAAGCATACCTAGAGTGCACACATCTAGGGGGAGCCTGTCTATCTTTTATAGATGTTGGGTTTTCTTATGTTCATCTTATATCCTTATGTGCAAATCCCGTATTGTCATCAATCCACCAAGAAGGGGGAGATTGTAAGGTCATATTTCTCCCTATGTGGTTTTGGTGATTGATGACAATGCATTTGCGGACTAATCGTGTGCATTGATCATTTCCGATATCTCATGTATAGGCACAAGACGATTCGGTGCCCCTCGGAGCCTATCGAAGACGGCGGTTTTCTATGTTTCTTTTTGGTGGATTTGAGTCGTAGGAAAGCCGTACTATTAAGAGGGGGTCTGCTTCGGAAAGGTTAGGGTGGAATCAACACGTACACATCTGTTCCTTTGCACCACCTTTCCTTCACTTCAATGGAGCACCGGTCGTTTACCCTTGACTTTGTGAAAGGAAGGCTTCCAAATGCTTAGTGTCTGTGGCATGCGGTAGTACTGCTCAAGGGAGAAGTAGTAATGCAGGGCCTTGCGGTAGTACCGCTCGAGGGCATGGTAGTACTGCAGGGTCCAGCAGTAGTACCGCTCCTAGTGAGAGGTAGTACCGCTAGCTCCGGCCCTAACACTAGCACATGTGGAAGTAGGCGCGGAAGTAATTTTTTACTTCCGCCCCCACGTGGTAGTACCGCTCCCTGCCAGCGGTAGTACTGTGCCTGACTTCTGCATAGTCCTAAACTCATTAGAAGTAGCCACATACATATATTTAGTCCATGCCTTCTCAGCCTAGTTGAGCCCTTCCTTGCGGTAGTACCACAAGGGCGCGCGGTAGTACCGCTCCGGCGGTTATACCGCTCGTTGCTATATGCAATAGGGCCTCGTCTGGTCACTGCCACTCCAGGAGTAGTACCGCACCGTCAAGAGGTAGTACCGCAACTCCTCGTGGTAGTACTGCGGGCTTGTGCGGTAGTACCACATGTCGGGAGTTGAACGAGTGGGTAACGGTTGGATCTTTTCTCCCACTATATAAAGGGGGTCTTCTTCCAGAAGAAGACCACCTCATCCCTCCCCAAGCTCCATTGTTGCTCAATGCTCCATTTTCGCCTGATCTCTCTCCCTAGCCAATCAAACTTGTTGATTTTCTAGGGATTGGTTGAGAAGGCCCCAATCTACACTTCCACCAAGAGAAATTTGATTCCCCACACTAATCCCTTGCGGATCTTGTTACTCTTGGGTGTTTGAGCACCCTAGACGGTTGAGGTCACCGCAGAGCCATATTCCATTGTGGTGAAGCTTCATGGTGTTGTTGGGAGCCTCCAATTAAGTTGTGGATATTTCCCTAACCTTGTTTGCAAAGGTTCGGTCGCCGCCTCCAAGGGCACCAATAGTGGAATCACGGCATCTCGCATTGTGTGAGGGCGTGAGGAGAATATGGTGGCCCTAGTGGCTTCTTGAGGAGCATTGTGCCTCTACACCGTTCCAACGGAGACGTACTTCCCCTCAAAGGGAAGGAACTTCAGTAACACATCCTTGTCTCCACCTGCTCCACTCTTTGCTATCTCTTACCTTTACTTGCACAAGCTTATATAGTGTTATATCCCTTGCTTTCTTGTGTGTTTGTTGTTGTTGCATCATATAGGTTGTTTACCTAGTTGTATATTGACACGTCTCCAACGTATCTATAATTTTTGATTGTTCCATGCTGTATTATATCCTGTTTTGGACATTATTGGGCTTTATTATACACTTCTATATTATTTTTGGGACTAACCTATTAACCGGAGGCCCAGCCCAGAATTGTTATTTTTGCCTATTTCAGAGTTTCACAGAAAAAGAATATCAAACGGAGTCCAAATGGAATGAAACCTTTGGGAACGTGATTTTTGGAACGAACGTGATCCAGAGGACTTGGACCCTATGTCGAGAAAGCAACTAGGAAGGCACGAGGTAGGGGGGCGCGCCTATCCCCCCAGGCACGCCCTCCACCCTCGTGGAGCTCACGTTGCTCCACCGACGTACTTCTTCCTCCTATATATACCTACGTACCCTCAAACTATCAGATACGGAGCCAAAAACCTAATTCCACCGCCGCAACCTTCTGTACCCGTGAGATCCCATCTCGGGGCCTTTTCCGGAGCTCCGCCGGAAGGGGCATCGATCATGGAGGGCTTCTACATCAACACCATAGCCTCTCCAATGAAGTGTGAGTAGTTTACCTTAGACCTTCGGGTCCATAGTTATTAGCTAGATGGCTTCTTCTCTCTTTTTGGATCTCAATAAAATGTTCTCCCCCTCTCTTGTGCAGATCTATTCGATGTAATCTTCTTTTGCGGTGTGTTTGTTGAGACCGATGAATTGTGGGTTTATGATCAAGTTTATCTATGAACAATATTTGAATCTTCTCTGAATTCTTTTATGTATGGTTGGTTATCTTTGCAAGTCTCTTCGAATTATCAGTTTGGTTTGGCCTACTAGATTGATCTTTTTGGCAATGGGAGAAGTGCTTAGCTTTGGGTTCAATCTTGCGGTGTCCTTTCCCAGTGACAGTAGGGGCAGCAAGGCACGTATTGTATTGTTGCCATCGAGGATAATAAGATGGGGTTTATATCATATTGCATGAGTTTATCCCTGTACATCATGTCATCTTACTTAAAGCGTTACTCTGTTCTTTTGAACTTAATACTCTAGATGCATGATGGATAGCGGTTGGTGTGTGGAGTAATAGTAGTAGATGCAGGCAGGAGTCGGTCTACTTGTCTCGGACGTGATGCCTATATACATGATCATACCTAGATATTCTCATAACTATGGTCAATTCTATCAATTGCTCAACAGTAATTTGTTTACCCACCATAATACTTATGCTCTCGAGAGAAGCCACTAGTGAAACCTATGGCCCCCGGGTCTATTTTCTATTAAATTAATCTCCTGTCAACAAGCTATTTCTTTTTCCGTTTATTTTGCTTTCTTTACTTTGCATCTTTATCATAAAGATACCAAAAACATTATCTTATCATATCTATCAGATCTCACTTTCGTAAGTGACCATGAAGGGATTGACAACCCCTTTATTGCGCTGGTTGCGAGGATTTTATTTATTTGTGTAGGTGCGAGGGACTCCTGCGTGGCCTCCTACTGGATTGATACCTTGGTTCTCAAAAACTGAGGGAAATACTTACACTACTTCCTCATCACCCTTTCCTCTTCAAGGGAAAACCAACGCAGTGCTCAAGAGGTAGCAAGAAGGATTTATGGCGCCGTTGCCGGGGAGTCTATGCAAAAGTCAACATACCAAGTACCCATCACAAACCCTTATCTCCCGCATTACATTATTTGCCATTTGCCTCTCATTTTCCTCTCCCCCACTTCACCCTTGCCGTTTTATTTGCCTCTTCTTTCGTTTGCCTTCTTCCCGTTTGTATCCTTGTTTGTGTTTCCATGTGCCTTCTATTTGCTTGCATCTTTGCTTGCTAAAAATCTATTGATATGGATCCACTTAAAGTGTTCTACTTAGATCATCTTCGATCTTTATGCGCTCGTGCTGAAACCGCAACTAGCCTAGTTGATGGGAAATCTTTAGATGAGCATGCTCATTTTGTGCGTCACCGTTTGTCTGAAAAAGGGAGACTCTTATGGAATCAAATAACAGATTGATGTGTTATTCTTGGAATCTTTGTGAAATTTGTGATTTTACTTGTTGCTCTAAGAACCCTAAAAAACACCTCCCCTACCTATGTGAGTTTAATGATATTAAAATCTTATCTTCTTATGCAAAGGGTGTTTATAGTTACTACGATATCAAACGAATTGAAGAATTTGTTGCTTTCAAGGGTGCTTATGAAGTTGCTTCTTTGATTGAAAAGTATGATATTACTCTCTACGAATCTGAAAATTTTGACATACTTAAATATTGCTATGAAAACTATGCTCATAATGTCTATGTAAAAGAATTTATTGAAAGAATGACCGTTGCTTCGGAAGAAAATAATGATATGCATGAATCTATAGATAATTATGATTCCAATAATTTGATTGAAATATCCCTTGATGAACATGATGCTTGCTATTCTTGTGGCCATGATGCCAATATTTATGAAGATGAATTTGCTATAGGTCCTTATGTTAAACATGAGATAGTTTCTATTGCACCCATACTTGATAGTTCCTTCGATGAAAAGCATGATTGCAATGATGTCATTATAAATTCTCTTAATGGCAATTGTGTTAATGATATGCAAAACCCTAAGCTTGGGGATGCTAGTTTTGCAATTGTGTTAATGATATACAAAACCCTAAGCTTGGGGATGCTAGTTTTGCTATGGAGGAGGTTTAGGTGGGTTTTGGGCCACTTTGGAGGGGTGTTGGGCTGCAACACACAAGAGGCCTTATCGGTCCCTTGGTTAACCGTTGGAGTCTCAAACGAAATCCAAATGGTACGAAACTTGACAGGCGGTCTACCGGTAGTAAACCAAGGCCGCATGACAAGTCTCGGTCCAATCCGAAAACGTTTAACACCCGCACACGAAAAGAGGTAGAACGGGACACCGGGTGACATAGGAGCACCGGATTGCAATTTGACAACGGGGGAAAAGCTCGGATGCATGAGACGAACATGTATTCAAATGAAATGCACATGGTGACATGATATGCAATGCATGACACGCAAGCAATGACAAGGCAACAAAAGCGAATAACTGGAGGACACCTGGCACATCGGTCTCGGGGCATTACAGCTATTTAGTTAATTATTTTTGAAGATGATTAATAGATAAATTCCTCACGTCCAGCAATTTATTTTAGAATTTTTTGGGTTCCAGAACGTGCGTTAGCTACAGATTACTACAGACTATTCTGTTTTTGACAGATTCTATTTTTCTTGTGTTGTTTGCTTATTTTGATGAATCTATGGCTAATAAAATAGTTTATAAACCATATATAAGTTGGAATACAGTAGGTTTAACACCAATATAAATAAATAATGAGTTCATTACAATACCTTGAAGTGGTGTTTTGTTTTCTTTCGCTAACGGAGCTCACGAGATTTTCTACTTTAAGTTTTGTGTTGTGTAGTTTTCAAGTTTTGGGTAAAAGATTTGATGGATTATGGAACAAGGAGTGGCAAGAGCCTAAGCCTGGGGAGGCCCATGTCACCCCAAGATAATCTAAGGACACATAAAAGCCAAAGCTTGGGGATGCCCCGGAAGGCATCCCCTCTTTTGTCTACTTCCATCAGTAACTTTACTTGGAGCTATATTTTTGTTCACCACATGATATGTGTTTTGCTTGGAGAGTCTTTTATTATTTGAGCCTTTATTTGTTAGTTTTCCACAATCATCCTTGCCATACACACCTTTTGAGAGAGACACACATGATTCGGAAATTGTTAGAATACTCTATGCGCATTGCTTATATCTTTTGAGTTATATAGTTTTTGCTCTAGTGCTTCACTTATATCTTTTAGAGCACGGTGGTGGATTTGTTTTATAGAAACTATTGTTCTCTCATGCTTCACTTAGACTATTTTGAGAGTCCTACAAAACAGCATGATAATTTGCTTTAATTATGTTAGGCATTCAAGATTAGTAATTTTTTTCTTATGAGTGTGTTGAATACTATGAGAAGTTTGATACTAGATAATTGTTTTGAGATATGAAGATGATGATATTAGAGTCATGCTAGTTGAGTAGTTTGGAATTTGAGAAATACTTGTGTTAAAGTTTGAGATTCCCGTAGCATGCATGTATGGTGAACCGTTATGTGATGAAGTCGGAGCATGATTTATTTATTGATTGTCTTCCTTATGAGTGGCGGTCGGGGACGAGCGATGGTCTTTTCCTACCAATCTATCCCCCTAGGAGCGATGCTTTGATAACTTGTAGATTTTTGCAATAAGTATATGAGTTCTTTATGACTAATGTTGAGTCCATGGATCATACGCACTTTTCTTCCTTCCACCATTCATAGCCTCTCTAATACCACGCACTTTTCGCCGGTATCATACACCCACCATATACCTTCCTCAAAACAGCCACCATACCTACCTATCATGGCATTTCCATAGCCATTCCGAGATATATTGCCATGCAACTTACCACCGTTTCATTTATTATGACGCACTCCATCATTGTCATATTGCTTTGCATGATCATGAAGTTGACATTGTATTTGTGGCAAAGCCACCATTCATAATTCTTTCATACGTGTCACTCTTGAGTCATTGCATATCCCGGTACACCGCCGGAGGCATTCACATAGTCATATTTTGTTCTAAGTATTGATTTGTAATTGTTGAGTTGTAAGTAAATAAAAGTGTGATGATCATCATTTTTAGAGCATTGTCCCAAGTGAGGAAAGGATGATGGATACTATGATTTCCCTACAAGTCGGGATGAGACTCCGGACTAAAAAAAAGAGGGGGCCAAAAAAAGTGAAAATCCCCAAATAAAAAAATGAGAGAAAAAGAGAGAAGGGACAATGCTACTATCCTTTTACCACACTTGTGCTTCAAAGTAGCACCAAGATCTTCATGATAGAGAGTCTCCTATGATATCACTTTCATATACTAGTGGGAATTTTTCATTATAGAACTTGGCTTGTATATTCCAATGATGGGCTTCCTCAAAATGCCCTAGGTCTTCGTGAGCAAGCGAGTTGGATGCACACCCACTTAGTTCCTTTTGTTGAGCTTTCATACACTTATAGCTCTAGTGCATCCGTTGCATGGCAATCCCTACTCACTCACATTGATATCTATTAATGGGCATCTCCATAGCCCGTTAATATGCCTAGTTGATGTGAGACTATCTTCTCCTTTTTTGTCTTCTCCACAACCACCATTCTATTCCACATATAGTGCTATGCCCATGGCTCACGCTCATGTATTGCGTGAAGATTGAAAAAGTTTGAGAACACCAAAAGTATGAAACAATTGCTTGGCTTGTCATCGGGGTTGTGCATGATTTAAATACTTTGTGTGGTGAAGATAGAGCACAGCGAGACTATATGATTTTGTAGGGATAACTTTCTTTGGCCATGTTATTTTGAGAAGACATAATTGCTTAGTTAGTATGCTTGAAGTATTATTATTTTATGTCAATATTAAACTTTTGTCTTGAATCTTTCGGATCTGAATATTCATACCACAATTAAGAGAATTACATTGAAATTATGCCAAGTAGCATTCCACATCAAAAATTCTGTTTTTATCATTTACCTACTTGAGGACGAGCATGAATAAAGCTTGGGGATGCTTGATACGTCTCCAACGTATCTATAATTTTTGATTGTTCCATGCTATATTATATCCTGTTTTGGACATTATTTGGCTTTATTATACACTTTTATATTATTTTTGGGACTAACCTTTTAACCGGAGGCCCAGCCCAGAATTGCTGTTTTTTGCCTATTGCAGAGTTTTGCAGAAAAAAAATTCAAACGGAGTCCAAACAAAATGAAACCTTCGGGAACGTGATTTTTGGAACGAACGTGATCCAGAGGACTTGGACCCTACGTCGAGAAAGCAACTAGGAAGGCACGAGGTAGGGGGGCGCGCCTACCCCCCAGGCGCGCCCTCCACCCTCGTGGGGCCCATGTTGCTCCACCGACATACTTCTTCCTCCTATCTATACCTACGTACCCTCAAACTACCAGATACGGAGCCAAAAACCTAATTCCACCACCGCAACCTTCTATACCCGTGAGATCCCATCTCGGGGCCTTTTTCGGAGCTCCGCCGGAGGGGGCATCGATCACGGAGGGTTTCTACATCAACACCATAGCCTCTTCGATGAAGTGTGAGTAGTTTACCTCAGACCTTCGGGTCCATAGTTATTAGCTAGATGGCTTCTTCTCTCTTTTTGGATCTCAATACAATGTTCTCCCCCTCTCTTGTGGAGATCAATTCGATGTAATCTTCTTTTGCGGTGTGTTTGTTGAGACCGATGAATTGTGGGTTTATGATCAAGTTTATCTATGAACAATATTTTAATCTTCTCTGAATTCTTTTATGTATGATTGGTTATCTTTGCAAGTCTCTTCAAATTATCAGTTTGGTTTGGCCTACTAGATTGATCTTCTTGGCAATGGGAGAAGTGCTTAGCTTTGGGTTCAATCTTGCGGTGTCCTTTCCCAGTGACAGTAGGGGCAGCAAGGCACGTATTGTATTGTTGCCATCAAGGATAACAAGATGGGGTTTATATCATATTGCATGAGTCTATCCCTCTACATCATATCATCTTATTTAAAGCGTTACTCTGTTCTGTTGAACTTAATACTCTAGATGCATGCTGGATAGCGGTTGGTGTGTGGACTAATAGTAGTAGATGCAGGCAGGAGTCGGTCTACTTGTCTCGGACGTGATGCCTATATACATGATCATCCTAGATATTCTCATAACTATGCTCAATTCTATTAATTGCTCAACAGTAATTTGTTTACCCACCGTAATACTTATGCTCTCGAGAGAAGCCACTAGTGAAACCTATGGCCCCCGGGTCTATTTTCTATTATATTAATCTCCCGTCAACAAGCTATTTCTTTTTCCATTTATTTTGCCTTCTTTACTTTGCATCTTTATCATAAAAATACCAAAAATATTATCTTATCAGATCTCACTTTCGTAAGTGACCGTGAAGGGATTGACAACCCCTTTATCATGTTGGTTGCGAGGATTTTATTTTTTTGTGTAGGTGTGTGGGACTCGTGCGTGGCCTCCTACTGGATTGATACGTTGGTTCTCAAAAACTGAGGGAAATATTACGCTACTTTGCCGCATCACCCTTTCCTCTTCAAGGGAAAACCAACGCAGTGCTCAAGAGGTAGCACATATCTAGACAACCTACTTTGATGCAAAGTTTAATTTGGTAAAGAAAAGCTAAAAATTGTCAGTTGCCTATTCACCCCCCTCTAGTCAACCATATCAATCCTTTCGAGCGCTTATAGGCTCGTGTCTAAACTAAAAGCCCAAAATTTCCCACAAGCATCTAGCTCCAGCAATGCAGTGGATGACTAAAGGATATGTGACTTGATGTAGAAGATATGAGTACATGAAAATGTTAGGATCCTTGCCAGACGCGCAACCATGAGCACTCTTCCAATAAAATAAATAAATGGATGGCGTATGCAATATATGCACCTGCTCAAATGAAGATGATTTTCACGCTATTATGGCATGCACAAAGAGTATAACTTTGAGAAAGTTGTGAGGCAGAATGGGAATTGCCATCCGAATCTTTGTCGAGGTGGACTGGTGATGATAGGCTTTAGTCCTATTAAGTGCATGCAGATGGGGAGTCTTTGACCCTATGACAGTTTAAAATGAAGTGCATGCAGTGATGCCATGAAATCAAGGACAGTTTTATTGCTCTTGCGTAGTTGGCATCTACACAATGACGGCGTTCATGGGAATGCCAAAGGTTTGCTAAATCTGTCAGGTTCCTGGTGAAGTATGATGTATAGTGTAACATCCTGGAGTGTTTTCTGAATTAGAAATTTAATGTTATCATCATTGCATCATTAGCATTGGATCGACATCATGTAATCATTTGACATTTTATTTCGCCATTTTGTTGAATGGTTGATACATAAATCCCTCTCCCTTTCGATGTTCTAGTCCGAGACTCACCCCCAAACCTTGCACCCACTCTTTTTGTGAATTTTATGACCTACCATTATTGTTTCACAATTTTAGCCCAAGGTTATCTATCACATGTAGTCCAAACCTTATTTATTGAACAAATAGAGATATTTTCTAAAATAGATATCAAGTGAGCTCTGAATGGCTTGAATCACAATTTGTGGCTTATACTCTAGTGAGGATCCGTTTAAAATTTCAACTCAATTAGAGTTCGTTTGATACCCCAAAGATTAAACATCAGGTCTCTATTGCCAGTTAAATAATAAATAAATTTGGCATTAAATTTGCTAGACAGGCCAGGCCTTCCCTCTCATCTAACATAGCTCAATAGCCCACCTAGCCCCACATACCCCTCACTATATAATGCAACATCATTCATCCATTTTAGGGCAAAACACTAAAATCTAGAAGAAAAATCCTCTCCCTAACTAAACCCAATAGCCAACCCTAACCCTCTCTCAGATCTAGCACCTCCACCCTAAAAACCCTAGCTCCATCCGTCCAAACCCTACTCATCACAATTTGGACCGTCAGATCCAGACCAGACGTCCTCTAGCACGCCCAACTGCCCATGAATTGCTCCCACATGTACACGGCCCACTTTGACCCTTAACCAATCCTCTTGAGCCAATTTGGAATACTATTTTTTTTGACAAAGACTGTAAGGGAACCCCTTACAGTATAATTGGTGCAACAAAGCCAAATTGCAAGTACCATGCCTTGAACCTGGGTGGGCGGGAAGGCATCAGCCCCTTCCCACCACTAGGCTATGCCTTAGTCTGTAATTTTTTTATTACTACTGACTAATAAAACTAAGAGATTGCAAATCCTTTTGTTTATTTTATTTCCTTTGCAATAGACCACTTAATGGAGGAAATTGAAGCCTAAATGGAAAATGTGAAGTTAAGCGGAATCCATCATAATCAAGGTTACCCAGTGTGACGGTAAGTGCCTTGGTTGGCAATAGAATTGTGATGCAGGTTGCTGATCGGTCAAGAGGTTATTAGGACGCAACCCCCACATATACACATTGACAAAACATAAGTAGCGATATCTACCAGGACCATGTTGGATATTTAGATGAAAACACAAATGCAAGTATGCGGTTGCAAGTAAGACCTTAAGCCCTGACCTATTTTCCTAATAATTTGTTCTCTCTAAAACTACGCAATTTTGGTCCTGGAAGCTAGAACTCTTTACGATGATAGAAGCTAGCAAGAATCACCTCTCAATTAGCAATCCTTCCCATGGTTTTGATCACCCTGGACTACACTACTTTTGCCCCACAGCCAGACCTCGATCTGTCACCAGCCAGCCCACTGGGCTCAAGGTTAGCGCAACCCTGCCCATCCTGGCCTCGCTACTAGGCCTTGGCATCGTAGCAATGCCGTTAGTTACCGCCATGGGCGTACTTGACTATGTCGCACCTAGTTTTCCCCCTTTAGTGCCCTGTTTAGTCTGTTTTGATCCACATATATTATTCCGTGTTTTAATAATTTTATAGAACCTATCTTACCATTTCCCTTGGTAAAAATAATGGTAGCAATCAAACCTAGAAATTTAGCATCAGTGTCAAATTATAAGGGATTCGCCAACATCGTCCATCAAAATGGACACACAGAACATGAACAACCATATCTGGACATGTCCGTGGACAGTGCTAGCACAACCGGCCATTAAACCTGATGCACGAAAAAAGCGGACACGCCATTTTCCTTAATACCGATTTTTTACCTATCAAAAGTGTCCGACCCTAGTATACTCTTCATCGGCCATGGGCACGTCCCTGTCCCACATCCAACTTTTCGCCAGAGATGGGCACGTCCGTGTACCACCTCCTACTATTCCACTCCAGATTCCTCTGCCTGGTCATCGACATAGTCGATGGAGGTGAGGTCGATTATCGAGTAGGATGGGCGGGCCTCATCATCATTGCGTCCTGACACGAACAATGCTAAGCTACCGATGGTGGAAGCCCTCCCATTCGCCAATGGCCGTGCCACCTCCGTGTTCGCCCCCACCGTGATATGCTTGAATAGGAGCACTACAAAAAAGACACATCCGTGGCATTTTGGGCTGAACGAATTTTTTTATGTCATACTTATGACACTTCTATGATGATAATTGTGACAAAACCCGGTATGATCATAGATGTGGTGGGGTCCTACTTCTATGACAAAAAATCATGACAGAAAATGGGCTTTTCGTCCTGGGCGGGCCGGAGACGCAGCTACATGACATTCTTTGGGCTGTCCATGACGGAAAAACCATGGTAGAAGCGAGGGAAAGGAAAATATCGGCGTGTTCCCTGTTACGGTGGGTGGTCGGGGGCCGAGCGATGCGCGTTTTTCTCATACGTATGGGCGTGTGTGCGAGGTGTTGCGCTCTACCTGTACCCGAGAGAGGCGTTGGGCTCTAACTAAACCCGAGAGATTGCACTACAAGATACACGTTACTGAACCCAAGCGATCGATCGATCCCTTGCTGTTAACTGAACCCGAGTGATTCCTTCGCTACTGCTATAACGCCCCGAGACCGATGTGCCAGGTGTCGTCCAGTTATTCGCTGTTGTTGCCTTGTCATTGCTTGCATGTCATGCATTGCATATCATGTCATCATGTGCATTTCATTTGCATACATGTTCGTCTCATGCATCCGAGAATTTTTCCCGTTGTCCGTTTTGCATTCCGGCGCTCCGTTCTCCTCCGGTGGTCATTTCTACCTTTCGTTCGTGTGTGGGGATTAAACATTTCTGGATTGGACCGAGACTTGCCAAGCGGCCTTGGTTTACTACCGGTAGACCGCCTGTCAAGTTTCGTACCTTTTGGACTTTGTTTGATGCTCCAACGGTTAACCGAGGGACCGAAAAGGCCTCGTGTGTGTTGCAGCCCAACACCCTTCCAAAGTGGCCCAAAACCCACCTAAACCTCTTCCATCATCTCGGTCATTCGATCACGATCGCGTGGCCAAAAACCGCACCTCATTTGGACTCTCCTAGCTCCCTCTACCTATATATATGTGCAACCCTTCCAAATTCGCGGACGAAACCCTAGTCTTCCTCTACCTCGCGCCACAGGACGCATCTCCGCCACCGGCTGGACATGTCCGCTGCCCTCAGCCACCTCACTCCGACGAATAAGGCGCTGCCACGTCAGCCGAGCCACCTCCCGCACCCTATCATCTGCCGCCACGTGGCCTCCGCCATCGCGCCTCCCGCCGCGGGCCTCGGAACCTTGATCCGGCCCGCCAAGCCCGGATCCCGCGCCGCCTCCCCGCCCCAGCGCCCTGGCCTCCCGCACCGGTGCCCGTCCCATGCTCCGCCGCCCGCTTCCTCGGGCCGCGTGCCGCCTCCATGTGCCTTCGCCGCGCCGCCATCGTCTGTCAAGACCTTGCCACCCCGCAACGCCGGCGCCGGCCACCGACCCGACCTGACCGACCTCGCTCGCTCGAACGCCGCGCCGCCCCGCTCCTCTCCGGCGCCCCCAAGCTCCTCCGACCGCCGTCCCCGTCGTCTCCGGTGAGATCCGCCGTCCTCGTCATCCGCGTCAACCGGGACCAGATCCACCACACCCTCCATCCAAACGCCGCGTCCACATCCCGGATATCCTCATCCCGCGTTGACTTTTTCGCGGAGGTATAATTTCTACTAAGTCCTCGAAATTCCCAGATTCATATCCCCTTGTTCATCATGCCGTAACTCTGCATCCGTAGCTCCGATTTGTGCATATAGCATATCAAAATGTTCATCTCAGAGAGTACCTCATTTCATCTCACTGCATCATTTTCATTAGAGTTCATCTTGATGCCCGAAATTCTGTTAGAAGAGTGCTACTTGAGTTAATTGTCAGATCTGCTGCTCCATTTAGATATTTGTCATTTTTGCCATGATTATTGTGTGCATGATATGCCCATGAGCTCTACATATGTTTTGTTAAGGGTTTTGCCATCTTTCCAGAGGTGCAACCCATGTATTTTTGTGATGTGTGTGGTGACTAGCACAAGCTTGCAAAGTGAGGCACTTGGTAATGCTGATTTCAGGGACTTAGCATTTCCACCAAGTCCTTGGTCTGTTTATCTCAAAATGCCATATGTTCATGTTGTTTCCTAGTGATCCGTGCCTCTTTTGAGGATGATCAGTAAGGATGTTTTGTTAATCTTGTAGTGCTCTATCCATCCATGTCTTTGTTTGCAATTATGGAGCACCCTAGCTTGAGTCAATCGAGCTCTACTTTTGCTATTTCATGAATCTGGGCAGATTGTCTACTTGTTAGCGATTTTGCCAAGGATGTTGTAGTTGATCCGTGCATGCTATGTTATTGTTCTTGCCATGTCTAGCTTGCATTTTGTGTATTCTTGATGGGTGTATGCTTAGATTGTCATGTCTTGCTCTGTAGTGAGTGCATCGAGCTCGTAAACATGCCTACTTGATATCTGTTTTCAGCATGCTCCAGTTTTCACTAAGTCTGTGATCTGATTATGTTTTTGCCATGTTCACATGCTTGCAAATGTGTTTTCTGACCCCTTTTGGCT
Source organism: Triticum urartu (assembly GCF_056163025.1). NCBI lineage: Eukaryota > Viridiplantae > Streptophyta > Magnoliopsida > Poales > Poaceae > Triticum > Triticum urartu. The sequence goes on along the minus strand of NC_141874.1, from coordinate 483,995,261 downwards.
CAAGGTCACTAAGGTACTTTTGTTAAGTTCTTTGAGTAGCTCCAAGCCATACTTTACTTTGCCATGTTCAGGTCCTATAGCATATAGTTTTGTTGCTCCAAAGGGTGCTATCTGATCTGAAATTCCAGACAAGTGTTAATTTCACCAAGTCTGAGATCTGTTTACCGTTTGCATTTTTGCCATGCTTGTTTGAACCTGTTAAGGGATGAATTGGCCGTAGCTCAGTGCTAGTCTTTTGTTAAGCATCATGAGTGGATCCCTGCCATGTATTTTGATGCCATGTTTGGGTGCTGTAGCATGTTCATCTTGTTGCATTTAGATGACTACTTGCTGTAAATCGCAGAACGTGGTCATATTTGAATTGCTTGCCATTTCCAAACCGTAACTCCGATCCCGGTGATATTTATATCATTTTCAAGCGATTTCATCTCACCTTTCCAGTGGCACACTTGGATTTCCAAGTTGAGGACAGGTTCTTTCTTTCCCTTGCAAATCATGCATATGCATCTCATACCGCATCCCGCATAGCATACCATGTTCATGTGTTGGTTGTTTACTATGTTGTGTGTTTCTTTCCGGTGTTTGCTTCTTCGGGTTGGTTTCGGCAACGTCGCGTTTTTGAGGAACTGTTCGACTACGTCCGTTTGTCTTCTTCATGGACTCGTTCTTCTTCCTTGTGGGATTTCAGGCAAGATGATCATACCCTCGAAATCACTTCTATCTTTGCTTGCTAGTTGCTCGCTCTTTTGCTATGCCTATGCTACGATACCTACCACTTGCTTATCATGCCTCCTATATTGTTGAACCAAGCCTCTAACCCACCTTGTCTTAGCAAACCGTTGTTTGGCTATATTACCGCTTTGCTCAGCCCCTCTTATAGCGTTGTTAGTTGCAGGTGAAGATTGAAGTATGTTCCTTGTTGGAACATGGAGTTGTTGTTCCTTGTTGGAACATGTTTACTTGTTGGGATATCACTACATATCTTATTTAATTAATGCATCTATATACTTGGTAAAGGGTGGAAGGCTCGGCCTTATGCCTGGTGTTTTGTTCCACTCTTGCCGCCCTAGTTTTCCGTCATATCGGTGTTATGTTCCCGGATTTTGCGTTCCTTACGCGGTTGGGTAATAATGGGAGCCCCTTGATAGTTCGCCTTGAATAAAACTCTTCCAGCAATGCCCAACATTGGTTTTACCATTCGCCGCCTAGCCTTTTCTTTTCCCTTGGGGGTCGCGCACCCAAGGGTCATCATTATTTTAAACCCCCGGGCCAGTGCTCCTCTGAGTGTTGGTCCAACCTGTCAGCTGCCGGTGGCCACCAGGGGCAACTCTGGGCTGGCCTACCCGTACCTAAGACAATCTGAGTGTGCCCTGAGAAAGAGATATGTGCAGCTCCTATCAGGATTTGTCGGCACATTCGGGCGGTGTTGCTGGTTTAGTTTTACCCTATCGAAATGTCTTATTGTACCGGGATACCGAGTCTGATCGGAACGTCTCGGGAGGAGGTCTATTCCTTCGTTGACCGTGAGAGCTTGTCATGGGCTAAGTTGGGACACCCCTGCAGGGATTTGAACTTTCGAAAGCCGTGCCCGCGGTTATGGGCAGATGGGAATTTGTTAGCGTCCGGTTGTAGAAAACCTTAAGTTTGACCTTAATTAAAATGCATCAACCGCGTGTGTTACCGTGATGGTCTCTTTCCGGCGGAGTCCGGGAAGTGAACACGGTGTTGGAGTTATGCTTGACGTAGGTTGCTATAGGATCACTTCTTGATCATACTTTTATCGACCGTGCTTTGCCTTCTCTTCTCGCTCTCATTTGCATATGTTAGCCACCATATATGCTAGTCGCTTGCTGCAGCTCCACCTCATACCTTTACCTTACCCATAAGCTTAAATAGTCTTGATCGCGAGGGTGCGAGATTGCTGAGTCCCCGTGGCTCACACATACTTCCAAAACCAGCTTGCAGGTGCCGTTGAACCGTGCACATGATGCAACCAAGCTCAAGGAGGAGCTCGATGAAGATCTTGTCCTTTGTGATGTTTCCGTTTCCTGTTGATCAGTAGTGGAGCCCAGTTGGGGTCGATCGGGACCTTGTCGCATTTGGGGTTCTTCTTTTATTTTGGTTCCGTAGTCGGACCTTGTTTGTATCTGGATGATGTAAGGCTTTATTCATGTAATTGTGTGAAGTGGCGATTGTAAGCCAACTATGTATCTTTTCCCCTATTGTATTACATGGGTTGTTTGCGAAGATTACCTCACTTGCGACATTGCTTTCAATGCGGTTATGCCTCTAAGTCGTGTTTCGACACGTGGGAGATATAGCCGCATCGAGGGTGTTACAAGTTGGTATCAGAGCCTTCCCCGACCTTAGGAGCCCCCATTGCTTGATCGTTTTTAGCAGCCGTTGTTCTGTCTAGAAAAATGTTTTGAGTCATTTAGGAATTATATATATCGGAGAGTTAGGAATTATTTTTACTCCCAGTCTCCTCATCGCTCTGGTAAGGCATCCCGACGTAGAGTTTTGACTCTTCTCTCTCAAATTTCACTAAAAAAAATTTTAGGATCATGCGGGTATCTTGGAATCGTTCCGATGGTTTTGTGACGAGAACATTGTCTTGGTGCCTCCTGTCAGGGGTTTTGTGGAAGTGTCCCGGGGAGTTGAGCTCCGAGGTGTTGTCGTCATAATTTTATCATTGCTGTTTTGGAATACCTGAGTTTAGTATGCCGACATCGAAAATCTCTTTTATGCAGTTGTTGGTGAGATAACCTCGACGCCACCCAGTACTGGGGCGGGAGTTCGGGAGTATTGCCATAACTTATATAACGGATGCTTTTCGAAGGTTGAGGTAGATGATTTCCGAAGGTTTCTTGGTTATGTGTTGAAGGATGGATACAGCTGGATGTAGGATTTGCTAGTTTTGGGTGAGATATTATGCTTCCCCTGTATCCCCAACACCTGATTGCATAACCGAAAAATTTCGGGAGTTTACAAGTGGGAATTCAAGTAGCTCTTAGGATATCTTTCCGATAGATGTATGATATGAAATTGGGGTTCGACGTCTAGTGGTCCGCCTATTCACGGTCGGTTTTACAGTGGTCTCATTGTGTCTTAAAGAGTCCTTGGCTATGCCGACTCGGGGACACTTCGTATGTCATGTGCACTGCCTCGTACATGATGGTGCTGTACGATCGAGCCCCTGTAGGCCCCACCATGAAAACTTCGGACGAAATCTCTATCATATGTTTGTTCCGGCTTATTCTGCAAGCCAATCCTTTGTTTTTGTTTTGAGATGTTGTATTCGAGTTGCTTCAATGTCAAGTGTTGATTTCATACCTTTTCTAAGAGGTGTTCTCATACTCCGATGTGAATCACTAATCCTTCTCGATCATCGAGTCTGTCATGTCAATCCTTTTCACCGGTGTGTTTCTCTTCAAGTGAATCCGAACATTTCAACATCCGCAAGATCCAATCTCAGCTTCCTCAACGGTGTCGTTTTCTTCCTTCCCAAGTTGTCTTTGTTTTCCCACCCACCCACCCTTTTTCTTCTAGAACTCGGATTTCTTTATCAAGTATCCATTTTATTATGGAAGTCTCTCCATTCTTCTTCCTTCATGTTCTTACCCGGTGATGCTCATGAAGATTTTAACGAAGTTTCTAGTTCACCATTATTAATTCTTTTTCTTCTCCGGTGGAACCAATTCAAGCTTTCGGTGTTGATCATATTCTTTCCCGTATTTCAATGTTTTCTCATGCCGGTGCCATTCTATCATAATTGTTTTCGGTTGTGAGAATTGTTTTCACCCTTCCGGAGCAATTCGAGAGTCTTCTCAGTTTGTTTATCCGGAGCCAACCATCTAAGATTTATTAATTCTAGATTTCAGCTCTCATTTTCAATTCTTACCGGTGCATCGATCAAATATTCTCTAATCAGTGCATGATCTCTTCGTTCTCTCATATATAAATTGTCTCAAGCATCTTCATTCATTTGCAAATTCTTCCCGGTGTTTCTTTATCTTCTCTTCGTTCATTTTTAATTCTTACGGGGGTTCTCTCAAGATTCTTCTTCCTTCACTTATCATATCAATTTATTCGTTGTTTCAATTCTTACGGTGGTTCGTTGAAGATCTTCCCAAGTTTGACGCTATATCTCTCTCTTAATCTTTCATACGAGAATAAGTAATATGTTGAATCCGTTGATTGTCATCAATTTAATTGATGAAGGATAAACATAATATAATTCTTATTCTTGTTTCATCCGAATGATTAATTCCTTATTCCGGAGGTGCATCATATCACATTCTTGATTCGAGGTGCTTTATCTTTTCTTTCCCAAGAGTTCCAAGCTTTCGCAATTACATCTCCACAGAGGTCCATCTAAATCATTACAAGGTTTCACCTTGTGTTTTCAACTTCCTTTTTTTTCGTCATCCTTTGGTTACCGGAGTTCTTCATGGAGGTTCTACATGATGGATTCATCAAGGATTTAATTCCTTCTTGAAGTGTTCATTGAGATTCTTTTAAGGAGCTCAAGCATTCTTCTTCTTGTAATCCGGAGTGCAATTCTTTCTACCATATTATTGGAGGTGGTATTATGTCATTCTTAATAATTTGAGTTCATGTTTCATAACTCACATGTTGTTATGAATGAGGTATTGTAAATCCATCAATATCGTCATTGGAATTAGCTTGGGTTATATTTCACCTAAAGCCTTCCCTATGGTTTGTTGCTATCTATGGTGTTTATAAAGGACCCGAGTTCTTCATTCATCCTCCCGGTGAAATAAGTTTCTCGTCTCCTCGTTCATATCAATCCAATTCCTTTTCCCGTGAGTGGCAGGTTGTCACCTCATAAGTTTGAGATGTGTTCCATAAGATCATATCAAGATTATTCTTTTCGTTGTTGGTTTTCTAACAACTCCGTTCTAGCATTTGTTGTAACCGTGCTCTCTCAAGATCTTGTTTCCTTGCGTTCCAGAGGTCTAGTGATGTTGCTCTTTTCAATCCTCATCTCGGTTTGTCAATATCATGTTCAATTTCTTCCATTTATAGTCGGAGTGCTGTCCAAATTATATAATTCTTAATCCTTCTCTATCTTGTTTTAACCGGAGTGTTTTCAATATATATCTTCCCTTAAACCTCAAGGTTTTTCGCAGTGTTCCTTGTCCCTCTTTTCTAACGAAGTGTTTTCGACTTTATTCATCTTCGTTGTATTCTTTCTTTCAAATTGTTCAACCTCGCAAGGTTCTTTGGTTTCACTCAATTGTCAAAGGAGCAACTTAGTTTTACCTCTTCTCTTTCTCTTCCGTTTTTTCCCTCCGGTGCTACTCTAGATCTCGGGACGAGATCCTCTCGTAGTGGTGGAGTGTTGTAATGCCCGAGACCGATGTGCCAGGTGTCGTCCAGTTATTCGCTGTTGTTGCCTTGTCATTGCTTGCGTGTCATGCATTGCATACCATGTCATCATGTGCATTTCATTTGCATACATGTTCGTCTCATGCATCCAAGCATTTTTCCCGTTGTCCGTTTTGCATTCCGGCGCTCCGTTCTCCTCCGGTGGTCATTTCTACCTTTCGTTCGTGTGTGGGGATTAAACATTTCCATATTGGACCGAGACTTGCCAAGCGGCCTAGGTTTACTACCGGTAGACCGCCTGTCAAGTTTCATACCTTTTGGACTTTGTTTGATGCTCCAACGGTTAACCGAGGGACCAAAAAGGCCTCGTGTGTGTTGCAGCCCAAAACCCTTCCAAAGTGGCCCAAAACCCACCTAAACCTCTTCCATCATCTCGGTCGTTCGATCACGATCGCGTGGCCGAAAACCGCACCTCATTTGGACTCTCCTAGCTCCCTCTACCTATATATATGTGCAACCCTTCCAAATTCGCGGACGAAACCCTAGTCTTCCTCTACCTCACGCCACCGGACGCATCTCCGCCACCGGCCGGACATGTCTGCTGCCCTCAGCCACCTCACTCCGACGAATAAGGCGCTGCCATGTCAGCCGAGCCGCCTCCCGCACCCTATCATCCGCCGCCATGTGGCCTCCGCCACCGCGCCTCCCGCCGCGGGCCTCGGAACCCAGATCCGGCCCGCCGAGCCCGGATCCCGCACCGCCTCTCCGCGCCAGCGCCCTGGCCTCCCGCACCGGCGCCCGTCCCGCGCTCCGCCGCTCGCTTCCTCGGGCCGCGCACCGCCTCCATGTGCATTCGCCGCGCCGCCGTCGTCCGCCAAGACCTCCCCGCCCCGCAACGCCGGTGCCGGCCACCGACCCGACCGCGCCGACCTTGCTCGCTCAAACGCCGCGCCGCCCCGCTCCTCTCTGGCGCCCCAAGCTCCTCCGGCCGCCATCCCCGTCGTCTCCGGTGAGATCCGCCGTCCTCATCATCCGCGTCAATCGGGACCAGATCCACCACACCCTCCATCCAAACGCCGCGTCCACATCCCGGATATCCTCATCCCGCGTTGACTTTTTCGCGGAGGTATAATTTCTACTAAGTCCTCGAAATTCCCAGATTCATATCCCCTTGTTCATCATGCCGTAACTCTGCATCCGTAGCTCCGATTTGTGCATATAGCATATCAAAATGTTCATCTCAGAGAGTACCTCATTTCATCTCACTGCATCATTTTCATTAGAGTTCATCTTGATGCCCGAAATGCTGTTAAAAGAGTGCTACTTGAGTTAATTGTTAGATCTGCTGCTCCATTTAGATATTTGTCATTTTTGCCATGATTATTGTGTGCATGATATGCCCATGAGCTCTACATATGTTTTGTTAAGGGTTTTGCCATCTTTCCAGAGGTGCAACCCATGTATTTTTGTGATGTGTGTGGTGACTAGCACAAGCTTGCAAAGTGAGGCACTTGGTAATGCTGATATCAGGGACTTAGCATTTCCACCAAGTCCTTGGTCTGTTTATCTCAAAATGCCATATGTTCATGTTGTTTCCTAGTGATCCGTGCCTCTTTTGAGGATGATCAGTAAGGATGTTTTGTTAATCTTGTAGTGCTCTATCCATCCATGTCTTTGTTTGCAATTATGGAGCACCCTAGCTTGAGTCAATCGAGCTCTACTTTTGCTATTTCGTGAATCTGGGCAGATTGTCTACTTGTTAGCGATTTTGCCAAGGATGTTGTAGTTGATCCGTGCATGCTATGTTATTGTTCTTGCCATGTCTAGCTTGCATTTTGTGTATTCTTGATGGGTGTATGCTTAGATTGTCATGTCTTGCTCTGTAGTGAGTGCATCGAGCTCGTAAACATGCCTACTTGATATCTGTTTTCAGCATGCTCCAGTTTTCACTAAGTTTGTGATCTGATTATGTTTTTGCCATGTTCACATGCTTGCAAATGTGTTTTCTGATCCCTTTCGGCTCAAGGTCACTAAGGTACTTTTGTTAAGTTCTTTGAGTATCTCCATGCCATACTTTACTCTGCCATGTTCAGGTCCTGTAGCATATAGTTTTGTTGCTCCAAAGGGTGCTATCTGATCTGAAATTCCAGACAAGTGTTAATTTCACCAAGTCTGAGATCTATTTACCGTTTGCATTTTTGCCATGCTTGTTTGAACCTGTTAAGGGATGAATTGGCCATAGCTCAGTGCTAGTCTTTTGTTAAGCATCATGAGTGGATCCCTTCCATGTATTTTGATGCCAAGGTTGGGTGCTGTAGTATGTTCATCTTGTTGCATTTAGATGACTACTTGCTATAAATCGCAGAACGTGGTCATATTTGAATTGCTTGCCATTTCCAAACCGTAACTCCGATCCCGGTGATCTTTATATCGTTTTCAAGCGATTTGATCTCACCTTTCCAGTGGCACACTTGGATTTCCAAGTTGAGGCCAGGTTCTTTCTTTCCCTTGCAAATCATGCATATGCATCGCATACCGCATCCCGCATAGCATACCATGTTCATGTGTTGGTTGTTTACTATGTTGTGTGCTTCTTTCCGGTGTTTGCTTCTTCGGGTTGGTTCCGGTAACGTCACGTTTGTGAGGAACCGTTCGACTACGACCGTTTGTATTCTTCATGGACTCGTTCTTCTTCCTGTTGGGATTTCAGGCAATATGATCATACCCTCGAAATCACTTCTATCTTTGCTTGCTAGTTGCTCGCTCTTTTGCTATGCCTATGCTACGATACCTACCACTTGCTTATCATGCCTCCTATATTGTTGAACCAAGCCTCTAACCCACCTTGTCCTAGCAAACCGTTGTTTGGCCATGTTACCGCTTTGCTTAGCCCCTCTTATAGCGTTGTTAGTTGCAGATGAAGATTGAAGTATGTTCCTTGTTGGAACATGGAGTTGTTGTTCCTTGTTGGAACATGTTTACTTGTTGGGATATCACTACATATCTTATAATTAATGCATCTATATACTTGGTAAAGGGTGGAAGGCTCGGCCTTATGCCTGGTGTTTCGTTCCACTCTTGCCGCCCTAGTTTTCCGTCATATTGGTGTTATGTTCCCGGATTTTGCGTTCCTTACGCGGTTGGGTAATAATGGGAACCCCTTGACAGTTTGCCTTGAATAAAACTCTTCCAGCAATGCCCAACATTGGTTTTACCATTTGCCGCCTAGCCTTTTCTTTTCCCTTGGGGGTCGCACGCCCAAGGGTCATCATTATTTTAAACCCCCGGGCCAGTGCTCCTCTGAGTGTTGGTCCAACCCGTCAGCTGCCGGTGGCCACTAGGGGCAACTCTGGGCTGGCCTACCCGTACCTAAGACAATCTGAGTGTGCCCTGAGAAAGAGATATGTGCAGCTCCTATCGGGATTTGTCGGCACATTCGGGCGGTGTTGCTGGTTTAGTTTTACCCTGTCGAAATGTCTTGTTGTACCGGGATACCGAGTCTGATCGGAATGTCTCGGGAGGAGGTCTATTCCTTCGTTGATCGTGAGAGCTTGTCATGGGCTAAGTTGGGACACCCTTGCAGGGATTTGAACTTTCGAAAGCCGTGCCCGCGGTTATGGGCAGATGGGAATTTGTTAACGTCCGGTTGTAGAAAACCTGAAGTTTGACCTTAATTAAAATGCATCAACCGCGTGTGTTACCGTGATGGTCTCTTTCCGGCGGAGTCCGGGAAGTGAACACGGTGTTGGAGTTATGCTTGACGTAGGTTGCTATAGGATCACTTCTTGATCATACTTTTATCGACCATGCTTTGCCTTCTCTTCTCGCTCTCATTTGCGTATGTTAGCCACCATATATGCTAGTCGCTTGCTGCAGCTCCACCTCATACCTTTACATTACCCATAAGCTTAAATAGTCTTGATCGCGAGGGTGCGAGATTGCTGAGTCCCCGTGGCTCACAGATACTTCCAAAACCAGCTTGCAGGTGCCGTTGAACCGTGCAGATGACGCAACCAAGCTCAAGGAGGAGCTCGATGAAGATCTTGTCCTTATTGATGTTTCCGTTTCCTGTTGATCAGTAGTGGAGCCCAGTTGGGGTCGATCGGGACCTTGTCACATTTGGGGTTCTTCTTTTATTTTGATTCCGTAGTCGGACCTGTTTGTATCTAGATGATGTAAGGCTTTATTCATGTAATTGTGTGAAGTGGCGATTGTAAGCCAACTATGTATCTTTTCCCCTGTTGTATTACATGGGTTGTTTGCGAAGATTACCTCACTTGCGACATTGCTTTCAATGCGGTTATGCCTCTAAGTCGTGTTTCGACACGTGGGAGATATAGCCGCATAGAGGGCGTTACAACTGCTGCTAACTGAAGCCGATCGATGTTTGCCTCTAGATGAACAATGAGCATTGTTGGGGGGTGGATGAAAAGTTCACAGTGGGGGGTTGGATGAATAGGACCCCGTGGTAGTAGAGGCCGTTGCCGCTGGATGAACAGTTCCCCAATCGATCGAGCCGATGGACGAATAGGACCCCGTGGAGGGCTGGATGAATAGTACCCAGTGGAGGGCTGGTTGAACAGTAGCCGGTGGAGGGCTGGATGAACAGTAGCCCGTGGAGGGGTGGTTGAACAGGTCCCCGTGGAGAGGGCTGGTTGAACATTAGCCGGTGGAGGAGCGCGTGGTGGAGGCTGGATGAACAGGAGCCCATGGATGAACAGTCGCTGGTGGAGGCCGGAGGAGGTCGACGGTGGATGAACAGTAGCCCGTGGAGGTAGTCGACGGTGGAGATGAACAATATCCCGTGGAGTCCTGTTTTGCCATACGCCACACCCCTCCCGATGAACAGGACCCCTGTTTCGACCGTAGTGCTCCAACACAAGTCCGTTTCCTCCGTTTTGCAGTACGCCACACCCCTCCCGATCAACAGGACCCCGTTTCCATCATAGGAGGTCCATTTCCTCCGTTTTGTGGTACGCCAGACCCCTCCCGATGAACATGATCCCGTTTCGACCGTGGCAGGTCGAACACAAGCCCGTTTCCTCCGTTCTGCGGTACGCCAGGCCTCGTTTCCATCGGTTATTCCGCCCAAGCCGGTTGGCTCCCGATGAACACGACGACGCATTCCGTTCCGACCCAGCTGGTTGCCTCCCCATGAACACGACGACGGCGCGGCTTCTCCGTTCTGACACAGCCATGTACACGAGCCCTGGCCATACGTATACGCGAGTAGGCGTTCGAGACCCCGCTCGTATGTACGTACATGGCCGTGTTTTCTTTCTTGCACCCTGGCCGCTGTATGTACGTGTACATGCTACGTGCGCGCCTCTACTACGACACGTGCGCGCCTCTACTACGACACGTGTGCGCCTCTACATCGACTAGTATGTACGTACACGTTCACAACTAGAATGACAACGCTACGTACGCTTCGACTAGGTGGGTCCCGACTGTCAGGCACTTCCTTGCGTGCAAAGATGTAGCTGGTGGGTCCCAGCAGTGAGGGGGGAAACGTTTTTTCATGAAATATGGTGGCCCGTCCGGTGTGTCCCTGCTGTCAGGTGGAGGAATCATTATTTTCCGTGCAATAAGGAGGCACTTCCTTGCTGTGGCCGTGGACCCAGCTATCAGCCTCTCCACGTACAGTACTCTTCCGATGGAAGTCGTTCCTTGACCACGTTGACCTCGCCGCGCCGAGAGCACCAGGGCGGTGGACGACGGCGAGGCCTAGGAAGGGGACGACGTAGAGCCGGGGAAGACACGACAGTGCTTGCCCATGCGGAGAGGAGTACAGGGGTTCACTGGTTCGGCTGCGGTGTGAGGCTGCCGTCGCCGCAGAATAACAGGGGGTTTGGGTGAGTAGAGGGATGGCCAGGCTAGCAGCGGGAGTAGTAGGGGGCGGTGAGGCCTCCGCGGCATCACAGCCGGCCACGGGAGGCGGGATCACATGACACGACCAGCGCTGGTATGGGTGGCTGGAGAAAGAAGACCAGAGGTTGAAGAAGCCCTAGGGCCGTTAGACGGACATCGTACAGTCACTGGAGCTAGAATCGTTCATATTGACTAAGTTGACAAATCCCTCTGTCCCCGTCAACTTGGTAGGCCCAGAAGTCAGCCTCCAACTATAGTGGGTCCCAGCTAGTAGGGGGTATTCATTTTTTGTGCGTAATAAGGAGGCACTTCCTTGCGTCGAAGATATAGTTGGTGGGTCCGACCTGTCAGCGGGGGCAACATTTTTTTCGCAAAATACAGAGGCCCTTCCGCTGGGTCCCAGCTGTCAGGTGGAGGAATCATTATTTTGCGTAAAATAAGGAGGCATTTCCTTGCGTGCGGCCATGGACCCAGCTGTCAGCCTCTCCATGCATAGTCTACTTCCGGTGGATGTCGTTCGTTGACCACGTTGACCACTCCGCGCCGAGCACATCCAAGGTGGCGAGGCCCCGGACAGCAACGAACTGGAGATAGGAAGACGTGGGAGTAGAGTCACAGACGGAGAGGTGTACGAGGGTTAACTAGTTCTGGTGCGGTGTGGTTCGGCAGTTGGTGGAGAAGAATAGGAGGTGTGGAGGGGTGGAGGGATGGCCTGGCCAACGGTGGGGTAGCGTTTCACAATGAAGCGTGCTAAGCAGAGCTGCTAGCAGGAGGAGGCGGGAGCAGGTGGTCCCGGCGGCGCTGGAGGAAGAAGACGAGAGATTGAAGATGGATGTCGGTCATTGGATGTAAATCCAATGGCTTATGATGTCAGAATCATTTGTTGATTAAGTTCACAATGACTTGCGTTGGCTTCGAACTATTGGCCCCACATTTCAGCCTTAAAAAATGTGGCATGTATTCAACCCATTTTTTCAGAATTTATAGTCAATTTGATCTCTTTTTTTAGAATTACAGTCCATTTGCTGGGCTGGGTGAACAAATAATGTAGCATCCATGCGACCCATTTATTTTTTTTCTAAAAAATTATATGCCATTTGCACTTTCTCAAAATACACGATTTAGCTGGGCTGATTCTAATTATAATGTTGGGTTGGGCGCAACAATGTTATCAAAAAATAAACAGGGGTTGAGAAATTTGTTTTAAATATATTTAAATAATAAGTGATTTATTGTTACATTGGTCCTTAAATCTTCGCAAGCTTTTGTACACAATCACCAGGATTTTCATTGCCAAACAAATCCAGGATTTTATTGTTAAGAAATTATTTTTACAAGTTAATAAGATGTGGGATATTGTTTTCTTACATATGTAAGTATCTGTTAAATATATGATGACAATAACAATAATATATAATAACATATAAAATAACTTAAATATATATAGTATAGTTAGAAGCGAAACATAAGATAGACCAGGCGTTCCTATTCTTATATAGAAAAATATAACAAACCTCTGCATTTTCTTCAAAAATTACATAAATTGGGCTGCCAATGTTTTCGGAAAAATAAAACCTTGGATGGGAGGTCCATAGGCCGGTCGATACATGACGGCCCTCAAAAAAATACAAACCGGCATGTCGTGGGCTGCGCATGTTAAAAAAGAAAGCCTAGATGGGGCAGCCCAAAACCAAGCTGAAACTTGCTGCCCCAGTGATAATAAATGATACCTGCCAGCTCCCCCGCTTCATTGTGAATTTATCTCCTATAGTAACTACGTTGAATTACCTAAAAAATGTAACTATGTTGACAAACTCGTGGGCCCCAACGTCAGTATAGCATTAGGAGGAAGTATTTTTTCGATGAGGCACTTGCTTGCGTACGGCCATAGACCTGGTGGGTCCCAACTGTCCGCCTCTCCACGTACAATCCTATCTAGATTCCTCTCGTTTGTTCAGCATGTTCACCAAGGCAGACAGCGGCGTCGCGGCAAGTGCACAAAGGCGCAGGAGGAGATCAGACCACCTGAGGCAGTGCCTTATTTGCAACGAAAGTACTGAACTAGCCTAGTGGCCAAGTGACACTACCCTACAACTGTTCCGCCCGGGTTCGATTCCACTTGATGCAGGGAAAATATGTCCAAATTTTCTACCTTTGGCATTATTGACATGTGGGTCCCCATTGTCATCTACGCACACCACGTCCAACACTTGCCAAAACTTCGTCCCTCGTTTTCTCTGTTTTTTGCACACTCGACATTGTGTGGGCATTTTGAAAATAGCATACCTTTTTGATTGTGCATCATATGAAGATGTGCTATGCATGAATGTTGATCAGCATGATGTTAACTGGCTGGTAGTTCCATTTTCGACCACGAATAAAACTTCCAACATGATGTTAACCTTGTTTGAAAAGGCCGTGTTAATATAAATGCTCTGCCTCTGAAAGTTGCAGTTTCTTATCTGAAACTGAACTTGCAGTTTCTTCTCTGAGAATCACATTGTCTGCACTTTTATACTCCTATGAAACTACATTTTTAGGTGCTAAAATAGATCTCTAGAATTCATAAAACACTTCATATGCTCAATACCGCAAATCTGAAATTCAAAAGACATTCATATTTGAAAGCACTCTCAAAATACACAAAACAAAATACAATTCACAAACTGCAAATACTGACAACCCTAACCTCCTCTCCATCTTCTCCATTGCAAAACCACCTCCTCTCCTCTCCATCATCTCCATTCCAAAACCACAGCCTCGCCTCTCCCTCTTATCCATTGCAAAACCACCTCCTCTCTCCTCGGATGAGGATCCCCTTACGTAGCCCATCCTGCCATTGAGACACTGACACATGGGTCCCAGCAAGCGCGGGGCGCACCTGTCAGCGATTGAAAGGCAGGGAAACCTCTCCATCATCTCCATTCCAAAACCACCATCTCGCCTCTCCCTCTTCTCCATTGCAAAACCAATCCTGTCCTCTCCATCATCTCCATTCCAAAACCACCGTCTCGCCTCTCCCTCTTCTCTATTGCAAGACCACCGTCTCTCCTCCCATCTTCCAAAGCTAGCATCGGACCACTCAGAAGGACATCTATGGAGAGGATGCAACATCGAATCAGGCAGATCACCGGTGGCGACCAGGCAAAGTTAGCCAGGTTAAGGAGATCCTTACTTGGTTTGATAACGAGTGGGAGATTTCGAGGATGGTGAGCGCCATGTGGCAATGTATGTGAAAGAGTGAGACGACGGCGATGAGGGCGGCGATGTACTCCTCGGTGGCAATCACGCCGCAGTACTTCGAGTTCATCGAGTATCTGCTCTGGGCGATGAAGCAGACAGATTCGCCCGAGGCGGAAGTCAGGCAGAGGTGGTGGGCGTACAGGTCGAAGGTCGAGCACCCAGAGGATAACGAACCGATTGAGTACGGTGTGCCGTTCGTGAGGGTGCAGAGCCAGCCGGAGCCACATGAGTATTCCTTCTACCACCGCAAGAGGAGGTCGGATGGTGCGACGTCGCTTCCCCGCCGTTCTCCCATGGTTCCCTCGACGCTCGTCTCGTTTCAACAGCGTTGGTAGGGTTTATGGTAAGCTTTGCACTAACCTAATCTTCCATCTGCTCATGCTTACAATCAGTGTGACAACTAATAAAAATTATGCTTACAATCAGTCTCCGAGTACTACACCAATCACCCTAAAATAGCTCTGGACCTTTGGGTCAAAGTTGTGACACTGTGTACAAACAAAGAAAAATAGAGTACTCCCTAGAAAACTGCCAATATAAGCTACTAGTATTTTTTTGAAGTCTAAGCTACTAGTATTTGGTTAGAGGATTTGCTGCCGAGAAAGATCCGTCCACAGTGAGCGCCACACATCCCACTAGTGGTGCTGGATGCCAATGCTTAGATGGAGCAGGGTTGGTGTTGGTAATTTTTACTTGGCACCTCGCACTCTGCATATATGCCGGTTCCATCCGTACATTTGTGCAGTTCCACCAAAATGCAGCTGAATAACCTTGTTTGCACACATAATGAAAAACCATGATTACATTATAGTGGCACTAGTTGATGAAACATACACTAATAAATAGAAGAAAATATTGCGATAGTATCATAGTATGCCATGCTGCGAGGGCGAGATGGGCCCTACGACGCCTCATACGGTACGCCTCATACTGGAAATCGACCCAAGTCTCCTCGATACACCTTCTGCTAGTGATGAACATCAGTGTATAGCGGTAGTACAAAGAGGGGCCTTGAGACATTCCAATCTCTATTTTTATGCAGATTAACTAAAATTAAGCACCCCAGTTTGCAAAAATGCTCAAACATTAACAATGGGACTAGTTGATGAAACATATACTAACAAAGAGAACCACTTTCTTTATCTACATTGGAAATGAAATGATAGAGAGGACACTCACACTATTTTAACTGTATTATTACTTCATTTTATCAGTGGCACTAGGGTTGAGCAGGTGGAAAATGAGGTGTACCATGCGTCGCAAGGATGGAGGCCGGGGATGCTTAGACATGGATGCTGAAGCTGGCCCTATCTTCCCCCCTAATGTTTCCGTGGTAGCATTTGGGTTGTAATTCAAACTTGGTCGATCTGGTGCTACGTCCCCCTACCTGCCTAGCTTATGTGGCGAACTTGTCTCCTGCTAGTACTCAGTCCGGTCTAGTAGTAGTTGCATAACTGCCCGTTTACACTGAGATGTTGTCGGATAATGGTTCTCTATGGTAGGGTTTCTTTAATGAAATTGGAGGAAACCCCCTCATTCGATATATAAAAAAATTAGTGGCACTAGAGGTGCACAAACATTGCCTCAAATTAATAGTGTCACTAGATTAAGGTGCAAAATAATAACATTACTACTTTATCATGGCAGTGCCAAAACAGTAGCACAAGAGTAGACTCAACATGCAGGATCTTTGGCAAACAGTCAGACCAAAAATCCACATACCTCGTGATGGGAACCATATCTGCAGTCAACGCCATCGTCGAAGGGATGACACCAGTCACCAACATGGATGATTCAATTCATGGAACCTATTGGTGCAGTTCACCTATAATGAAGCAATGTCCCATGAGCTAGCAGCTTCTTCTTCATTTTTTAAGAAAAGGGCTTCACCCCTTGTTCCATTTCCATTAGAAAATGAAACCCACCGAGCTTCTTCTTCATTAGTTGTAATAAAATTGAGCAACATCAAGGTTGGTTATGAAGCTCCTGGAATGTTCAACTATAATTTGGATATCATTTATGCAGTTCAACTAAGATCAAGCATGAAATGTATGTCTCTATTTGCACAAAAAAAGGTGGAAAGGAGGGTGACAAACAAGTGATGAAACATACATCAAATGAAAGAAGCATGTTCCTTATCTGAATGGCAATCCTACAAGGACAATAGCAATTTGTAAAGTAGCAGCATTGCTAGATATTAGTGTGGGCATTAGGATTAACTATGACAACCGTTAAATACAACATTACTTTAATGGTGCCATTGCTTCATTTTACCAGCAACATTACATTAACAGCTGCTACAGAGTCGGTATTTGGGCACGGGAGAGTAGGTGGACCAGGACAGTTGCATTTCTAACGAAAAGAAGCAATTTATCTTAATGGGAAATTTAGCAGGACATGAAAAAAAGTGCCATTGATTCATATTACTGGAGGCATTACATTGAAAACAACATTGGTTTAACGTGTCCTTACTTTTAACAGTGTGACTGCTACATTTTACCAGTGGCATTACATAAGAGTGGCTCGGGGCAACAAACATCAGAACAAGATATCTGGGTTGGTCCCATATTTGTTCGGTATAGCCACCTTATATTGTGTGAGGCTACCAAATCTAGTACTGGACTTACTCTGTTAACTTGTCCCCAAGTCCCCACTTTCTTTCATTTTTCAACCAATAGATCGGGTTTACATTGAGTTTGTACTGCGTTTCCCTTTATTTCCCTATTAGACCAAGAGAGTAGTTGGATAGCCAGTCTCTGCTACTTTTCGCCCCCATTATTTCCTGTTTCGACCAAGTCCTAGATTCAGGTAAGAGATCTTCCCCCACCCCACCCCCTTTCTTCCTTGTTTGAACCAAGTAGTACTAGATTCGAGTGCATGAACTACTTTTCCCTCTTAACAGTCAAAATTTAGGTGGTTTTCGAACAGCTGATCGATCCTATCTACGAGGGGCCCTGGGAAATAGTAAAAGATACAAATGCAGCGAGGTCAGGAGCTCGGGGAGTAGAGCAAGGCCGGTTTCAAAGGAAGTTGTACCTAAGGGTCGTCGGGATGTCGCTAGGTGGGCGACGGGAGGCCGGATCTGCCCACACTACGACAATGAGACAGTGTGAAGAGAGCAACACTAGCAAGCAAGTGCGGAGGCTCCTGCTTATATAGTGGATTACTAGTTTTCTTTTGTCTACCGGCCGGAGCCGGCTTGGCCTCGGCAGTGACTATCGAGAAGTCTTCATGCACGTGCCCCGGAGGCGCATTTGTCATCATTTGATCTGAAGCACCGGATTATAACATATAACATGAAAAAATGCTACATGACAAGAAATCATAACCTCACTGCCCAAAGGAGACAAGATGAATCTCGACGGACAAACTAGACAAGGATCAAAGCTCAAATTAAAGATAAACTCATAGAAAAGGGGTCCGTCGATAGATGTCCTAATTAACATAGCCGGCTTGACCTAGATGGCAGCTGAGTAGTCTTCGTGCCTATGCCCCCAATGACTAGCCCAACTCAGTTGTCGCTGTTTAACCCTCACAGTGATCCGAAGCACATGACACCTAATTTTACGAGATGAGAAGAAACCTTTTTTCGATTTCTCACTAGAACTACAACCCTATACAACACAGCCTGCACGATATGTAGACGATAGCCAATCCAGGCGTGCCTGCTTGAGTCTAGTCACATGCATGAACGAACTGATCTTCCGTGTCATGCAGGGATCATCCAGGCACCAACATCTGTACAACACTTCTCTAGTACTATCAATCGTCTCTCTCTTCTATTAACTCACCCGACTTGCGGGGCCGGGTAGTGTGACTATGGTCGGTTCTTGATTGCGGTCCCACATGTGTGTGCAAACATAATATGACGCGCGTTCCATTCGGAGAGCGGCATGCCAGACCGACCGACCGTCTGGGGTGGACGCGAACACGACGGGCGTGCTATATACTCCGAACATGTGTACCGCCATTTTCTTGAGGCTTTGCTCCATGGTGCAATCCATGGATACAAAATTAGTATAATGTACTATTTAAAAGTCGAGGGAGGGGCAGTTCCGCCTAGTCGGTTCGACAGAGATGCGAGAAGATGAGAGACTAGGCTGTGTGATTTGACAGCGAGTTACTGCTGGACAGGTGGGGCCCCGTGATTTGACTTGCCATTTTATCATTTTAACTGCGGCGCTACGACCGGTGCGAGTCTCCTGATTCCTGACCACCTCCATGGTATACAGGTGCCTCTCCCAATGCTCCACCATGTAGAGGCTGGCTCTTGCATGAGAGCCCACTCCTCCACTTTTTCCTTGCCTCTTTCCTCCACATATGCAAAAATGCCATGTAAGCGGGCTTATAGCCGACTATTGTACTTTCTCGTACAAGTGCTAAGCCTGCCACATAGGCATAAAGTTTGATGTGGCAAGTTAATTACTCCCTCCGTCTAGGTGTGCAAGTCATCTTACGAAAACCAAATAATCCCAAAACACCTAGGTGTGGTGCATACATCGTTTCTTGTTTCTTGACATATCAACCAATAAGAGATGTGGGGTGTGCATTCTTTTAATGACTTGAGAATACCATTTCATTGGAAGAGGTCACTCCTTGGCAAATGCAATAAATACTAGTACGAAGAGAGAGATAGCGAGAAGTAAAGAAAATACTCTTATAGCCAACCTTATAGCTAACCATGTTGTATGAGTGACTAAGTGATGGCTATGTATGACATGCCAATATCAGATAGCCTAACGCATCGTGTTAAATCTCAAAGGGCCCAACCGCGCGAGCGAGGCGACGGTCATGGTAGGCGCGACCATGATACCGGCTGCTGGGAGCCCTTGGATCTGAGATCAAACGGTCGCATGCTAAGTTGCTAAAAATTTGTAGAATAACCCTCCAGGATAGGATATTCACCCATAGGTCTAGAATCACGCCATGCAACTGTTCGATCTCAGATCCAAGGGCTCTCGGAAGCCCGTGTCATGGGAGAATGGAAAGCTTTGTATCACCTGTAATTTTCCCGATGCTTGACATGACATCGAAAGCCATTTAATTGGGCGTCGAGTAGACATGACATCTAATTGCCCCCCCATAGTACTGTGCATGAATCCATTTATCCACCAGGCAAGCCACTACCCTACCGTTTGCACGCCCCACTTAGCATTTTTACAAAAACCACTGGCAGTTCGCTCGTACTCGTCCCCGGACGTCCTTTAACATTACAGTAGTTCATTCATATTCGTCACGTCCTTTCACATTACGTCAGTTCCACTAATCCTAACCCTCCTCCCAAATCCATGGCGTCCCAAATCTCCATGATCGGCGGTGAGTACAAGGTTAGAACCATCACCAGGGATGAGTTCGACGTCATCTACACCCATTCCTCCACGACGGTGAAAGGATGCCTTGCTCGCTTCAGACGCATGTTCGAAAACTCAAAGGATGAGTGGGTCATTGGGCTAGATCTTGAGTACACCACAGTCCTGCAACGCGAGAAGACTCTAAAGGAGGCAGAGAAGAAGAAGCCCACCGTGATCCAGGTTTGCATGCATGACTTATGCTTGGTCTACCACATATGCCATGCCGACGTTGAGTGCCAGGATTTTAAGAACTTCCTCAAGGACGGCCAAGTCAAATTCGTTACTGTAGACTTTAGGAACGACAAGGAAATCCTGGGTTGGATAGGCCTTGTTGTAGGCAAACCCTTCGACCTCCAGAAGAAAGGGCCGGTGCCCTCCCGTGATCAGCCTTCAATGTTGACCCTGGTAGGAGCCATGGTTCATCCTTCATACGGTACACTGAAGAAACCTCCTTTCAAGTTTCATCATGCATGGGACTGGAATGTACTAGATATAGACCACATCCACTATGCTTTAATGGATGGCTACCTTTGTTTCAATATCTACAAGGGTTGGATGAAGAGCAAGAGCCAGGTGTGCGGTTCAAGCAAAGAAGTATCCGCCAAGAGGAAGAGGGACAAGGACGAAGTCGAGCACGTGGACGAGGAGTCCGAGTAAGGTGGCAATGTCGTTGCTCATGGTGGTTCTAATGCAATGTCTAACAGATTAGTTGCTTAGTTTAATTTCAGGTGTGCTTAGTTTTATTTGGGGGGGGGGGTGTTGTGCTGAGCCCCCTGCAGAACTATGTTATGTTCCTTCTCGTTACTTTAACTCTTTAGTACGTACATACTAGTATTTCTTATAGTTCATCTTGTAGTTGGTATAGTACTACCACTCATTTCTTAACATTATATACGTACAATATATATGGCCGACATCATATAGCCAGCAGTTTAGTTGTCAAAGAATTTCAGGGTGCTTAGTTTTATTTGAGGGGTGTGTTGTGTTGGACACCATTATTGTGACATAAATCTCTTTGGCCGTCTCTTAAATACCGATGGTCCAACATGCCATCTCTCCCTCTATCTCACCATAGTAAAATAAAGTGTGGGGCCTACTTGACCCCAACAACGTTCTTATTTTCCTGTAAAATTACTCGCTTGGTTACTCCTGACAAGCGGGGCCACAATTATCATTGTGAGAATCGGCTTATTTTTGTCATACGTATAACATGGTCAACGGGTTTGACGTGAAAATAACAATGTCTAATGGCATTTTTGAGCAAACATCTAACTTAACAATGGCATTTTTGACATATCTAATTGCATTTTTGAGCAGGCATCTCACGGATCGATGGCATTTTTGAGTAGTTGTAACTTCTAATGGCAAAACTGAGTAGTGATACACAACTAGTGGCATAAATAATAAGAACCCAAGAATTGAATAGGTATGCTAATTTCTTTAATATAATTTAGCACCCCATTTAAGCATGTACTAGCTTTTTAAATAGTACTATATGCATAATTTGGCGACGAGCGCTCTCTATGTATCACCTTTTTTTCTTTAATTCCATATTGTTAGTTTTGTTCCATGGCGCAATCCATCGATACTACTACTGTATGAAAGTATACATTTTTTAAAAGGCTAGAGGGCGGGGCAGTCTAGCTTGGTCGGTTTCAAGAGAAGCGAGGGCCTTTGTGATTTGACGGCTCATTACTGCTGGAAGGCGGGGCCTTGTGATTTGACTGCTTGTATAAATGTGCCGACGACCTGAGGAGGAGCAAAGAACCGTGCGGTATACTAAAGTTTTCCACTGGATTAGTACGACGGAGGAGCATGAAACACGGCAGCCCAGTGCCATATGGCGATAAAAAATGATCTAATTTGCTAGTCATCTCATTGTTAGCATTGTTCTATTCATGCCTCGCAGAGAACGTGACATATGCGGCGAAACACCCGAAGCAAAAAAAAGAAACACAGGAGCAAAAGAAGAAGGAAGATTATCACCCCCAAAAAAGAAGGAAGACGCACACACAAGTCTAGGGCGCTGCTCTCTAGTACACGAAGGGTTGCTGGCCGCGGAGTCGTAACTGCTTCTTCATCGCCTCCACGACCTCCATCTCCTTGCACATCTCCTCCGCCATCTTCTTCATTCTGTCCATGACGTGGGATTTCTCGACGCGAGCCTTCATCATCTATTCCACGGCCGCATTACGTACCTTGACAGCAGCTGGGTGCTCGATGCAGAGCTTCGCCAACTCCTTCTTCTGTTCCATGACGAGGGCCTGCAACATCTTCATCGAGGAACTACTATTCTCATGAACTTCTTCCAGCCGGCGTTCTCCTCCTTCAGTAGGTCGAGCTCGTGGCAGAGCTTCGCCTTGTCCTCCTGAAGTTGCAGGATTTCACCGGTCGCCTTCTTCTCTGAGGCAATGCTCTTCTTCAGCAGCATCACCAAGCCGGCGGTCAACTCCCCCTGCTCATTGAGCTCAACGGGCATGTCGTCGAGGCTCTCCTTCAGCAGCTCCACCAAGCCGTGAATGAACTCCTTCTGCTTGTTGAGGTGCTTATGGAGCCGATCGGGCATGCCTGCATGTTCGCCTCCGCGGCTAGGGCGCTCCTGGGAGCCACCGCCTGCCCGTGAGAGATCTCTCGAGGTATCTGTGAGGCGGCGAGCCCTCTTTTTTTTTCCGCGGCCTTGGTGGCCGCTCCCTTGTTATGAGTAGTTTGGATAGTTCTCAACCTAGAGGTCTGCACACCGGCCATGGCAAGGACGGACGAACAAGAAAGACTTATGAGGAGGAAGAGGTAGAGTGATTTTTGGCTAGGTACTAGTTCCCCTTTTTATAACCTAGTATTAGCACTAGTACTAAAAAATGCATAGTGGGAACACGTTCAGGTTTGACACGTTCTAGGTGTGAGCAGGTTTGCACTTTATTATACTACTCTATCCGTCTAGGTGAATAAGTCATCTTAGGTTGTGAACCGTTACCAAGAAGGAGGGGAGAACGAGAGAACTTAATGTTTATTTGCTAATTAATAGCATTGCATGCAATGAACTAACCACTGCATGTCATGTTTGGTAGTCTTGAGTCATTGAAAACATGCACGCCCCACATCTCTTATTGGTTGACATGTTAAGAAACAAGAAATGAGGTGGGAGCATTTGTATGCACTTTTGGAATGTGATGGGAACAAGCTAAAGATTAATTGATGGTTTTGGTTTTGAGGCCCGAAATGGCTCCAGATGAGTTTAGTGGAACATAAATTTCAAGTACTCCCTCCATCTCTTGTTTACAAGGCTTGCATGTGTATCTAGGTCGTCAATGTAACTTATATAAAATAAATTGTTTAACATAAAAAATGCTCTAAATATTTGAAGTTTGTAATGATTTTTTGTAATGTATGTCTGTTATTAAGTTGGTCAAATTAACAACCTAGGTACACGTGCAAGACTTGTAAACTGAGATAGAGGGAGTACTACACTGCTCAAATGCAGTCGCACAAGTCAGTCATGTAACTGGCCGTACATGTCAGACCAAGCCGATGCGTGTCCCTTCGGTGAGACGCGGGTCCAACTAACCATCTGTTGGTGCGATCGACCGTAGAGTATTACGCGATGGAGACTTCTGGTTGTGGCTTCGATTGATTGTCACGACCAAGCATTCTAAAACTAGTGATAAATCAATTACCATATTTTTCCAAACGACCAAGTATTTTCACATGAATACAATACATATAGATGGAGTGATAGTCAAGGTTGCAAACCGACATGGTGTTGCAAGTTCACTCCAGCAGCAACCGACTAGGTCACTGCATCGTTGGCGGGGAAGGAGGACAGCTCACCTCGCCCATGATGCATGCACAGCAGCACCGCCGCAACTGGTCCCGGGATTTGGCTTCTCCTACCACCCATTTGAACAGTTTCACCGGCTACTCATGCCATTGCGCAGGCATGCCCGTTCTTTCCTCCGCAGTCGACTCCGTGAATATGATCTCTGCCATTAGCCCTAGCTCGAAATCAACGCGATGCTGCCAGATGCTGACATCCCTCAGCATCTCTCCCCTGAGATCGACTTGCTCCTCCGCCTTGTGCTGCGCCAGGCGCAACTCCTTGGAACTTCTCTCCAATTGATGCGACGCTTCCTTGATCCGATTTGCCCTTGCTGCCCACCACCTGAACCGCAGCCCTGGCATGTCCTACGGCCACCGATCTGTGATTCCAGACCAATGGTTTCCCTCTAAAACACATGTGGGTTTCGCTCAAAGGCGGTAGTGCTGCGGGCCGCAGCGAGAGGGCAACCCGCAGGATACTGGGATCTAAGGGATTATCCATGGCATGATCCTCCATGGCGGGATCCGGTGGGCGAGGCGGGGAGGCGAGCCTAGGCGCTGGGAGAGCCCTACGAGGCTAAGATAAAGATAGTATTATTCCACTCCGTCCATATTTAAATACAAAGGCCACCAACAGTAGCCTTGGCAAAAATTGATCATGCTGCCTACGTCCTAGTTTATCGGCCCCCTTTTTTTGTGCCAATTTTTATGACATGCATAAATATTATGTTACTTAAAAATATGGTTAAAAATTGGCACAAAATATGCAGGAGACCAATGGAAGTAGCAACCCATGATTTAACTACTTGCATGCACGCAGTGGAGTAGTAATGTCTTTGTTCCTCCCTCACGTCCACTTAATTTGCATGCGCTGTATTAATTGACCATCAATGAAGTGAAGGACTTTACAAGCGTCAAAGTATCACATGGGGTGGATCTTCGTACAAAAATGCCCCCCCCCCCCGTGTACCCGCGTGTGCGTGCGAGGGAATGAGTGCGTGCATGGCGTGCGTGCACATCTTTGATTCGAGCATGTACCGCCAGTGTGCCTCAGAGAGGACGAGTACATTCTTCTGGAACCAGCAGCACGTCACTATGATCAATCCACACTAGGAGGTCACGACAACGCCTCCATATGTGCCACGTGGCTTCATGAACTCTAAGAGAGATTCTATGTAGCGTGCCATTGGAATTCTAATTTACGTGTTTTACACATACTCGAAGTACTAATAAGGTACACATGCATTGCACACATCAGATTTGGCAACCAAATTACGAATGAATACCACACTATAGAATGAATGCTTTGAGTCATATATGCCTGATGTAGATGTTCATTTAATTCTTATAGTTCAACTCATTCAAAATCAATTAGTTTTTATAGAAAAGCTAGGGCGTCTTTGATTCATAGGATTTCCAAAACACGGGAATAGGAAAAACATGGGATTAGAGTGGAATGTCATCTTGAATCATATAGGATTGTACGAGTGTTTGATTGTGCATAGAAAAAATGCAGGATTCTTTCAAACAAGTTTGAGTGGATGGGATGTTTCCTATGAAATCTAGTGCAAATGAATCCTATGAAAAAATTCCTATGGTTTACAATCCTTCGAATCAAACAACCAACACTAAAAAAAGACACATCCGTGACATTTTGGGCCGAATGAAATTTTTTTCTGTCATACTTATGACACTTCTATGGCAATAATTGTGACAAAACCCGATATCATCGTAGATGTGGTGGGATCCTACTTCTATGAGAAAAAATCATGACAGAAAATGGGCTTTTCGTCCTGGGCGGGCCGGAGACGCAA
The DNA here is from genome assembly GCF_056163025.1 of Triticum urartu. Lineage (NCBI taxonomy): Eukaryota > Viridiplantae > Streptophyta > Magnoliopsida > Poales > Poaceae > Triticum > Triticum urartu. Next base: position 483,969,817 of record NC_141874.1, on the reverse strand, counting down.
CTGCATGACATTCTCTGGGCCGTCCATGACGGAAAAAACCATGGTAGAAGCGAGGGCGAGGAAAATATCGGGGAGTTCCCGGTTACAGTGGGTGGTCGAGGCCGAGCAATGCATGTTTCTCTTGTTCGTATGTGTGTGTGTGCGAGGTGTTGGGCTCTAACTGAACCCGAGCGAGGCATTGGGCTCTAACTGAACCCGAGCGATTGCATTGCAGGCTACGCGTTACTGAACCCGAGCGAGCGATCGATCCCTTACTGTTAACTGAACCCAAGTGATTCCTTCGCTACTGCTGCTAACTGAAGCCGATCGAACACTGCTGCCTCCTTCCCTTGATGAACATTGAGCGTTGTTGAGGGGGTTTGGATGAACTGTTCCCAGTGGGGGGTTGGATGAACAGGACCCCGTGGTAGTAGAGGCCGTTGCCGCTGGATGAACAGTACCCTGATCGATCGAGCTGGTGGATGAACAGGACCCCGTGGAGGGCTGGATGAACAGGACCCCGTGGAGGGCTGGATGAATAGTACCTGGTGGAGGGCTGGTTGAAGAGTAGTCGGTGGAGTGATGGATGAACAGTAGCCCGTGGCGGGGTGGTTGAACAGGACACCATGGAGAGGGCTGGCTGAACAGTAGCCGATGGAGGAGCGCGTGGTGGAGGCTGGATGAACAGGAGCCCGTGGATGAACAGTCACAGGTGGAGGCTGGAGGAGGTTGACGATGGATGAACAGGAGTCCGTGAAGGTAGTCGACGATAGATGAACAGTAGTCGTGGAGGCAGTCGACGATGGAGATGAACAGTATCCCTTGGAGTCCCATTTTGCGGTATGCCACACCCCTCCCGATGAACATGACCCTCGTTTCGACCATAGTGCTCCAACACAAGTCCGTTTCCTCCGTTCGGTACGCCACACCCCTCTCGATTAACAGGACCCCGTTTCGACTGTAGGAGGCCCGTTTCCTCCGTTTTGCGGTACGCCAGACCCCTCCTGATGAATAGGTCCCCGTTTCGACCGTGGCCGGTCGAACACAAGGCCATTTCCCCCGTTCTGTTGTACGCCAGGCCTCGTTTCCATCAGCTATTCCATCCAAGCCGGTTGGCTCCTGATGAACAGCACGCATTCCGTTGCCTCCTGATGAACACGACACATTCTGTTGCCTTCCCATGAGCACGACGACGATGGAGTTTCTCCGTTCTGACCCAGCCATGTACACGATCCCTGGCCGTACGTATGCGCGAGTTGGCGTTCGAGATCCCGCCCGTATGTACGTACGTGGCCGTATTTTCTTTCTTGCACCCTAGCCGCTGTACGTACATGTACATGCTACGTGCGCGCCTCTACTACGACACGTGTGCGCCTCTACTATGACACGTGCCCTTCCTTACACGACCACGGTTCATCGCTGCAGCCTATAGACAGACCGGTCGTATGTACATACACATTCACGACCAGAATAACAACGCTACGTATGCTTCGACCAGGTGGGTCCCGACTGTTAGGCACTTCCTTCCATGCGAAGATGTAGCTGGTGGGTCTCATCAGTCAGGGGGCGAATATTTTTCCCCGTAATATGGACGCACTTCCTTGCATGCGAGGATATAGCTGGTGGGTCCCAGCAGTCAGGGGGGCATGTTTTTATCGCGAAATACGGTGGCCCGTCCGATGGGTCCCTGCTGTCAGGTGGAGGAATCATTATTTTCCGCGTAATAAGGAGGCACTTCCTTGCTGTGGCCATGGACCCAACTGTCAGCCTCTCCACGTATAGTACTCTTCCAATGGAGGTCGTTCATTAACCACATTGACCACGCCGCACCGAGAGCACCATGGTGGTGGACGATGGTGAGGCCAAGGAAGGGGACGATGCGGAGCCAGGGAAGACGCGACAATGGATGCCCACGCGGAGGGGAGTATGTGGGTTGACTACTTCGACTGCGGTGTGAGGCTACCATCGCCGGAGAATAACAGGAGGTGTGGGTGAGTATAGAGGGATGGCATGGCCAGCGGTGGCAGCACAGGCGGACACGGGAGGTAGGAGCCGGCGGCACGGCCGACGCTTGTTTGGGCAGCTGGAGCAAGAAGACCATAGGTTGAAGAAGCACTACGACCGTTGGATGGACATCATACGGTCACTGGAGCTAGAATCGTTCATATTGACTAAGTTGACAAAGCCCTCCATCCTCGTCATCTTAGTAGGCCCACAAGTTAGCCTCCCACAATGGTTTGTCCCAGCTAGCAGGGGAGTATTCATTTTTTGTGCGTAATAACGAGGCACTTCCTTTTGTGCGAAGATATAGCTGGTGGGTCCGAGCTGACAGCGGGGGGAACGTTTTTTTCAAGAAATACAGAGGCCCTTCCGGTGGGTCCCGGCTGTCAGGTGGAGGAATCATTATTTTGCGTGTAATAAGGAGGCATTTCCTTGTGTGGACCCCTACTGTCAGCCTCTTTCGATGGCTGTTGTTTGTTGACCATGTTGACCTCACCGCGCTGAGAGCACAAACGCGGTGGACAAGGGCGAGGCCCGGGAAGGGAACGACCCGGAGCCGACGAAGCCACCACAGTGGATGCCCATGCTGAGGGGTGTATGAGCGCTGACTGGTCGGCTGCGGGGTGAGTATGACATCACCGAAAAATAACAGGATGTGCGGGAGGGTAGAGGGATGGCCTGGCGGCAGCACAACCAGCAATAGAAGGAGGGAACAGGCAGTCCCGCCGGCACTGGTTTGGGCGGCTGGAGCAGGAAGATCAGAGATTTAAGAAGCATGGCGTCCGTTGGATGGACATCCAACAATCACTACTCCGTGTTAACTAAGTTGACAAAGCCTTGCGTACGCGTCAAAAAAAACTTTAGGACAGCGTCATCGTCAACCTAGTAGGCCCAGAAGTCAGCCTCCAAATCTGTGGAAAACAACATACAACCCATTAGCCATTATTTTCAATAATTTACAGCCCAATTGCTAATTCTTAAGGATATTTGAAGCCCATATTATTTTTATTAGCATTACAGACCATATATTCTCGGCACTGCTAAAAAATTGAACGAAATTTTTCATATTTCGGTGGGGTCCGAGCTCTTTTAATCACAAAATTTTGAGTCGCGTTAAAAATAATTTTTAAAAAATTATATCAAAATAAAATTCAAAAAACAATTCTCCGCAAAAAATGAATGAAATTTAAAATCTTAACTAGCAAGATGCCCGTGCGTTGCACTGAACATGAAGATGTATTTGTATGAGTAGTTTATCTTGTGGGATAAAAGACGATCTTTTAATGTAATTGCGAGTTGGCTTTGGTTTTTATAAGAGTAGAGAGTAGAGAAATCCAGAAAAATGATATTTTAATGTAATTGCCGATTGCCGTTGGTTTAAAAATTATAGCCCATTTCTTGCAACTTATAGCCCATTTTCTGGGAAGCCCATTTCTTACTACTTTACATCCCTCCCTCCTCGTCTTGAAAGATTTGCTGCCCAACAGGGCTGAGAAAAGCAAGTACGCCTCGGTTTTGGTGTTCTCCAAAAAAAAAGAACTAGGCTAGCAATTTTTAGAAAGAAAAAAGATATCAACTGGGCTCATCATGTGCTTACATAAAAGCGTAAGCGTGGGCTAGACGGGCCAGAGCGCGCGCATAGCGCGCATTTGAGCTCCGTCTCTAAAACTAAAAAACAACTGGGCGAGCTGCTGGGTCCCTGGTGTTATCTGCTCGTTGTGTAATTTTAACAAATCCGCCGCCGCGCCGGCCTATGCATCGGCGGTGTGAGATGAGACGCCGATGACTTGTCCTGGCTTGTAATAACAAGGCACCTACTTGCGTAATGCAATGACCCTAGTGGGTCCCTACTGTCAGCCTCTCCATGTACAGTCACCTCCTGATTCCTCTTAGTTGTTGACCATCTTGACAACGCCAGTCGGAGGCGGGCACAGCGAGCGAACCAAGGCGGAGAATGATGGCGAGGCCTCAGGCGGGAAGGAACAGCATCCGTGGAAGATGCGGCAGTGTAGTGGCATGTGGAGGGGAGTACGAGGGCAACAACATGTAACTCAAGCTTACAAACGGTACAAAAATCCCAAGGATTAATTGTTCATCAAATTTTTAGAAAAAACCCATATTGAACATGGCAGTAACATCTAACCCAACCACTCTTTTTCACAGTCACGAACAAATGGATCAGTCTGATCCATAAAATCAACATCCTATGCATAAAAATTTATTGCACGATGACTACAACTTGTGGTAAATAGAAGCCGAGCACGTTTAGAAGCCCATTTGTCCACCTGAAACTTCTTTTTTTTTCTCTTCAACGTGTCCGTCCATGAGAAATCTCTTGCGGTAAAACTTAAGCCTCAGGGACAATAGTAACCTCGCATCCAACAGGAAGAATATGACAAAGCTTCTATTTGCCTGGTTGGATGCATATCCTTCCATCGTTATTGTCCTCAAACGAATGTCATGAGAACTGAGAAAATCCTGGTGCTTATTACGCCACCGATTGGTTATACATTTTTGTCCATGTGCTTGCAGTACCTAAGTAGACATGAAGATTTGAAAACAGTTAAGGTCTGAAAAAAGAGTATGTCGAAAGAGCAACAACTGAACGGTTAATTCTGGTACAATATATACAGTCTTTCAATGTGCATGAAATCATCACCTCCATATATAAATTCTCCAGAGACCGAAAGCATCGTGGCAAGCCAATAATTATGTTCAGATCATAACTATACATTTCGATACATAAGATCTTGACAAAATCCAGCAGCATTGATAGGCTATCCATGGACGAACTCTTCATTGAGCATATAACATAATATTAATACCAAAGTGTACTCCAAGATGATATAAAACTTATGCGCACAAATGAAAAATGTAGCTTATGATTACAAATGTGTAGATGATAATATACGGTATTTGAAAAAGTTAGGAGCCAAACACCAACTCTTTGTGATCATTAAACGGATCACGAATTATACCCAAGGTCTCCAGTTTGGGCGTAGAGATGACAGTTATTTGCGAAGGTTTATAACAATTATCAAGGAGCAACCTTTCAAGTGAAGGGGCATCTTCGATGATGAGCTGCTATCCTTAAAAAAAATTCCAATGCTTTTAAGGTGAGGCGACTTTATTTGGATACAACTGATAGGGATTTCTTGTAACACCCACGATGCGACTATATCTCATACGTGTCAGAGCACGACTTAGAAGCATTACCGCATAGTAGGAATGTCGCAAGAGGGGTAATCTTTACACATCTCATGTACTGAATAAGAAAGGGGTAAAGAGTTGGCTTACAATCGTCACTTCAAACAATACATGAATATAACATTACATCATCCAGATACTATCAATGTCCGACTACGGAACCAAATAAAGAAAGGCAACCCCTAATGCAAAAGATCCCCGATCGCCCCGACTGGGCTCCACTACTGATCAACTAGAAACGAAACAACACAACGAACACGGTCTTCATCGAGCTCCTCCTTGAGCTCGGTTGCGTCACCCGCATGGTATCATCGGCACCTGCAACTGGTTTTGGAAGTAATCTGTGAGTCACGGGGACTCAACAATCTCACACCTGTGAGATCAAGACTATTTAAGCTTATGGCTAGGAAAAGGTAGTGAGGTGGAGCTGCAGCAAGCACTAGCATGTATGGTGGCTAACTTATGCAGATGAGAGCGAGAAGAGAAGAAAAGCACGGTCAGGAACTAGAAGTGATCAACAAGTGATCCTGAAGCTACTTACGTTCAACCATAACACAAGAACCGTGTTCACTTCTCGGACTCCGCCGGAAAGGGACCATCACGGCTACACACGCGGTTGATGTATTTTAATTAATATAAGTGTCAAGTTCTCTACAACCGGACATTAACAAATTCACATCTTCCCATAACCGCGGGCACGGCTTTCGAAAGTTCAAAATCCTGTAGGGGTGTCCCAACTTAGCCCATCACAATCTCTCACGGTCAACGAAGGATATTCCTTCTCCCAGGAGGAACCGATCAGACTCGGAATCCCGGTTACAAGACATTTCGGCAATGGTAAAACAAGACCCGCAAGACCGCCCGATGTGCCGATATGCCGATAGGAGCTGCACATATCTCATTCTCAGGGCAACACCGGATGAGACATCCTACGAGTAAAACCAACCCTCAAGTTTCCCCGAGGTGGCCCCGCAGTCTACTCAGTTCGGACCAACACTTAGAGAAGCACTGGCCGGGGGGGTGGTTAAAATAAAGATGACCCTTGAGTCTGCAGAACCCAAGGGAAGGTGATAGGTTGTTAGTGCAAATGTAAAACCAAGGGTGGAACTTGCTGGAGGAGTTTTATTCCAGGCGAACTATCAAGGGGTTCCCATTATAACCCAACTGCGTAAGGAACACAAAATCAAGGAACATAACACCGGTATGACGGAAACTAGGGCGGCAAGAGTGGAACAAAACACCAGGCATAAGGCCGAGCCTTCCACCCTTTACCAAGTATATAGATGCGTTAATTAAAATAAGAGATATTGTGATATCCCAACAAAAATCCATGTTCCAACATGGAACAAACTTCATCTTCACCTGCAACTAACAACGCTATAAGAGGGGCTGAGCAAAGCGGTAACATAGCCAAACAACGGTTTGCTAGGACAAGGTGGGTTAGAGGCTTGACATGGCAATATGGGAGGCATGATATAGCAAGTGGTAGGTATCACGGCATAGCAAAAGAGCGAGCAACTAGCAAGCAAAGATAGAAATGATTTCGAGGGTATGGTCATCTTGCCTGCAAAGTTCTCCGAGAAGACGAAAGCTTGATCCTCGTAAGCGCACTCAACGGGTCCTTGATCACGTACTCGTCTCCCGGCTCTTCCCAAAGCAAGAACACAAGCAAAGGAAACGACAATCAACCATGTGCAATGCGCAAGCAACATGATGCAAAACATGGCATGATATGCGGGATGTGATATGCAATGCATATGCAAGCTCCAGAAGGAAAAGATTGATCAAGGCATCAACTTGGCAAACAAAGTGCGCCGCTGGAAAGATGAGTTGATTTCGGTTGAAATCGATATAAGGATCACCGGAATCGGATGCACGGTTTGCAAATGGCAAGCAAAACAATAATGGCACAATTCCGCGATTAACAGCATGATGCCATCTAGAATGCGACAAGAAGCTAAGCTACTGCACTCCAACATAGCAACAAAGCACATGGCAGTGATCTACTCAAGATGATTGACAAAAGATGAACACTGAGCTACGGCTAAATCACACAATAGCAGGTTCAAACAAGCATGGCAAAAGTGCAAAAGATATCAGCATCTCAGACTTAGTAAAAATACTAACATGTCAGGAATTAACATCAGGAAGCAATGTTTAGAGCAAGATAACAACATGCTACAGGAACATATCATGGCAAAAAAGGCATGGCATGAATCTACTCAAAGCATATAACAAAAGTTCCTTACTGACCATAAGCCAAAAATGATCAAAAGATATGATAGCACCCATGTAAACATAGCAAGTTTCGTTAACAGATTCAGACTCATGATTATTGCATAAACAGAATTATGAAGGCATGTTTGCGAGCTCGATGCACTCAACACAAGGCATTACATGACAAACTAAGCATACTACCAGCAAGAAGACATGTTCAAGAAGCTAACCAAAGCAAGAACAATCTCATAGCATGCATGGATCAACTACAACAACCTTGGCAAAATTGATTAACACATAAACAATCTGCCAGGAACATTTTATAGCAAAAGTAGAGCCAGATTGTGTCATGCGAGGGCACTCCATAAATGCAACCAAGGGCATGGATGGATAGAGCATAACAATATCTGCAAATCATCCTTGCTGAACATGCTCACAAGAGGCATGGATCACTCTGTAGCAGCATGAATACATGGCATAAAAAAATAACAGCAGACAATGACTTAGTGAAATTCTAAGTCTCTGAAATCAGCAATATTACGAGAGCTACTTTGCATGCTTGTGCTAGTCACCACATTGATCACAAAAATACATGGCATACACCCCTGTAAAAATGGCATGACATAGCCCAAAACATATGTAGGGCTCAAGTTCATATGCAGCACACAATAAACATGGCAAAAATGACAAATGCTCAAGATCTGCTAAGAATTAGGAACTAACATTATGAAGCACTCTTGCAACAGTCATTAGGGCATCAAGATGGACTCAAACAAGCATGGCACAATGGAATGAAATGTAGAGCAGCTCATGATGAACATTTCGATGTATCATACATCCAAAATGGAGCTACGGATGAAGAGATATGGCAGGTCAAACATAGCACCAAAATGTGAGTTTTCAGGGACTTAGTGAAAATAGCACCTCGGGGAAAAGTCAACGGGTGGACGAGGAGATCCCGGGATGGAGAGATCCCGGGATGGGCCGGCGTTTGGATGGGCGGATTGGTGGATCTCATCCACCCCGCGGTGGATCCGGACGGGACGGATGGCGGGGGTCGCCGGCAAGGCGGAGCGGGTCGCCGGGCGGCGAGCGGACGGAGGCGGCGTGTGAGCGGCACGGCCAGCCGGCGGCGAGCTAGGCGCGGGGCGGCGCGGTGGTGGCGGCGGAGCGGCGGCCGGCGGTGGAGCGCGGCGTGCAGGGCGGCGCGTCGGGCGGCGGGGACGCGGCGAGCGCCGGTTGGAGTGGAGGAGGCGGCGCGGGGCGCGGGCGGCGATTCCGTCGAGCGGCCATGGTCGCCGATGCGCGCAGGCGGCGGCGCAACGGATCCGGGCTCACGCGGGCGAGCGGGGCGGCGTCCGGGCCCGAGCAGGCCTCAGATGGGCTTGGCAGGCCCATGGCAAAGTGGGGCGCGGCGGAGGCGATGTGGCACGCTCCGGTTGGCCGGGAGCGCTCGCCAGGGTGACGTGGCGTGCGGTGATAGGTCGGGCAACGTGGCTGGGTGGTGGTGGACGTGTCCCGCCGCCGGGCGGACATGTCCGGCGGCGCGAGGAGGTAGAGGGCTAGGGTTCATCCGCGAAAAAATGGAGGGGAGGACCTATTTATAGGTAGAGGGAGCTAGGAGAGTCCAAATGAGGTGTGGTTTTCGGCCACTTTGGAGAGGTGTTGGGCTGCAACACACAGGAGGCCTTTACGGTTCCTCAGTTAACCGTTGGAGTATGAAACAAACTCCAAATGGCACGAAACTTGACAGGCGGTCTACCGGTGGTATATCAAGGCCGCTTGGAAAATCTCGGTCCATTCCAAGAAAGTTTAACACCCGCTCACGAAAAGAGGCAAAAGGGAACGCCGGAGGACGTAGGAGCACCGGATTGCAAAATGGGCAAGGGGGAAAATGCTCAGATGCATGAGACGAACATGTATGCAAATGCGATGCACATGATGACATGATATGAAATGCATGACACGCAAACAAATGACAAGGCAACAACAGCGAATAACTGGAAGACACCTGGCACATCGGTCTCGGGGCGTTACATTTCTATTCCCAAAACAATAAGCAAGCACTCCAGGGCAGGGCAACTAGAGTGGATGAAGCTGTGTAGTGAGGCCTCCGACAGATAAACCACCACAAGCGAAAGTTTTTTTAGCAGTGGGAGTCGAAGCATTTGTACCAGATCGTCTGGTGGATGGCACCGGGCGAAGGTGGCGGTGTTTAGAGAGGAGGAAAACCGCGAGATGGACAACGGTGGTGTGGGAACGAATTCATGGTATGTTCGTGGTATGAAACTTTGGTGGTAATGGTAGAACTCAAACTGCTGGAGTTTTCCGAATTCAGGGGATGTCAGCCAAGCGTCCACCGTGCTGGGTATGGACAACAGGTAGCATGTCGGGATGTAGAGGCGTTGAATGGGGTCCTGCTGGTGAGAGGAGACGATGGCTCTGAGGAGATCAAATTCAGGAAGGACATATATCTGACGACAGCCGAGATTGAGGGGCGCGGTGCGCCATAGAGGGCACCACCAAGTTGAGAGAACTTGTGTGCGGCAACAATCCTTGGTGGGGAGAAGCGAGATGATCTCCTCAAGGATGACGTCTGGGAGATCGCTGATGTGGTCCACCATAGATTCTACCGGTTCCTCACATCCGGGTTGGGGGGGCTCGCCGCTTCTCTCCACGATGCCGGGTGCGAGATCTACAACCGATGTTGCCGCTGGAGGGAGCCTCATCTTCTTGGCGATGGGGCTAGCCGACTCCATTTTCCTTGTGGGCATCGCGCCGAGCTCACGGGTTTGAGCAGAGTAGCCAGAGACGAGCCTAGTGGCAGTGCGAGTGGGGAAGGAGGGGTGGGGTTTTCTGTAGGAGTGGAAGAAGAGGAGCAGGCCTTTTCTGTACGAGTGAGGAAGAAGGTGAGCGTTTTTTTGAAGAGTGAGGAAGATGGGGAGCAGGGGGAATTGGGGCGAGACGGAAGCGTAAGTGGAAGCGAGGAGGAAGGAGGGTTTTCCTGGGAGCGCCCCCTCTTCAAGAAATATGGGCTTCTCCTCGCAAAAAAACAAAAACAAATGGGCTTTAAGATGGATAGGCTTATGTATCGGCCCAGTCGGCTGCCTGTGTTTCGTACTGGAGGGCCTTGTGCTAGAGGCATCCCGAGACACTCTCCAGCTTATTGCCCGTTCGAAAGAAAAAAAGAGATGCCTCCAGCTTATGGCTACTCATCGGTAACCTTTTTCAACTTGGCATCCACCAAATTAGAGGATGCGGTACTGGATGCAGACACTCACACTGGTCGCGTAGTGCGGCAAAGTGAGGTGTCCAATAACATGCCTACAATATACTTACTAGATTGTGAAGGTTCACAATCTAGTCAACATTTACATTAAACTAAGCTTCAGAAGACACGGTATGCATACTAACATTCAGAAGAACAAAAGTTCAGCATGTTTATGCATCTCAATGATTCACCATACTATAACCAATACAAAGCTGTGAGAAGGTGTGGAAATAAAGAAAATCGGTCGATGCTTCTCTGAGCAAAGGGCCTCCCTACGCACGCATTAATTTCTTGGGCATGCTTGTTTCTTCTCAACGTTGCGAGCACTTTGAGCATGTTGGCAACTCCACAGCTAGCTAGCTGCCTCATCTTGCAATTGATGCTGACACGTTTGCAGCAAACACATGAGGCAATAGAGATGACTCAACATGAGTCCATATTGTGCAGTTCCCCTGAAATCATCTTCATTGTCCTGAATCTGAAAAGATAGGAAAACAATAGCTATACTTAAATGGTGTTGCAAAACAGTAGCACATATCAATAGCTCGGCATGACAAAACATGATCATCTAGACGAAGGGGATACTGACCTGCCTAAGGAAGATTATATATAATTTCATAAGTCCTTGGTTGATTTCCACCTCTGACTGCACTACTTGTTTGCTACTCCACACATGACAGGATCGTTCTGCACTGCAATCAGCAAGTCAATGTATGAATAAGCTTATTTCATCTTGCGGTGGTGATTGTATCTAGTTACGAATGTAGGAATACTTGGAGCACCATGAGGTTAGCTGACAGCAGGTAGATGCAGCCATAAAAGTTTTGTGCGGTGCTACCAAAATTGAGGTTTGTATCCCTTCCCGTTATGAGAATTCTTCTTGAAGTTGGCAGAATGTAACGGATTGTTCTTTGCATCAAACTTGCCTTTCCTCTAAGATTTGTTCTTGTTGTTTTGGGGTTGGTTGGGCTGGTTGGGCTAGAAGTTCTTCTCGTGTACCATGTGGGCACTAGAAGCTCCCTCAGCGACTCAAGCACGTGTGTCTTTTGCTCTCGCCTTCTCTTCAAAATGAAGAGTGCTAATGATATCCGAAACGGAAAACTCATGTCTCTTGTTTTTCAAAGAAGTAGAAAAATCGTTCCACGAAGGTGGAAGCTTGGCAATGATGGTCGTAGCAACAAATTTGTCCGGCAACACACACTTGAAGTACTCAAGTTCCTTAGCGAGTGACTCTATCTCATGAGTCTGTTTAACAACAGAGTGCTCATCAGTCGTCGTGTAGTCACATAATTTCTCCATGACATACAACTCATTGCCAGCGCCCGAGGCCCCAAACGTGGCCTCAAGCACAGCCCACATGTCTTTGCCACTATCGAACGACATATATGAATCCACAATGGAATCGTCAACAACACTCAGCAGGGCAGCTTTGAAGAGGGTATCCATGTTCTCAAAAGCTTCCTGCTGTGTAGGATTAAGATCGCCCTCAGGCTTACCCTTAGTGGTGTCATAGCAGTACATGATCTGAAACCAATATACTGCTCTTCTGCGCCACCTTTTATATTGCACCCCCTTAAAAGTAGGCGGCTTCAAAAGCTCTGTAAAACCACTTGGAGTAAATTGCCTGTAATCAGGTTTTTGGATTGGATTGTTGAATATATGAGCAATTTACTATGAGATATAATCCGGATCAACAGTAAATAGATCATGACGACAATTGCAAAGATCAAAGTAATGATGTGGACTAAACCAGGAGGATAGAATCACATACTGTACAGCAGGAGCAGAACCGCTGTGGTTGATGTTGTCACTCATGTCGCTCGTGAAGAGGTTATCGAGGTCGGGGAAGAAGGCTGTCGTTGAGGAAGTCGTTGATGGCAGCAGTCACAGGAATGTGCTCCCCAAAAACCGGATCACCCCTCTCCCGTAAAGGATGGCGGGGTTTGGAGGACTGCTCTCCCTTCTCGTGATGCACGCCAGAAGGAGGAATGGAGAAGAATTGCGTGGCGGTGCTAAGATCTGGAATGGTGCGAAACCATATGATACAGCGGCAGCTAGGGTAGAGCCTATCAGGTCAGTCGTGCGAGTAAGACCAATTAGTACATAATAGTAGGCCTTTGGCCCAAACCCCACGTCCAAGTCAATAATAGCCTCACTATCTAAAAGAATAAGAAATGGCTGAGTAATTAAGGCGTCCATTAATTATTAATTAATGACTTCATAAATTTTCCAACTCACACCATTCTTAGAGCATGGTTACTAGTATAGCCAACATCCGGCTATATGAAGTTGACACATCATCTAGTATTATACATAGCCTGCTTACAGTAGTTAGTCCCTTTAGTATAATACTATATTATTAATAATGGCCCCACCTTTTGTCTCACAAAGTATGTGTAGTCTGAAATGCCAGGCGTGCAGCGGGCGGCGCCCTCGGTCGGCGCGCCGCTTCAACGGCAGAAGTAGTGAGAGGTTGCGTCGCCCTGACTTGCCATCAATGTGGAGCGGTGGGCGCAGCTAGCGCCGGGCGGGAAGGTTTCGATTTTTGATTCAGTTGATGTGCTGCAACCGTCCAATATTCGCATGTGGTTGTTTCTAGAATAAAAAAAGGAGGTACTCCTACTTATGTTACTCCCACTATGGCTAGTGTTGCGCTTGGCTCTTCGCCTCTTCCGGAAGTCGAACAATAATGGTGGTACTACAGTAGTACTTCTGGCAATCTGACACCAAATGAACTACTGCACGTCCACCGCTTGTAAGCAAAAGTTTCTCCTCATGCTGCGAGCCACCGCGCACGTGTTGGCGAGGGAGAAGGCATAGTAAGCAAGCTTCTCGTCGTTCTGTGAGTTGATGGGACACATCAAAGTTATTTAGTACGTACTCTCTCCAAAAAAGGGTTAACCATGTCATGGATACATTCCCGTGCCCCATCGTTGAGTACATCCACTATTCATGTGCCATCGAGGTGAAAAAATGTTGCGTAGTAGGAGTACGTGCCATCGAAGTGCACGACTCACTTACGCAATGCTTATCTGATTATCTCCATTTTCTTGCATGACACGTGCACCTTGATGCTAGATGTCTCGCGTGTTGGCAAAAGGATGAACAAAGCTCACGTAAAAAAAGAGTGGAAGAACATAGATTCCCGACGACCGAGAAGGAGCAAGGAACCTCGCGGTGGAGAGTCTGCAAGGAACCTTGCGCGTTTCCCCTGTTTTTTACTACCTGCCCACCTATAAACAAATAAAAGAACATGAACTCTTCGCTAAAAACTAGAGATGATGCATCAGGATGCTAAGTTGAAGATATTATATTAGTTTATACTCCCTCTGTCTCGGTTTTATAGGGCATGCGCATAGTTCTAGGTCATCGATTTGACTAACTAAATATGAGTTATATGTCACCAAAATTATATCATTAGATTCTTAAGTGGATGTAGTTTCTAAACATATATTTTTCATCCAATATGATTCATATTTAGCTAGTTAAATTGTCAACCTAGAACGACATGCATGTCTTATAAACCGAGACGGAGGAAGTATTGATAGCCACGCATGTACAAGACGCATGGAACCCCGCATGTACACACGCCAACGCACTAACTCATGCCGATCCAACTCATGCACAAACGCGCATAGCATGGAGCACACAACGCACGTACACAACACATGCATGCACACACACTCGGCCAAAGAATGCACGTGAATAACACATGCATGCGCACACATGCGTCTGCATGGAGGCGTGCGCCATCTGCGGCGACGTCCGGTTCGTCATGCTACGGCGAAGCTCGCACACAACGGCGCCTATGCATCTCTTGCAGCACCTCCCTAGCTGTCGTTCCATGCAATGCTATTACTTAGCATATAAACACTAAGTGCGAGGTAGTTCTATAGGTGGGCAGGTGGCATAGGCCAATTCCTCTCCAAACACCTAGGGAGGTGGTTGAACTGAACAAGTATAACTTGTTTCTAGTGGGTACTTTGGCGTGGCATCGGAAGGGTGTGAGACTACCCACAATGGGAGTAACATAGGTAGTAACATCACACATATCTACATAAAATAGATGATGTGGCAAGCAATAAATGAAGAAAGAGAGCGAAGTGGTAACACAACTAGTTACTAGTAGTATGAATAGCATCACACATATCAAAGCAAGATGAGTCTATAGCCTAATAAATGGAGTGTTGCATGTTACTACACATATGTTACTCCCCATTATAGAGGTAGTAACATAGACTAGTTACATATGCATGTTACTAGTCTATGTTACTACCCATTGTGGCTAGTCTGATAGGTGACTCTTGCAAAATAATTAACTACCACGTTGGCATACATGAGCATTGGGCCCACTTGTCAGCATGCTGGACGAAGGAAGGAACGCAAGACAGAATGGAGCGTGGAAGGGTGCGAATCGATTGGCTCACGTGTGATGACCACTGGACCAACACACTCAGGTACTACGTTAAAAAATTAGTGCAAACACGGCCGGTTATACTGTGAGTAGGTGATCGTGCGCTTGGCTCTTCGCCTCTTCCGAAAGTCAAACAATGATGATGGTACTATAGTCGATACTGTACTAAGCAAAGGTTCTCCTCGTTTGTGAGTAGACCGGACACATCGGAAGTAGTCTCCAAAAAGGGTTGACCATGTCCATGGCTACCATCCCGTGCTCCGTCATTCAGTGTGTCCTTCTTGTCATTTTGCGAGCTGACGAGACACATCAAATTTAATATGTATTTAGTACTCTCCAAAAAAGGCCCGACCATGTCCATGGCTACCATCTCGTGCTCCATCATTCAGTATGTGCACTATTCACGTGCCATCAAGGAGGAAAAATATTACGTAGTACTAGGTGCCATCGTAGTGCACGACTCACTTACGCACTGCTTATCTCCATTTTCTTGCATGACACGTGCACCTTGATGCTAGATGTCCCGCGTGTTGGCAAAAGGATGAACAAAGCTCATGTAAAAAAAGAGTGGAAGAACATAGATTCCCTACGATCGAGAAGGAGCAAGGAACCTCGTGGTGGAGCGTCTGCACTCATAATAGTTTATATTATTTTGCGATATAAAATCAACCAATCATCTCCAGAGTAGACCGGAAGAGTACGAAACCCGGCAGCCCAGTGTAGTTACATCATACTGTACGTGGCCAACCCACACTATCACCATATTTCTTGGCCAACCCACGAAAATGAGAGAAATTAATATTTATTTGCTAACTAATAGCATTGCATGCAATGAACTAACCATTGCATGTTGTGTTTGGTAGTCTAAGTCATTGAAAACATGCACGCCCACATCTCTTATTAGTGGATATGTCAAGAAACAAGAAACAAGGTGGGAGTTAATGCACCGCGCCTAAGTATTTTGGGATTATTTGGTTTTCGTAAGGTGACTTATACACCTAGATGGAGGGAGTAGGGCCTAATCTATTCTTCGAGGATGCCTTTGACTATTCATAAGCTCTTATATAATTTGAAAATTATATCATTCGAAGATCCTTTCACGTTCCGTTTTCAAAAATAAAAAAGATCCTTTCACGTATGAATTTGACTGTATGATTTGAGCAACTTGCATGTCCTATACTGCTCCTGTTTGGATACTCTAACTTAGCTAGAGGTTAGACTAACTCATGACTAACCCCGAACTAACTGTAGCCAAAGAGGTGTTTTGGTGACAGGGTTAGATTGACAATAAATGCACTTGATGGAGAGAGAAAAGTGATTTTTCAGTGGGCCCAAGGAGGTACTTATTGTGGGAAAGGTGAAGTGATGGTTGCTTAGCCCGAGCAACTTATTACTCTGGGAATATTGGAGTACCAGCGGATTCAAGGAGCAGAGAAATGATGGTTGCTTCGTCCGAGCAACTTACTGTGGCGAAGGTGGGGCTCTGTGATTTGTCTGCTCACTAGTCATTACTAATGCGGCGCAATGACGAGGGTGAATATTTCCCTGCATTTGTGCACTCAATATTGCTACACGACAGGTGGAGCCAGATGAAGGATGTCCCACATGTCGACGAAACGAAGTTGAATTGTTTCTGGCATTGCTATCAATCCTTTAGGATTTGTTTATATGGACGCATAATTTTAATGAAATTGTACTGTGATGATATGAAGGTTTCAACTTTGGTTCCCGCAGGAAAAAAAGGTTTCAACTTAGGATTCATGTGTCCTCTTGCCTCAAGATTATCTCGTTACAACATTCCATCAAATACAAATGAAACTACCATGGCTGCAAATGCATCTCAATGGTTCGCAGATCAACGCCAATATTCACATCACAACTAAAGACAGAGTTGTGAGAAGGTGTACAAATAAATAAAAAATATATAATTGATCGATGTTGTTCGCAGGTGTCGGTGTTCTGGGAACGGGGGTCCCCAGACTTGCCTGCCTGGGGCACGGGGCGTGGCGGCGCCAGCAGGCCGTATGGTACATGTTCATCAACAAAGCATCCAAGACCCTCGCGAGGGTCCAAGCCTCGCGAGGCGGACGACGCAAGACCTCCTCTCGAGCGGCCTAGTCAGGCAGGCTCGCGAGGGGCGGAGATATCAAGGCGAGGCGAACCTCACGAGGCTCTCGTGACGTGAGCCATGATGATCGACACCAGGTGGGCGCCAGCGTGCGCAGCGTCCTTGTTTCCTCTTTGGTGCAAAGGGGGCAAGCGCAGCCGCGGAGTACCGAGGCATCAGGCAAAGGTTGCCATTTAAGTGCAACAAGACCAAGACCATGGACTGCAAGACGGAGGTCATCGTGGAGCCCAAGACGGTGTCACCCCAGAGCTTTTCGTAGGCGAAGACCGCTTTTGTGAGGATAGCTTGTACTAGCTGTCCCATTCAAATTTGCCCGCCATTGTTGGCTCCCTTCCCGCTCGATATTTGGGAAGGGGACCAGGGCCTGTATAAATAAGACTAGCCACCATAGTAGAGAAGAGAGAGATCATCAGACCCAGAGATACACACAAGTCCAAAAGCACAAGAGCACCTCAACCTCAGGAGGCTGTTCTTCCCTTGTATGGTTCATCATCAGCCTAAGAGGCAATCCACCACCACCACACTGGAGTAGGGTATTATACCACAACGATGGCCCGAACCAGTATAAACCCCGTGTCTTTCTATGTTGTGAGTTCGTCGAGTTCGTCCGCAAGATCTTAGCGAGCGAGAGCATGGATTGGTAGGAGGGAAGACTCTGCGCGCACCCCAGTGTTTGAACCTTAAGGGTTAGCCGAAACCCCACATCCGACATTTGGCACGCTAGGTAGGGGTGCGCCATAGCTTCCTTTCCGTCAGTCCGTCACCTCGTCGCTCCGTCGTCTCCATGTCGGACGCTCGCTGTCGGTGTCAAAACCGGCGGATCTCGGGTAGGGGGTCCCGAACTGTGCGTCTAGGCCGGATGGTAACAGGAGGCAGGGAACATGATGTTTGACCCAGGTTCGGGCCCTCTTGATGGAGGTAAAACCCTACGTCCTGCTTGATTAATATTGATGATATGGGTAGTACAAGAGTAGATCTACCACGAGATCAAGGAGGCTAAACCCTAGAAGCTAGCCTACGGTATGATTGTTGTATATGGAGTTGATTGCCTACGGACTACAACCCTCCGGTTTATATAGACACCGGATAGGGTTAGGGTTACATAGAGTCGGTTACAATGGTAGGAGATCTTGAATATCCGCATCGCCAAGCTTGCCTTCCACGCCAAGGAAAGTCCCATCCGGACACGGGACGAAGTCTTCAATCTTGTATCTTCATAGTCCAGGAGTCCGGCTGAAGGTATAGTCCGGCTACCCGAACACCCCCTAATCCAGGACTCCCTCAGTAGCCCCTGAACCAGGCTTCAATGACGACGAGTCTGGCGCGCAAATTGTCTTCGGCATTGCAAGGCGGGTTCCTCCTCCAAGTCCTTCATAGAAGATTGTAAACACCAAGAGTAGTGTCCGGCTCTGCAAAATAAGCTTCCACATATTGCCATAGAGAGAATAATATTAACACAAATCAAATCTGCTGACGTATTCCGCAGTGCGTCATCACACTACAGCCAAGTCCTTCACTCGAATCGTTTTCACTTTTCCACCTCAGCGTGTTTTGCGAGGCGGTTTCCTTGGCACGTCTTGTCAAAGCAGAGATCGTGTACCCCCCCTTTTACGGGATTCTCATCTATACGGACGTGGGTAACCCAACCGCGCCACTTATCACGACGCTTGGGAGGCAAGCGAGTTTTACTAGGCAAGTGGGGACGCACAACCGCATCCGCCCATATAAGGGGACAAGGATCCACATTTTTACCTACGCCTTCTTCCTCCTTTGCCTATCCATCTCCTGCGCACCTGAGCTCCAGCGCCCAAGCCCGCACTTCCCACCTCAACCTTCTCCAGCAATGTCCGGAGCGGGAGGCAAGTGGATGGTCTCCTCCGCCACGGAGGGCAAAGTCAAGAAGCTAAGGAAGGCCGGATACCTATCCTAGGACATCGCGCACCGGCTTCCCGAAGAGGGGCAGCTTCTCCCCACCCCAAGGCCCCATGAGAGGGTAGTATTTCTCCCCCACTTCCTCCGCGGACTGGGTTTTCCACTCCACCCATTTGTCCGAGGGCTCATGTTCTACTACGGCCTGGATTTCCACGATCTATCTCCGAACTTCATCCTCAACATCTCGGCCTTTATCATCGTGTGCGAGGCTTTTCTCCGCGTCCGCCCTCATTTCGGCCTCTGGCTCAAGACCTTCAACGTCAAGCCCAAGGTGGTGCGCAACAGCCAGGCGGAGTGCGGAGGCGCCATGGCGGGCAAGATGGCCAACGTCCTATGGTTCGAGGGCTCTTTCATGGAGACCCTAAAGGGATGGCAATCCAGGTGGTTTTATATCACCGAGCCGTGCGATCCGAAATGGACCGCAGCCCCCGAGTTCCGATCCGGACCCCCACGCGGCTTATGTCCTGGAAAGAGACGGGCCTGTCGTGGGGTGACGAAAAAGGAGTGACCGGATTGCAAACATGCATCCAGTCCCTGGTGAACAAGCTAGTCCGACTTGTTAATGTCATCCAGGTTATGCTCGTCCGCCGGATCCTCCCGTGCCAACAACGGGATTTTAATCTGTGGGAGTTCGACCCGGCGCAGCATCAAACCCTCAGCAGGCTCTTCGACACGACGTACGAAGACGCCTGGAAGATGCTATTCAAGGGCGCCGAGGCTTCCGCATCCGCTTTCGAGGACCGCGGATACAGCTCGCAGCGTCACGCTAGCGAGGTATGCCATCTACACCTTTTACAGGATGTTAAGCTTTTTTCATAGTTTGACTCTATGCAGGATCTAAACTCCCTTACCTTTGACAGGCTTGGCGGGCGATATCCGGACCGATTAACTGTCCGGCTCCGCTGCCCGAAGACCCAGCCCCAGCTCTACTAGCGAAGCTGCAGGTTCCGGCGCCTTATGTGGTGCCGGAGAAGAAGGCCAAGAAGAAGACCACGGGGACTCGAAAGAGTGCCCGCAACGTGGTGGTGTCGGGCTCGTCATCTGACGAGTTCGAGACGCCCTCCTCCCGCGAAAACGAGGAGGAAGAAGAAAACTCTCCCCCCCCAGCGGAGGGAGGAGAGAAGAGGAAGGCCGCCCCAACTGGGGAGGCCAAGGGGTCCTGGAAAAGGAAGACCCCTCTGCCGGACTACGCCCCCAACGCCGAAGAGGGCAAAGAGGAGTGGCCCAACAGGGCCAAGCATCCAGCGAAATCGTAAGTTCGGATATCAGAATAACTCATGATGTTCCTTTGTTGCACAGCTTTCCCTAATGTCGAATGTAATTATGCAGTCCGCCCCGGGCCTAATTCGACGAATCGTCGGGCGGCTCCCTGGACTCATCGGACGTGAACTCAGGTCCGCCCGCTGTCTCCCCCCGCACTGCAGACGACGCCGAAGTGGCGTCGCGACAAGCTCTGGGGCAGGAGGAGGTGGTCCCGGAGGAGCCGCAAGGCAACCTCCCGGACTCCAGGGGTGAAGGGGATAAGGCTCCCAGGGCTCTCAGTCCGGCTTTGTGCCCGACACCGCATCGGAATCTTCCACAGTTCCGGACCGCGGTAGGAAAACTCCTTCCAAGAGGAGCAAGCCTTCTGAGCCGGCGGCCTCCGTCCAACCGGAGGTGCCGGACAATCTGCTGGAGGTGCTTGACGATGCCTCCATCAACGAGGGGCATCGTACTATTATGAGTATGGTGATCCAGAAGGTTCAGTCCACCAAGAGCGGACTGATTGAAGCTTGCGCTAGCCTTCTAACAGGCTTCGAGGTAAGTAAAAATATGTAAAAATATTACCGCATAGACAGTAGCCCCTCATGCTCTGTTTGGCGTTCGGAAAGAAAAGCCGAATAGAGGATCTATTAAATATCGCAGGAGTCTAACAAAAAAGAGTCAATATGCGTATGCAGGTTTCGCTGCTATCCACCGCCGCACTGATTGCGGAGGTGGGTGTCCTGAAGCAGGACCTCGAGCAGACCGAGCAAGAGCTCGGCCTTGCCAAGCGGCGGCTCAAGGAGGAAGAAGGTAAGAAATACCTTACAGAAAAAGTGCCTATCAAAAGGCTTGATTGCAAAAAGAGTAACATGATTGTACTGCTTATTGTAGGGGCCACGACTAAGGTGGTGACCCTTAAGCAGGCGCTGTCTGAGGCCAAAAGAAAACGGCCGCGGAGCGCACCGAGCGAGACAGACTTGGGGCTCAGGTCGGCGAGGTGCAGCAAGAGCTTCAGGCTCTCATGAAAAAACATGAGAGTTTGGAGCTGGAGTCGAAGGCGCAAGCATCCGAGCTTGCAACGGCCCTAGAGGCTGCCAAGTGTGCCAAGGCCGAAGCCCAAAATGCCCTCCAAGAGTTGGAGGAGATGAGGAAGATAGCAGCGGGTAAGGCATTCTTTATGCAAAGCAGAAATGTAAAAGTGAACTACCTGTTACTTACCCGAATCCGGAGCTCTCCAGGGGCATTCGCAGATCTTCCCCGCAGCGTATCCGCCGCCGCCGCATTCTACCGAGCTGAAGAGGGTAGCTCGACGGAGAAGGTGTTCTGGTCTCAGTATTCTGAGGCCGGACACCCTGTGCCCTTGAGCGACCAGCTGAAACAGCTGGTCGAGCTCCATAAGGCGGCCGAGCAGGCCATGAAGGGCTTCATAGTTCGGCTGTGGTCCGGAGAGGCCCTGCCTGGGAGCTATTTCAGGCTGGTGCGGCGGCTGGTGGAGGCCTGTCCGAGGCTTGAGGTCATCAAGCGCTCCGTCTACATCGAAGGTGCCCGTCGGGCCCTTGCCCGTGCAAAGGCGCACTGGGGTAAGCTGGACGGTGAGAAGCTTCTGAAGGATGGGCCGCCACCGGGGAAGGAGCATCGCAAGCCCGAGAACTACTACAAGGATGTTCTTGCAGGTGCCCGCCTTGTGGCGGATAAATGTACCAAGGATGTGATATTTGAATGAACTTGCTCGTGTTTATCCTATGCGCTGAAAACTTGTTCATATGCGCTAAGCAATGCTTATTGAATTTAAAATATTACTTTCTATGCGGCCATTTATCAAAAATTGAGAGATGGCCAGTCGTCGGCTTCTACACCCGTGCCACTAGTGCTGGGGTGTTCGGGATAAACCTGAGCGCTCTTTTTCCCATAGTTGGGTCCTTCGAGGGAGGCGCTCACCACAACGAACCAGGCAATCGGACTATAATGCTTGAACACTCTCACTTAGCCATAGAACTCTATAATTTTAAATTTCGGCGAAGCCCCTAGTTCGGAAGACCGAGTTCGGGGCGCTATCCACGCCTTGGCCGGACAAAGCCAGCTCCTCGCTCGAAGCGGCATAAGCCTTTAGGGACTCAAAAAACCTCTCGAACAGCGACCGATCTCTCGCCACATCATGACAGGAAGTTTTAGCTTTCTCCACTGAGGTGCTTAACCCAGATGAACCGGGGCACAATCGCAGTGGTTCTCCTAGTGCTACCTTAGCCGATAGAGCGGAACGTAAGGCACCAAAACATAGGAGCCGGGCAAACCCAACTATTGACCCATATCATGATTCGGAGCCGATGCATATAGTGTTATAAGTTCAGGGTGCTGCACTAGTGAAAGTGTACGGACTTCTCACACCATTATGAGGGGTACTAAAGCCCTTGGCGTGTTTGCCGTACCATGGTGTACGGGTGCAATCATGTCATTTAATAAACATAAATGTGAAAAGAAGATAATGCAAAAAATAGACAAGAAGCTAAGCATTGTTTATAGAGAGGCTATTTATCAAAGCCGAACGATACAAATAGTGCGGTAAGCAAAAGATATTGGACTATTCAGTATGTCCTGACCAGGGGCAGGCCGCGGAATTGTATTTAAAACAGGTATACCGCTCATAACAGAGACCACCTGGGAGTTCCATAATGCGGCATGGCTTGTCTGCCTCCCTGGATCTTGCATCGTTTGTGCGGCAGTCGAATTGCCGAACAGGTCGTCCGAAGTATGGAGTCCTGAAAGTAAGAAAAAAATTAAAAAAAGAATCCGGCAGCCCCTAGTACGTTTTAAGCCGTATTTTGGGCGTGCTGTTATTGTGCCCCTTCCCCTGTGCCCATGGTATTTCAAGGGCGTAGTTATGTACGCAAGGTACTGGTTTCGCTATGTCGCGAAAGCTGGGGTTGGGGCCGCATTGCTACGCTTGCTCAGAGTGTGCCAGGCGGTCCTGCTGTGGGTTACTCCGGGCGCGCTTGGCAGTGTCTGGCTTTTTAATGGCCGGACAGGAGAATTACCTGAGAAGGCTACTTTGTACCTCTGCTGCGAGAGCCGCCGTATGCTCCTCCGTACGGAGGGAGCGTTCGGTGTTTCCGTTGACCGTAATTACTCCTCGAGGGCCTGGCATCTTGAGCTTGAGATATGCGTAGTGCGGCACCACATTGAACTTTGCGAATGCGGTTCGTTCGAGCAGGGCGTGATAGCCACTGCGAAACAGGACTATATCAAATATTAACTCTTCGCTTTGGAAATTGTGCGGGGATCCGAAGGCCACGTCAAGTGTTACTGAGCCTGTACAGTTGGCTTCTACACCTGGTATAACGCCTTTAAAGGTCGTTCTTGTGGGCTTAATCCTTGAGGGATCTATGCCCATTTTCCGCACTGTATCCTGATAAAGCAGGTTCAGGCTACTGCCGCCGTCCATGAGGACTCTTGTGAGATGAAATCCGTCGATGATTGGGTTGAGAACCAATGCGGCGAAGCCGCCATGACGGATGCTAGTGGGATGGTCCCTTCGATCAAAAGTGATCGGGCAGGAGGACCATGGGTTGAACTTTGGGGCGACTGGCTCCATCGCGTATACGTCCCGTAGCGCACGCTTCCGCTCCCGCTTGGGAATGTGGGTTGCATATATCATGTTCACCGTCCGCACTTGTGGGGGAAAGCCCTTCTGTCCATTGTTGTTCGACGGCTTGGGCTCCTTGTCGTTGCTATGCAACCCCTTGTCTCTATTTTCGGCCCTTAACTTGCCTGCCTGCTTGAACACCCAACAATCCCTGTTAGTGTGATTGGCTGGCCTTTCGGGGGTGCCATGTATCTGGCACAAGAGATCGAGTATTCGGTGCAAACTGGACGGGCCCTGAGTATTCTTTTTGAATGGCTTTTTCGCTGACCGGATTTATAGCCTTTGAATCTGGCATTGACTGCCGTGTCTTCATTGCTGTCGCTGTTAACGCAGCGTTTTTGCTTATTCCGACGTGTCCTGCCACTTTTGTCCTTGATATCCGAATTACCAGGGTTCTTTGATAAGTTGTTACTGCGAGCTAGCCAGCTGTCTTCTCCCGTGCAAAAGCGGGTCATGAGTGTCGTGAGGGCTGCCATGGATTTCGGCTTTCCCTATCCCAGGTGCCGGGCAAGCCACTCGTCGTGGATGTTATGCTTGAAGGCTGCTAGGGCCTCTGTGTCCGCACAGTCGACTATCTAGTTTTTCTTTGTTAGGAACCGTGTCCAGAATTGTCTGGCCGATTCCTCTGGCTGCTGAATTATGTGGCTTAAGTCGTCGGCATCCGGTGGTCGCACGTAAGTGCCCTGGAAGTTGTCGAGGAATGCGGCTTCCAGGTCCTCCCAAGAACCGATTGAGTCTGCTGGCAAGCTGTTAAGCCAATGCCGGGCCGGTCCTTTAAGTTTGAGCGGGAGGTATTTGATGGCGTGTAGATCATCGCCGCGTGCCATGTGGATGTGAAGGAGATAATCGTCGATCCATACCGCCGGATCTGTTGTGCCATCGTATGATTCGATGTTTATGGGTTTGAAACCCTATGGGATTTTATGATCCATTACTTCATTCGTGAAGCATAGCGGGTGTGCGGCGCCTCTGTACTGGGCTATATCACGACGCAGCTCGGAAGAGCTATGTCTGTTGTGTTTGGCCCGGCCGGATTTGTTGTATCCGGAGTGAATATCATTGTCACATGCCGTAGGGCGCCTGCGCGATCCGTAGATCGATCTTGTTTGTCTTGCCTTATCCTCCAGTATGTCTCGCAGGTCGGGCGCATTTTCCCGTGCCTTAGTTGAGCGGCGTCGGGGCATGGCTTGGGTGGAGGGCCGAGAGGCCTCTCTGTCGCGGCCGCGAGGTGGCCAGTCTGCCATGTCATGCGCTGGTGATGTAGGTGCTTCCTCCTCTGATCGAGGTAGCGGCCTGCGCTTCGGGTAACTCTTGGAGGGGCGTTCGAGTTCATACTCTTCGGCCGCAAGGACTTCAGTCCATCTGTCAGCTAGCAAATCTTGGGCAGCTCTAAGCTGTTGCTGCTTTTTCTTGAGGTTGCTTGCCATGGCTAAAAGCCTGCATTTAAAACGCTCTTGTTCGGCGGGGTCTGATGGTATGACGAATTCGTCGTCATCGAGGCTTGCCTCGTCTTCGGAGGGAGGCGTATAGTTATCATCCTCGACCTCTCGGTCTGCCGCTCTCTCATGAGGGCTGGCTTCTCCATCTTCCTGTGCCGAATCTTGCTGAGGTGAGTGTTCTTCGGTGCTATCCGGGGCAGTATTATCTCCCGTGCCGGAATCACCGTTTTTGCTTTGGCGGGATTTAGAGCGGCGCCGCTGACGCTGGCGCTTTGGCTGTTTCTTGGGGGCGTCGTCCCCCACTGTTCCATCGCCATCTCCATCTTTTGGAGTATCCACCATATATATGTCATATGACAAGGTGGCCTTCCAGCGCCCTACAGGTGATGGTTCCTGTTCGTCTCCTACATCGTCGTCCATGCCGTCGATGTCTTCAGAGCTGAAGTCAAGCATGTCGGTTAGATCGTCGACAGTGGCTACAAAGTGGGTGGTGGGTGGGCTTTGAATTTCCTCATCATCCGTATCCCACCCTCGCTGACCGTAGTCCGGCCAGGGCTCTCCTGATAAAGAGAGAGACTTAAGAGAATTCAGGATGTCACCAAAAGGCGAATGCTGAAAGATGTCTGCGGCGGTGAACTCCATTATCGGCGCCCAATCGGATTCGATTGGCAGGGGCGCGGGGGGTTCGGAGTCCGGGGAGGAGTCCGGATCCTCGGAGTCACGGATCGTGCAGAGTGCGGGGCTAGCTTTCGGCTCGATCGCTTTCGGGATCGCAGCCCCCGAGGTGACGTCCAGCCGCTCATCCTCGATTGGCGCAATAGGCTCCGAGTTAGGGGTCGGAACCGATCCGTGTGCGGCCTCCAGGACACTGTCCGGGGGCAGAGATAAATCATGCCCCTCGAGATAGTGCGGCGCGCTTGGCCGTGGCTCGAGCCCGTCGAAGATCAAGTCTCCGCGGATGTCAGCCGTGTAGTTTAAGCATCCAAACCTGACTTGATGGCCAGGGGCGTAGCATTCGATCTGCTCCAGGTGGCCGAGCGAATTGGCCCGCAGAGCGAAGATCTATCCGGGGAGCAAAGTCTCACCCTGGACCGCATCGTTGTTGATGATCAAATGAGCCATCGGGCCTAAAGGCAACGACACAGAGGAACTCTCAATGAAAGCACCAATGTCGGTGTCAAAACCGGCGGATCTCAGGTATGGGGTCCCGAACTGTGCGTCTAGGCTGGATGGTAACAGGAGGCAGGGAACACGATGTTTTACCCAGGTTTGGGCCCTCTTGATGGAGGTAAAACCCTACATCCTGCTTGATTAATATTGATGATATGGGTAGTAAAAGAGTAGATCTACCACGAGATCAAGGAGGCTAAACCTTAGAAGCTAGCCTACGGTATGATTGTTGTATATGGAGTTGATTGCCTACGGACTACAACCCTCTAGTTTATATAGACACCGGATAGGGTTAGGGTTACATAGAGTCGGTTACAATGGTAGGAGATCTTGAATATCCGCATCGCCAAGCTTGCCTTCCACGCCAAGGAAAGTCCCATCCGGACACGGGACAAAGTCTTCAATCTTGTATCTTCATAGTCCAGGAGTCCGGCTGAAGGTATAGTCCGGCTACCCGAACACCCCCTAATCCAGGATTCCCTCACTCGCCATGCTCGAGCTGAGCGTTTGGCTGCCCTAGCCGCCCACGTCGCTCAAACGGTTCCCGTCAGCAGGCCACCTCGTCGTTCTCCGTCCCCCGCCGCCAACGCTGCCACCGGCCCGGTGGGGAACGAGCAGCAGGCATCCTCGCTGCATCCTTCATTGCGGCAGGACAGCCGCACCGCAACTCCATCACTCACCCCTGCTAGTTCTTCGTCCCACACGCACCGCACGCCCATGGAGGCACGGGCCGCGCTCATCGCGGCGAATGAGCTCCTGCGTTACTGCCCCGTCGACGACCTCTATGAGGAGTGGCTCGACCGCGTGGCCGAGCTCGTCCGTGCCGCAGGGGGCTCTCCGACGCCGTCCCAATCTCTGCCTCCCCCTCAACCAGCCACGGGCAACGGGGCTCATGGCCTGCCTCCACCGCCTCGACCCCCAGATGTTGCCTTGGCACCAAGGCGCGCGCCTCTGCGGCGTGATCCACTGCGCCCGGCGCCCGCGCGTGAAGAAAGAAGCTGCCAAGAAATCCCGCGGCCGCAAGAAGCTGCACCGGCGCTCCCCGCACCACCTCTTCAAGACCGCGTACCGCCTGCAGCGGCACAGCGCAGACCTCGTCAAGACCTAGCTCCACCTCCGAAGCGGGCCCCGGCAACCACGGCCAGCTGCCGCGCCTTCACCCCTGAGTTGCGTAGCATCGCCTAGCCAGGCAAGTTCAAGCCAGATCTACCTCCTCGATACGACGGCACCGACGACCCCACGGAGTTCCTGCAACTCTAGAAGCTGAGCATCGAAGCGGCCAACGGCGACGAAAAAGTCATGGCGAACTGGTTTCCCTTGGCTCTCAAGGATGGGGCCCGCTCCTGGCTCCTGAACCTTCAGCACGGCTTGATCTCCTCCTGGGACGAGATGCGCGACCGCTTCATCACCAACTTCCAGGGCCCTCGCGACCGCCCACCGGCCGCGGGCAATCTATGCTGCATCAAGCAACAGCCAGGAGAGACCCTCCAGAAGTACATCCAGCGCTTCAACAACACCCGCCTCAAGATCCCCAAGGTCACGGACGAAGCCATCATCTCCGCGTTATCAGACGGCATCCGTGACGTCTTGATGAAGGAAGAGCTGGCTATCCACGAGGAGCTTTGCACATCTCAGGAGCTGTTCAACCTGGCGACCAAGTGCGCAAGAGCTGAGTAGGGGCGCCTCTCTCTCCTTGAGCTGCCAGCTGCAGGAGTGGAGGAGAAGAAGGCCAAGGCCAAGGACGTGAAGCGCAAAGAGGCAGTAGTGCTCACAGCGGAGCCCGACACCAAGCGAGGCAGAGATCAGCCCGAGTCATCGAAGAACGGCCGTCCGTTCTGCGCCTTCCACAACCTGAACACCCACAACACCAGCGATTGTCAAGAGCTTAGAGCCATACGGGAAGGACGCTTCGGTCGACGCCCCGAGTGCAACGACCGAGGTGACGGCCGTGGAGGAGGACGTGGAGGCGGACGCTGGGACGACCGTGGCCCGAGCCAGGAGTGGTGCGACCGGCATCGTGAGGACCACTGGCAGGACCAACCTCGCGAGGGTGCCTGGAGGGACTGGCCTTGTAAGGATCACCCCCAGGACAATGCCAGTCTTCCCCCGTTGCCGCCACCGAGAAGGAACGAGGACCGCCACCAGGATGAGGGTGTTGGGGGCTTCTAGGAGCCGCGTGCGATCGCTTGCATCTTGGGCGGTGCTCAGGGCCCTAGCCTCTCAGCACATCTTCAAACAGTTGGCTCACGGGGTGAACGCGGTGCTCCCCAAGCTCGAGGCCACGCGCCCGCTCAGGTGGTCCCAATGCGCCATCACCTTCAACTCGGTGGATCAGCTCAAGTGCGCAGCCACCACTGGCACCCTGCCTATGCTATGTTCCCCAGTCATCAGCAATGTGCAGGTCACCAAGACTCTCATCGACGGCGGCATAGGGCTCAACGTCGTATCCGTCGACACGTTCCACAACCTCCAAGTGCCCTACGAGCAGCTCCAGCCAACCAAGCCTTTCTCAGGAGTGACCGACGGTTCCACCACACCGATAGGGCAAGTCCGCCTGCCTGTCACCTTCAGGGAGCGCAAGAACTACCGCACCGAGCTCATCGACTTCGACATGGCGCACATCCGCCTGCCGTACAATGCCATCCTCGGGTATCCAGCCCTGGCCAAGTTCATGGCAGTCACTCACCATGGCTACAACGTCCTCAAGATGCCAGGAAGCGGGGGAATCATCACGGTCCCATGTGAAGAAAGGGATGCGATGTGCTCCCTTGAGCGTGCCCTCCAAGCCACAGCAATCGACAACCCTGAAAGCAGAAGTGAAGGCCCTCCAGAGACCATCCCCAAGAAGAAGCTGCCGCGCCGCGCAGGACCCCAAGAAGATGGCGTCACGTCAGGAGCCTCATCAGGATCAGCGCCTGCTCCAGGGGCGCCTCCCTCCACCGCATAGGAAAGCGTGCCCGGCGCCCTCCTCGGACAGGGCTCGGGGGCTCTCTTCTGGAGGGCCTCAGACCTTCTCAACCTCATGGGGGAGGCGCTTGGGCACCACTTGGAAGCGTGCTTCACGGCACACTTTCCTCAGGAGAGCACAGGGCAAGGACTGCCCACCGCTCAGGAGTTCATCACCAAGACCACCCAGGAACTGCAAGAAGCAAGAGCCATGCACGGCCACAACCGCTCACAACGCAGCCCCCCATCCAGGCGTGGATGTCGGGCTGCACGTCTGCATCGACATCCAAGGGCTCAACAGGGCCGCATCTCAGGAACGCTTCTAGCCATCACATGCGGGCCGCTGTGAGGGTCCACCACACAGCTACGTTCGCATGCCCTTCGGCTTGCCGAGCATGGCGTGGGCCTATCAGCACAACATGCGGCAAGTCCTGGCGGCTTAGGAGGCCAGGTTCCACGCCATTCTGGCGGAGATGGGGACGGTCTTTAGGGAACCTCCTAAGCCCCCAGAGCCTACCGAGGCTCAGGGTCCCGGTGGCTCATGAGGAGCCATTCCTTCAACGTGTGGCTTTAGCTGCACCAACTCTACTTCGTCTACTGGACCAGGTGACATCTTCCAAGTTCATTTAAGCTGGGAGCGCCCCTCGGGCCGCATTATTCCCAGGCCACATGGGTCCATCCCTGTGGCATGTCTCCCTTTTGCTTATGTCTTTAGCTTACATTGTTGGGGGCGCCCCTTGGGCTGCATCATCCCCACACCGCTCGGGCCAGACCTAGTGGCATGTATCTTCCTGCATTTATCCAAGTCGATCTGCTCTTCATGCTTTACCTACCAACTGCTATCACCTGCTCGATCATCGCCTCCCTCGGGCCTCTACACAGGCACGGCGCTGGTGCATGGATCCGTCCCTGCCACGACCGACAAATCTGAGTGGTCGAGCTCTGTCTCACGGCACGCACCGTGCACGTCACCTCACCAGGCCCTCAGTGCCTTCACTTCATCTGGACCAACCAGCGGCAGGCAGGCGGCAGTAACGGCAAACCATGTTTCTTATTGTGCCTGTCCACAGGGACCCCGCGGGAAGGATAGCAGGCGGCACCGTGAGTCTCCTTTTTCTCTCGTGCGATTCGCTTGCGCGTTAAAAGGAGGGCTCCTGAGCATCGCTACTCAGGAGCTCTTACTGGCTCTCCAGCCCTCACCCCCTGGCCTTGACCACGGCATCGCGACCTGGCATACCAGTGGCGGCTGAGCTCGCTCGAGGGCCGGGACCTAAGGACGTAGAGCACTAAGAAGAGCTCGGGAGAAGGAAAACTCGTACGGACAGGCCTAGTTATGTAGTGTAAGTTGGCGCGCAGCCCTAGCGCAACATCAGGAATCACCGCGAAGTCAGCAAGATAAGTCTCGCCCTCTGATCGGCTAAATATTTGGGCCTAGTAGTCGCTCACACCATGCCGCAACCCCGTTGCGGCCAAGTCATCTTCCTTTCTTTCCTTACCATGGCCGCTTGGGCGCTAAGGGGGACCTCCTGAGCATCGCGCCTCAAGGGCTCTTACTGGACCTCGGGCCGCGCACCTCCCGGCCTTGACCACGGCGTCGCGACCTGGCATACCAGCGACGGCTGTAGCCGCCTTGGGACCAGTA
Organism: Triticum urartu; assembly: GCF_056163025.1. Classification (NCBI taxonomy): domain Eukaryota; kingdom Viridiplantae; phylum Streptophyta; class Magnoliopsida; order Poales; family Poaceae; genus Triticum; species Triticum urartu. The sequence goes on along the minus strand of NC_141874.1, from coordinate 483,938,586 downwards.
CCCGTCAGCATACAGGAACAAGCTATCGCGAGGAAAGAAAGGGGGACCGAGCCTTAACGGGACACACGTTCATCAAATCTTCATAACGAGGAAGATAAGTACAAAGGCATTGCAGATCCTTACATGCCCCCACGGGGTGATTCATGATTCTTCGCAGGAAACAAAAGCTGATGCTAAGGGGGACCCTATCTACAACCTTCCGTGGTGGACGCCATCATCAACAGTGGGCCACGGGAGGCCGGCGCCAACTCCATCCAGATCAGCGGCGGCCGGACGCCGCATCCCTGCTCCGAGTACGGCGAGAGCTCGGGGGGACATAGCTGTCGTCGCTCGTCTCCAGGGTCTCGTAGAGCTCACGAGAACTACTGGACTCCCAAAGGCTACTGCTGCTAGAGTGGTCGCGAGCGGAGCACGCATCAGCCTCGCGCTCTTCTCCGGAGCAGCACTCCAGAGGACGGCCCTCGGCGTCGAAGACCTTGAAGAAGAGTGTGGAGGCGACAGACCCGAGCGATCTCCCCCCAGCCACGGGTCATGAAGATCTTGTCGGTGGGGACCGCTTCGATCTCCGCTCCGGTCGTCGGAGCACTGCAGTCGGCGTGCTGCATCCAGAGCTCGAGAGGCCCCCTCGGCGGCATCATGTCAGAGAATAACCGCGGGAAGCGGATCCAGGAGCTCGGAGGCATCGGCGCCCACAGCACCAACTCACGCGAAGAGTCCGCGGCGTGGACGGCACGCGTCGCCATGGCGTGGCGACCCCAGATGCAGCATGGGCAACGCTGCTCGTCACTTCGTCCTCCCGAGCCCTCGGCTTGGGCGTATAGGGGTAGCGGGTACCCCGGTGGAGGCCGCTCGCACAAAGGCCTCGTCACCACTTGCATCGCCGCTTCGTCATGATGATGGAATGACCTCTTCTTTGGCAGGAGTGGCTCCAGGAGATCCCGGGGGGCTTTCCCCTTCTCTTCAGCGGAGAACATTCTGATAGGCGCCATTGGAGCAAGCAGTAGAGCAAGGAGGAAGAAGCAAGCAAGAGAGGAAGAGATGGGCGACGGGGGCTCCACCCCCCTCTCCATTTATAGCGGAAGAAGGCCAACCGGCACCTCCCACGATCACAGGTAATGATGGTTTCCCTTGCATGTCGCAGGGACTTGTCAAGTCGTGTAGTTGCCGAGGCAGCGTGGGGAAGCAGAGACGCCCACGTCCAGTCAACTGCCACGCGTCAACCGAGGCCGCAGGCTTTTGGGGCCCGCGGTGCTCCGAACTTGACACTTGGCTTCGCCGCAAAGCCAAGACCGCGCGCACCTTGGGCCCGGGGGCTACTGTCGGAATCCAAGGAATGGGGGTCCCCAGACTTGCCTGCCTGCGGCATGGGGCGTGGCGGAGCCAGCAGGCCGTACGGCCCATCTTCATTAACAAAGCATCCAAGACCCTCGCGAGGGTCCAAGCCTCGCGAGGCGGACGACACAAGACGTCCTCCCGAGCGGCCTAGTCAGGCAGGCTCGTGAGGGGCAGAGATATCAAGGCGAGGCGAACCTCACGGGGCTCTCATGACGTGAGCCATGAGGATCGACACCAGGTGGGCGCCAGCGCATGCAGCGTCCTTGTTTCCTCTTTGGTGCAAAGGGGGCAAGCGCATCCGCGGAGTACCGAGGCATCAGGCAAAGGTTGCCATTTCGATGCAACAAAACCAAGACCATGGACTGCAAGACGGAGGTCATCGTGGAGCCCAAGACAGCGTCACCCCAGAGCTTTTCGCAGGCAAAGACCGCTTTTGTCAGGATAGCTTGTACTAGCTACCCCCCTTCAAATTCTCCCGCCATTGTTGGCTCCCTTCCCGCTCGATATTTGGGAAGAGGACCAGGGCCTCTATAAATAGGACTTGCCAACACAGTAGAGAAGAGAGAGATCATCAGACCCAGAGATACACACAAGTCCAAAAGCACAAGAACACCTCAACCTCAGGAGGCTGTTCTTCCCTTGTATGGTTCATCATCAGCGTAAGAGGCAATCCACCACCACCACACTGGAGTAGGGTATTACACCACAACGGTGGCCCGAACCAGTATAAACCCCGTGTCTTTCTGTGTTGTGAGTTTGCCGAGTTCGTCCGCAAGATCTTAGCGAGCTAGAGCGTGGATTGGTAGGAGGGAAGACTTCACGCGCACCCCAGTGTTCGAACCTTAAGGGTTAGTCGGAACCCCACATCCGACAGTAGACATGGGTCCATTTCTTGGGCACAATGTTCATTGCTTGGAAGCTAGTTTCACCCAGTGCTGTAGCCAAAAAGGGGGTGTACGGAGGACACCACAATCCGATCAATTTGTGCAGCTCCACTAAAATCGAGTTGACCATCCCTGTTTGCAAAGATATCCACTCAGTGTGATTACAATAATAGTGGAACTAGGTGATGAAACATAACACACACAAATAGAAGTTGATCACCTCTACGATCTCTCTTTAGGACTAACTACTTGTTGGAGAAGATTAGGCACAGAGTTGGATGAGGAGGGTAGCAAAACCAATCTCCCTTTCTACAGTCCCATAGAAATGTAGAAACGTTGCCCATGTGACATTTTGGCGGAACGACACAAAACACTCTTAAGAAAAAAATGATCTGTGCAGTTCACCAAAAGGTCACAATAGCAACGAGGTGAAATGGATAGCCTTGTTTGCAAAAAAGGGGTAGAAAGGAAACAATTACTGGCGAATAACACGAGTTGAAGACACATACGCCGACAAAAAAGAAGCATATTCCATGTAATAAGGTAAAGATAGCAGCATGGTGGTTTATCAAAAATGGTTTGAGGACGAGATTGCAAGATGGATAGTACGCCTACCGACATATGTTTTAAGAAAACAACTAAAGAAGATCCACATGCAGCAATGTGGGAAGATGGGTAGTGGAGCAAGGCCAGAGGAAGCTATACCTGAGGGTCGTCGGGATGTTACTAGGAGGGCGTCGGCGGCCGGGATCTGCCCATACTACGGCAGCGAGCAAGTGGCGAAGGCCCTACCGCGCCAGAGCTTGGTCAGAGAGAACGGCAGGTACCGCAGATCGGGACATGTTGCCTCAACGCCATCGAACGGAGAAACGATGCACATCCTCCCTTTCCGCCGGCGGACGAGATGCAGCCGGATCACTAACCAACGGTGAGAGAGAGAGAGAAGCCACCTCCGCCTTGTGTGAGATGGTGTGACGAGAGACAAACCCCGGCAGGCAGGCTCCGTTGTATATAGTGGAGAGGATTTTTCCATTTTCCCCACGGCTATCGTTTTATATTCTGTACTACACGCCATTGAGGAGGAATATATAATTTTATTTAATACTAACGCGTCAAGTTGAACTTTGTTCCATCTAGGCATGGTACCCGACCCTCCTTCGAGTAAACAACTGCTACACACGTCAAATTATCACGTGGGCTGCCTTTTCATACAGAAATGAACTCCATCGTGTACCCACGCGGGTATGGCCGGGAACGAGAGGTGAGTACGTGCGTCCTGCGTTCACCTCTTCTTTAGGTGCAGGTACATACGTGTGTGGGTGTGAGAGAGATGGTTTGTGCGCAACTGAGGCAATGTGTCGATGATATCTCAAACAAAAAAACGTAACATATGCAATGTGTGTGAAGCAGAGTCATGGATATATCATATATAGAGGGAGCGATCCACAAGAAGTGAGTGGAGGGATCATCGGCGTGAGATATTGATAGAATCGAAAACAGGGATGAAGTGTGTGGCTGCGTGATCAATAAAGAGTGCCATCGAATTTGTGTTTGCCCATGTCAAAGATACAGGGCGGCTGGCCTACTGGAATTTGAGAGGGTAGAGGTGCAGTTTTTCTCTCTATGGCATGGATACCTACCTACAACGTTCGACTATCGGTGGGGGGGAGGGGGCAGATACCTAACTATAGAGAGGTAGATCGGCTAATATATGTGTGAAGGAGAGAGACCTAGCTATGTATAGAGGGAGATTGGTCGGCATCCATGGATATGTGTAGCAGAGGAATAAGGTTGGGAGAAAGACAAAGGTAGAGTGTCAGAGGGTTGGTGGTGGAGTGACGTCTCACAAATGGTGGGAGAGGCCTGCTAGACAAACGGAGGGTGTCATGGAATTTTCACGACAGATGTCCTCATGGAAGGACTTAGTTGTGGAGCCATTGTGACGAGGTTAGCTTAAAGGGGTTAAACGGGACAAAGGACACGGAGAGTTTATACTGGTTCGGCCCCTTGCGGTGAAGGTAAAAGCCTACTCCAAATTGAGGTGGTATTGCTAGGGTTTCGATTACCAGGGAGCAAATACGCTTTGCATGGCTTTCAATCTGTCTTTCTACCCATAAGCCGTTGTCGGGTCGTCCCCTTATATACATGGGTTGACGCTCTGCGGCCTACAGAGTCCCGGCCGGCTCATACAAACGTGTCCGGCTCGATGACTTATCTTACATGCCTTATAACACAAGTTACATATACATGGCGGTTTATACTCACAGACCTTAAGCCGCCTCTTGGTTTGAGCCCCTTAGCGTGCCTACTTCATGAACCGCCACCTTCACATAATTATGGGCTTCGTCTAGATGAACCGCCATTGGGATAACCCAACCCTTCCTGGGCGGGTCATACCCAATAGTTATATCCCCAACATTAGGCCCCAGGTTGATTTGAACTTGTTCATGTCAATCTTGAACACTTAGAAAAAATCCTCCTTCATGTTGTTGTGTTTACCTGTAAACCGCCATGACATCACCTCCTGAAATCGCAGCAACCCGCCATGACGTCACCTGTTATTAATGTTACATATGGCCCAATCTTAATAAATCCTTTCCTTTACTGATTCTCCAAAAATCGAGGCGTCCGCGCCGTCACCTATCCGTTTTCCTGTCTTCTCGATTCTCGTGCATGGTACTTATCCTTCTAGCCTTATAAATAGGGCCACAAGTCCACTTCCCATTCTCCTCCTTTACCTTGTCGCTTCTTCTTCCTCCTCGCGACGCTCAAGCGCGCCTGAGCTCCGCCGCCGTCACTCTTCGTCTCCTTCGTCGACTCCGGCCGCTGCATCACCCTGAACGGACCAGAACACCGCGGCACTCCTCCGCCGTCAACCATCATCAGTAAGTCTTTGCCTTTCCTCTTCATGGATCTTCGTTAGGGGTTCACTGTTCGTAGGTGTTCATCACCATTCTTCCCTTTCTCAGTCCTAGATCACATAGTCCCGATTCGGAAATAGCACATATCTCACATGGTAGCAGTTTTAGCACTTATTTTTTGATATCAGATTATATCTTCTTTGCAATAGATCTCATCTGAGCACCCTCACTCTTCTGTTGCCGCCACCTTAGGTTTAGATTTATTCCATTTTTCTGAACAGCTGCAGATCCTATTTTATAACTTAAACCCGTGAAACCTGTTTGTCCCAACACTTAGTAAAATTTTGCTCTTGTGAGACCTTGAATGCCAGTACGTGTCATGGAGGCTTACACCTCCGGCCTATAATCACTCGTATATCATTAGTCCTCACTTAAGATGACAGTCTCCAACAAATACTTATAGCATTTTCCGCTGGCTTAAATGGATTAACTTTAAACCGGAATTTTTTCTTCCGTTTAGGCCTCCCTTTCCGTGATGCCGCCAAAGACAATTACTACATGTAACTGGGTTCCCTCCATCGTCACTGAGGGTACTTTGAAAGACTTTGTCAAGGTTGGGTATTTACCAACAAATAGTGTCATGCATTATTGCACCCTGGATCCAGGTGAAGAAAGACCTCCTCCAAAGGATAATGAAGTGATTGTTTTTAGTGATCACATGAACCGGGGCTTCTCTCCGCCCGGTTCTAAATTTTTCCAAGACGTTCTGCAATTCTTCCAACTCCATCCTCAAGACATAGGACCCAATCTGTGTCAAACATTTGCAACTTTCATGTTTTCTGTGAAGTATACCTTCAAGAGGAGCGTAGTGTCAAACTTTTCAGGGAATTCTTCTATCTGAACCGCCAAAACGAGTTCACAAATGGGCCCAGCTTGGAATTTGGTGCAATATCGGTTCAACGCAGAAGAGATGACACCTTCCCTCATGCAGTTCTGCCGACACACCCTAAGGACTAGAAAAGTGGTTTTACTGCAAGGATATCTCTCTGGCTGATGAAAATCCATTGCCGGGTTATCATGCTGAACGTCTTGACCCAAAACATCAACTCCCTGAAAAACTTACCGCCACTGAACGTAAAAAACTTGCCCCCCACTATCGTGAAGGTCAAGGCCCTGCTGGGGAACGGGTTAACCGACATTGATTTGGTCCGATGCTGGGTCTCATGGCGGATCATACCCTTGAGCCGCCGACCCGGTTTGATGTGTACTTACGCCACAACTCTTTGCGTTTGACTGAACAAGCAATTATTGAAATGACAAAAACACTTGTGAATGGAAAATTCGAAGACTGCAGCAAAGTGGGTCTGAACCCTTTCTGCAAATTTAACCCGCCACCAGATGTAAGTCTGTTAATTTTCCTTACTTCTATCTCATCATCCAAAATACTGTGTTAACTTGAGTATGCTAATCTTTCGCAAGCTAAATCTGATTTCTGGATGGAAAAATATGACCACGAAGCTGCCAAAAAGGCCAGGGCTGGCACGAAAGCCGCCAAGAAAACCACCAAGAAGCACAAGAAGAAACCAACTACCTCTGACCTGCTTAATCTAGATGAAACTTCTGAGTCGGAGGTAGTCCTTGAATCTCTTGGCTCTTTTTTCAATTATCTTATTGACATTGATTATTCTCAGGATGACACGGGGGCTAGTCAAGCAGTTGATGAAGAGGTAACCATCATTTCCTCCGACTCAGAGCCCTTGCCAAGATAGAAAATTCGACGAATAGTCCGGAAAGTAAGCTTTTCACACCCCTTAGCTCATTGGGATCCACACTTTATTTTGAAGCAACAACAACACGAGAGCCAGCGCCAGACTCGGAATAGTGGAGGTGAAGAATAGTCTCCCGGTTTACCGAACACTCCAATTCGACGGAAACGCCAAGATGAGGTTCTTCCAAACTTAGCTCCTTTTTACCCGCTGGCGGCTCTCTTTCACCAGCCACTCAATTCCTATGATTCAAACTTCCAAGAGGTTTCTCGCTCTTCCTCTGGCGACTCATCCCAGACCCAGCTGCCGGCTTTCAAAACTGCCCCTGGGTAATGACGATTACTTTTATTCTGTACTTTACATTCTTACCATTATACTGATTTGTCATAACCCGTTTAGTGGACAAGCAAAACCTAACAAGAAGGCAAAAGTGTCCAAGTCGGTTGAGGATCCTAAAGTTGCTGAACTGGAGCAGCAAGCCTCTGTACCTGATGCCTCTAAAAAACAGCCAGAAGAACCTGCTTCAGACATTCCACCTGACATGCCTGACCTCTCTGTTGATCAAACCAACACTGGTTCATTGAATACTGAATCGTCAAGCTCACTTAAGCCGTCAGAGACCCATACTAATGATGTTCTGATCACTGGCACCGGTTTTACTGAACCGGGAAAATCAACTGCTTTAGCTAAACACTCTGCCAAGCAAGAAGTTACTGAAAGACGGAAAGTGAGGTTTGATATCTCCCACTATGCTCAATTGAGGAGCAGTGAAGTATTGTCCTGTTATCTCAACCAAGTACACCCCAGTCGCGATTTTGAAATTGAGATGGTGAAACAGATGCACCAAAAATATGAGGTATGTCTTCCAGCTTTAAATAAGTTATGTACATCCTGCTAGCCCCAAGTCTACTGGTTATGATAAGATTGAATAAGCTGTAGACTTAGAATAATCCATAAGCATCTGTAATAGAATCCTTCCAAAGCCGGCTGTCATAATTAGATTTAAACTAGATGTGCAATAATTTTGGCATTGCATCCGTAGTCCCCAAGGGTCGGCTTAATCAGCATGAATGAGCCGGTACTTCTCAGTTGTAGAGAGCAGAACTTACTTACGTAGCCCCCATGAGTCGGTTGTGGCTGTCCATTGCACTGGCGGGTCATCATGAAACAAGAATGAGATATGAACAAATATCCATTAGCCCCCCAGTTCTAAGTACTATTGTTTGCAAAGTGCTTGGGACTTAATCACATGAATCAGTTTAGGAAAAAAAAACTCTGCAATAGGCATTAGCCCCCAAGTGCCAAGTACTCTTGCTTGCAAAGTGCTTGGGACTTTATTTATAAGATCAGTTTTACTTAAAGTAATTCCTTGACACACATTAGCCCCCAAGCGCCAAGTGTTGTTGCTTGCAAAGGACTTGGGACTTATATTCTTGTAATTCTAAATGTGTTGACAAGTCTGCGCTTCATACAGGCTACTACTGCTGAGCTTGAGTCACAGTTAACGGATGCGAAGACCCGGCTGGCGAGTCAGGAGTCTGAAACCCGGAAGGCTGAAGCCAAATTTCAGTTTAGCATAGCTGAATCGGAAAAGCTGAAGACCAGTTTTAAGACAGAGAAAAACACTTGGGCTGAAGAAAAGACTGCTTTAACGCAGCGAGCTGAAAAAGTCGAGGCAGCTCTTCAAGAAGTAACCACTGAACCCTACAGCTTAAAACACCGTGTCTCTCAGATGGTTTCTGCTATCTTTGGTGAGTTGATTTGCTAATCATCAAAAAGTGAATCCTTGACATGATAATATAAACCGCCATTTAACCAATCTGTAATTTGTGCAGGTCCCAGGAGCAGCAACCTAAATCAGGACGTAGTAATGAAGCTGAAAGCCGTATATATGTTGGTTGAACAACTATACACCGGAACTCAACGCACATTAGCTACCAGGTCTCCAACAAACCAAGGACCCAATCTATTAAGTGATGTGTTGAAGAAATTGTCAATCCTGCCCACCAGAATTCAAGAGATAAAGCGGTCTTGTGCGAGAGCCGGTGCTGTGAAAGCCTTGAACCGTGCTAAGGCATGGGTACCGGAGTTAGACCCGGCCGATGTAGCCAGTGGGTATCCAAGTCTAAAGGAAGATGGGACTTCTTTTGATCAAAAAGACATCACCGCTTGTGTTAAAGAAATTCATCCTCATGCAACAGACATTGCTGAAGAAACCAATCTTTCCAAATATCAGCCGGCTTATGATGCAGAAAATCAGAAGATGTCTACTCCTGTGTTTAAAGTGGTGGATCTGATTCCTCCAATTCGTAAGCACACCTTTGCCCCAGAAATTGACCCGTCCAATCTTATGGATGACGAAGCTGAATTCTACACCTTGCGTGGCATTGATTGGTCAACACCAAACTTCCAGATGGCGGAGGAGGACGAAGAACGGACAAGGGATGATCCAGAGCCAGGCCAAGAAGAATGAACCGATAGGCGGTTTACATACTTTATCCTATGAAAAAACCTTAATGATTTTTGGCTCATGGAGCCATGTAACAAGGTAGTAAAAAACTTGAATCTGCCGTGCCATCGTGCATGTTTCTGTTTTGTACAATACTGTTGATCCACCAATTTGAAAGATGATCCTTTCTCTTATGACCGTATTGATTTATGCAGATCAAACTTGATTATTCTCCTGCACACAAACAAATCACAAGTGCCCTGGCGGTTTATCGCCGGGAGGGTCATGATATCCAATTGAAGGCCACTGGTCTGGCCATAATGTTTAACATAATAAAATGTCATACCTGTAGCATGTGCTTAAATTGCTGGCTTACCAGCTTGATCTAGTTTGAAGTTTGTAGAACTATAACTCCAATCATAATATTATGATACTATTGATGACTTAGAGTCTGCCATCTGGCGGGTTGTAAAAACTCGAAAGAGGCTTCAAATATGAGCCATAAGTAGGGCAGCTTGACCCGATGTGCAAAAACTAGATGGCAAAAAAATAAATCGTACAAAGAAAAGAAAACAAAAAATTCAAGGCTTCTGAGGATCGCCAAACCAAAGTATCTTCTTCAATGAAACTAGCCGGAGCCACAGGAAGGTACGTGCTATCCGTGAGCCTGACTCACAGTACCCAATCGACATTTGAACCCAGATAAAGTCAGATCTTGCTTTATCGACTTATCAGGAGTACGCGGGGTCTGAGTAACACCGTACATCACGGCCCGATTTATCCGAGTTTCAAGGAAGGTGGCTTATGAAGCATGGATCTATCCTGACTAGATGTAAGCCATGCTCTCACGGGACAACCGGCGTTTTAACCTTAACGAGCTCAGATCTTTGTCGAATATGCCATAAAGACTGGTCGTTTAAGAGTTCGGCGGGTCAATCAGGATTACCTGATGGAGTTGAAGCAGCTGGCTACAGGTAGGATGACCCGGAAAGGTTATGTTCTCTTTGGTCGAATACGCCTATGTTTGAACAAACCTAGTCAAGAGGGTAGTAACGCTATGTTCTCTTTGGTCGAATATGCCTATGTTTGAACATGAAGCCCCCAAGTGACATACTGACAAATCGGGCTTCGTTAGGGACCTATTGAGCTTGTGCTGCGCATCCAACTCTCTTTGGTCCCTACAGTTTGGGCATCAAGCCTCTGAAATGAACGTGTAAGAAGATGATAAAGACTCAACTTCAAGGAAGTGAAACGACAGAGGCCCTGAATTATCAGGGATGCCGACTTTATTATACTGTCTATAATATATACACCATCAGTTTATGTACATCATGAGAGCCGGTGGCTCAAGTATAGTAAGGTCGAAAATGAGCAATGTTCCACGGCCGACAGGTCTCATCCTTTGATGTGCGTGAGTCCTTGTGGTCTCGAACATCGATAAGGTAATATGACCCATTATGCAGATTCTTGCTGACCACGAAAGGTCCTTCCCAAGGCGGTGATAGTTTATGCATATCCGTTTGATCCTGGATGAGCCGGGGCACCAAATCGCCTTCTTGAAATGTTCTGGTTTTGACCCGGCGGCTGTGATAACAACGCAGATCTTGCTGGTAAATCACCGAACAAGCCGCCGCAATATCATGCTCCTCATCTAACAGGTCAAGTACATCTTGTCGTGCGTGTACATTGTCAGCTTCAACATAAGCCGCCACCCAGGGTGAATCGTGACGGATATCACTTGGGAGAACCGCCTCTGCTCCATAAACCATGAAAAAAGGAGTGTAACCCATAGATCTGTTAGGGGTTGTATTAATACTCCATAATACTGAGGGTAACTCCTCCACCCAACAGCCCGACGTTCTTTGCAAAGGAACCATAAGCCGGGGCTTGATACCTCACAGAATCTCTTGATTAGCTCGTTCCGCTTGACCATTGGACTGGGGGTGAGCCAGAGAGGAGACATCAAGTCGAATATGCTCTTGTTGAAAAAATTCTTTCATGGCACCTTCAGACAGATTAGTACCATTATCTGTTATAATGTTGTGGGGAAAGCCAAAACAGGAAATCACCTTCTTCATAAATTTAACTACCGTTGAAGCATCACACTTGCTAACTGGCTCTACTTCAACCCACTTAGTGAACTTGTCCACCGCCACGAAAAGGTGGGTCCTTTTATCTAGGGACCTCTTAAAAGGCCCAACCATATCAAGCCCCCAAGTTGCAAACGGCCAAGTAATTGGAATCATCCTAAACTCTTGAGCCGAAACATGAAAATTTCTGACAATCGTCACATCTGCTGACCAAATCCTCAGCATCAGCATGAGCTGTCAACCAATAAAAACCATGATGAAAAGGCTTGGCGACGAGAGATTTAGAACTGGCATGATGACCACAATCTCCATGAATCTCTCACAGAATCTCACAAACTTCTTCAAACGAAACACAACTTTGAAACGCCCCTGTAACACTGCGATGGTGCAACTCCACATTAATAATCATCATTGACTTAGATCACTAGGTTATCTGCCTAGCTAAAATATCATCCTCAAGTAACTCGCCCCGGGTCATGTAAACCGGGTACGACACTGTCCAATTAGGAATAGCATGAAGAGCCGCCACCAACTGTGCTTCCGGGTCAGGAACATCAAGATCCTCCTTTGTAGGCAACTTGACCGAAGGGTTAAGCAGAACATCTAGGAAGGTGTTAGGTGGGACCGGCTTACGCTGAGATCCTAACCGGCTTAAAGTGTCAGCCGCGTCGTTCTTCCTGCGATCAATATGCTCAACTTGGTAACCTTTGAAATGACCCGTAATAGCGTCAACCTCTCGACGATAAGCCACCATGAGTGGATCCTTAGAATCCCAAGTGCCAGAAACTTGTTGAGCCACCAGATCTGAATCGCCGAAACACCTCACCCAGCTTAAGTTCATTTCCTTAGCCATCTTAAGACCGTAAAGCAAAGCCTCATACTCGGCTGCATTGTTAGTACAAGGAAACATTGGCCGGAGAACGTAAGAAAATTTGTCACCTCGTGGGGAAGTCAAGACAACTCCAGCCCCCGAGCCTTCCAACTGCCTGGATCCATCAAAATGAATAGTCCAATATGTGTTATCCGGCTTTTCCTCAGGTGTCTGCAATTCTTTCCAATCATTGATAAAATCCACGAGTGCTTGCAACTTGATGGCCGTACGAGGCGCATATTTCAAACCATGGGGTCCAAGCTTGTTGGCCCACTTGGCAATTCGGCTCGTGGCTTGTCTATTTTGGATGATGTCCCCAAAGGAGTAGAGCTAACCACAATAATGGGGTGACCCAGAAGATATTGCTTAAGCTTCCGGCTTGCCATAAAGACCCCATGCACAAGCTTCTGCTAGTGCGGATATCTCTGCTTGGACTCAATAAGCACCTCACTGATGTAATAAACCGACCATTGAACCGGATATTCCTTGCCTGCCTCTTTCATTTCCACCACAATAGCTACACTAATGGCCTGGCTATTAGCAGCCACATATAATAATAGAGGCTCCTTATCAATAGGAGCAGCAAGAACGGGCGGCTCAGCCAACTGTTTCTTCAAATCCTCAAATGCTTGATCAGCAGCATCACTCCAAACGAAGTGATCTGTCTTCTTCATCATCTGATAAAGAGGGATAGCCTTCTCCCCTAACCGGCTCAAGGCCGCAATACGACCCGCCAAATGCTGAACATCATTAACACACATCGGCTTAGCCAAAGAAGTAATGGCTTTGATCTTCTCCGGGTTAGCTTCAATGCCTTTGTTAGAAACCAGAAAACCCAAAAGCTTGCCCGTTGGTACACCAAAAACACACCTGGCCGGGTTAAGCATCATCTTGTAGATCCGGAGATTGTCAAATGTCTCCTTCAAATCATCAGTCAAGGTCTCCTTCTTCCTTGACTTCACCACAATGTCATCCACGTAAGCTTGAACATTACGCCCGATCTGATTGTGAAGGCAATTTTGCACACACCGCTGGTAAGTCGCCTGGGCACTCTTGAGCCCAAAAGGCATAGACACATAGCAAAGGGCTCCAAACAGAGTAATAAAAGATGTCTTCTCCTGGTCCTTAACTGCCATCTTGATCTTATGATAACCAGAATAAGCATCCAAAAAACTCAAATGCTCACAACCCGCCATAGCATCAATGATTTGATCAATACTAGGGAGAGCAAATGGATCAGCCGGACAAGCCATGTTTAAGTCTGTGTAATCCACACACATCCGCCAAGTGTCGTTCTTCTTAAGCGCCAACACCGAGTTAGCCAACCACTCAGGATGAAAAACTTCAACAATAAACCCGGCCGCTATGAGCCGGGCCACTTCATCACCAATGGTCGTCCGCCTCTCCTCATTAAGATGACGGAGGAATTGCTTGACCGGCTTAAACTTCGAATCAATATTAAGATTGTGGTCAGTGAGTACCCTCGGTACACCCGGCATGTCTGAAGGCTTCCATGCAAAGATGTCCCGGTTCTCACAAATGAACTTGATGAGCGCGCTTTCCTATTTCGGATCTAGGTTAGCGTTGATGATGAACTGCTTAGATGAGTAGCCAGGAACGAAGTCAACCAATTTAGTGTCATCTGCCGACTTAAGATTTTAACGAAGGATCATGCTCTGTGGTTGGCTTTTTCAAGGACGTCATGTCCGCCGGGTCAGCAATATCCTTGTAAAATTTCAGCTCCTTTGTTGCACAAACTTATTCAGCATAAGCCACATCACCTTCCTCACACTCCAAGGCCACCTTGTGACTCCCATGTACTGTGATGGTTCCTTTATAACCCGACATCTTAAGCTGCAAGTAAACATAACAAGGCCTTGCCATGAACTTAGCATAAGCCGGCCACCCAAACAGAGCATGGTAAGGGCTCTTGATCTTGACCACTTCGAAAGTCAAAATCTAAGACCTGGAATCATGCTCATCTCCAAAGGCAACTTCCAAAGATATCTTACCCACTGGGTAGGCTGGCTTACCCGGTACCACACCATGAAAAATAGTGTTTGACGGCTTAAGATTCTTATCCATCAGTCCCATGCGACGGAAGGTCTCATAATAAAGTATGTTAATGCTGCTACCTGCATCCATGAGTACCTTAGTAAACTTATAACCTCTGACCTGAGGTGCCACCACCAGTGCCAGGTAACCCGGATTATCAGCCTGGGGCGGATGATCCTCATGACTCCACACAATAGGCTACTCTGACCACTGTAAATAATGTGGCACCGCCCGCTCAACAGCATTCATAGCTCTCTTGTGAAGCTTCTGATCTCGCTTACACAAATTGGTGGTGAAGATGTGGTATTGCCCACTATTCAGTTGCTTCGGGTTACTCTGATAACCAGACTATTGCTGCTGCTGATTCCCCTGATTATTCTGCTGGTTCTAATTACCTTGGTTGCCGTGGCCTTGAAACCTGAAATTTGAACCGCCGCCTCCACGACCCGGACCATGAGAGCCGGACCCTGAACCGCCGTTCGGGCCACGGTTGTGTTGGATGGACTCCCTAAAGATTCTCATTATGCTGCAATCTTTCCACAGATGAGTAGTCGGCTTCTGATCCGTTCTGTGTTTTGGACATGGCTGATTTAATACTACATCAAGGTCAAACCTTGTCCCTTGAGCCGGTGGTCCCTTACGATGCTGGTTATAATTGCGCGCATCGGTGTTAGCCATGAAATCATCATCCTTGCGCTTACCGTTGTCGCCCTGACTGGTAGGGTTGTACTGCTGCCCCTTCATGCCGCTACTCTTCTTTCCCTTTCCCGATCTCTCATCCTCAGAGTCGAGGTCCTTGGTACCATCAGAGTCGGCATACTTAACAAGAGCCGCCATAAGCTCCCCCATGTCATTGCTATGACGCTTAAGTCACCCAAGCTTCTGCTTGAGTGGAATAAAACAACAAATTTAATCCAACATTAGAACCGCTGAGCCGACATTGATGTTATCTAAAGAATGTATGATAGTCGAGACCCGGTGCACCCAGCTAGTCATTGACTCTCCCTCACCCTAAACACAAGACACCAAATCCACGATCTAGGTGGGTTGTTTGCATGTATCTTTGAAATTCTGGATAAACCAGGCCTTCAACTCCACCCATGACCCGATGGAGTTAGCTGGCAGTCCCTTCAACCAGGTGCGAGCCATCCCTTCTAACATCATGGTGAAGTACTTAGCGTACGCAGCTTCACTAACATCCAGCATCTCCATGGCCATCTCATAACTCTCCACCCAGCCTTAGGGGGCTGATCTGCTGTGTAATTAGGCACCTTACGAGGGCCTTTGAAGTCCTTGGGCAGACGCTTGTTTCATAGAGCCACTGTTAGACATGGCACACCGAAAACGTTAGAAGTTACACCTGCCTCAATTGAAACTGTCGGGTAAACCGGTGCGTGCTGATGAGCCGCCAGTTCGGCCTCCCGACATGCTCTGCCCTGGTCCACCAAATCCTGCGCATTAGCACCATTGCGCGCCGGGTCATGTCCATGAGGCTGGTTACGGCGCTGCTCTATACTCGCGACTGCTAGTGAGTCAATATGCCTACTATAGCTCCGGCTTGGACGAGGGGTTGAATGAATCCGGCCGCGGCTATAAGAATAAGCCTGTTGCTACGTTAAAGCCATTTGAAGAATCTCCCTAGCCCTTTGGGTTTCAACCTCCATGGGAGTCTCACCCTTGACTGGTAAAGTCGCTAGTCGTGTCACTGCAGCAATCATGTTGTCCAAAGGGGTGGAATAGTGACCCAGCGGTGTTACCACGTACTAAGGCGGGGTGTTATTCATATACGGAGAACTTGTCACGCACGGCTGACCCATCACCCCACCGCCTGGCGCTTCAGTCATCCGATTCATCACCGGCGGGTTACTGGCCCCGCCTCCAGGGGTGTTGAAGAGGTCCCTTAACTCATAAACTGAGGGCAGACGACTCCGGTATTTTCTCCTCAAAACTTCGTTTGACGCGTTCTGATCGATCGTGAGCCGGTATGAATGTGCTTGAATCCACTATGCTTGGGCACTAAAAACAGCCCGCTCTTCAGCCATCCTAGCGTTTTCTACTGCAAATTCCGCTTTGGCTTGCGCTATCTCCTCACACAACTTAGCTACTTTTGCCTTGTGCTGCTCCTGGTTGTCCCGGGTTACCTCAACCTCCATCAGAGTCGCAAAAGCATCCAACAATTCTGTTAAAACTTGAACCGGCGGGCGCGCTGAACCGCCAGCATAGGCTGCCGTTACCACCGCTGCACTAGAAGTCATAGCCGCGGCAGCTGTCGAACCAAGAACCAGCTGGGTGCCAGCCATGAAGATCGCTACCCTGTTCGGCGGCTCATGGGGGTCCGAAATACTGTCGCCATCGGAACAGCCCCCAAGCCGCCCATCTTGAAGCTGATACATTGAATTGGTCTCGCCCGTGGACGATTCATCATCGGAGTAGATGGCCGTCTCACCGCCAGACACAGAGCCTTCCAACTCAGCCCCATGGGTGAACCCAACGAAGACATGCTTTATGGCGGGTTGAACCCGGGCGGGTCATGCACGCTAAGCCGTCTCGTTGATGTAGGTGCAGATGTCCGGCTCAGGGCCCAGTTCTCCGATCTGGCCTATGAAGACGTGGATTCCGTCGAAGGGGACCCGGTACCCGTACTCAATTGAGCCGGCCTCGGGGCCCCAGCGTGCATTGTCGATGTAGAGCTTGCCGCGAAGACTCTTGGTCTTCTGGCCCACAGCGTACCCCTTGAGCCCTTCGAAGCTACCCTTTAAGAACTCAAAACCACCGTGCGCTGGCCCCATGGTGGGTGCCAAGTGTCATGGAATTGTCACGACAGACATCCTCATGGAAGGACTTAGTTGTGGAGCCATTGCGACAAGGTTAGCTTAAAGGGGTTAAACGGGACAAAGGACACGGAGAGTTTATACTGGTTCGCCCCCTTGTGGTGAAGGTAAAAGCCTACTCCAGTTTGAGGTAGTATTGCTAGGGTTTTGATTACCAGGGAGCAAATACACTTTGCCTGGATTTCGATCTGTCTCTCTTTCCCTAAGCCGCTGCCGGGTCATCCCCTTATATACACGGGTTGAAGCCTTGCGGCCTACAGAGTCCCGGCCGGCTCATGCAAATGTTTCCAGCTCGGTGACTTATATTACATGCCTTATAACACAAGTTACATATACATGGTGGTTTATACTCACGAGCCTTAAGCTGCCTCTTGGTTTGGGCCCCTTAACAGGCCTACTTCATGAACCGCCACCTTCACATACTTATGGGTTTCGTCTATATGAACCGCCATTGGGATAACCCGACCCTTCCTGGACAGGTCATACCAATAGTTATATCAACTGTCGTGGAAATGTGACGGCACATGTCCTAGTGTGAGGACTTAGTCGTGAGGCCAACGCATCTATGCGGTAGCTTGAAGGGGTTGATCGGAATCGAGAGACGGAACACGCAAGACGAAGATTTAGACAGCTTCAGGCCCCGGGAAACATCATCCATTAACAACCCTACATGATGTTTGTGTCTAGGTCCCATTATCATCATGAGGAAGTTGCCGTAACTCCGGCTCTCTTAGTTGTGTCTAGACTTAATGATTATTCAACCTCTCCCCCTTGGGGTGCCCTGCCCCTCCTTATATATGTTGAAGGGGCATGTTACATGTAGAGTCCAACTCGGACTTAAGACTTAACTATTCTAACTTCTCTCCATGGGATTCTTAACGTTTCGGGCTGCTTAACTGTTGATTTACAATCTGGCTTACCATCTAGCTTAACTGTCTGGCTTAACTGTCCGGCTTAACTGTCTGGCTTAACTGTTCGGCTTAAATGTCTGACTTAACTGTTTGCTTAACTATCTGGCTTATATGACTGTGTCTGTCGGGTTACATGACTGTGTCTGCCGGGTTACATGACTGTGTCTGCTGGGTTACATAACTGTGTCTGCCGGGTTACATAACCATGTCTGCCGGGTTACATAACTGTGTCCGCCGGCTTAACCTACTTAACTGTTCCCGCTGACTTATAGTCTGCCGGGTCACCAATGAAACATTAAGTCCCAGCCGGGTCATATCTCCGTCTGGGTCACACCGCGGGGTATATCCCCGACATTAGCCCCCGTTGTAATTTGGATTTATCCATGTTAAACTGATCCTGTAAACAAAACACAATAACCATTTTAACAAGTTATGCTCTGGGTTAAATATTCTTTTAAGCCGGCACATCAACATCCTTAAGTCCTTGTCATTTCCTTCTTCCAGAGAATCCGGGTCAATAAGCCAACTTCATAATCAATTTGCTGATATTGGTTTCTCACAGAGAAAGACTGTGAAGAATAATTCATTTGACTTAGCTCCCAATGGTAAAAAATATTGGTCTTTGAAATACTCATGTGACCTTCAACCGGCTAAAAGATGAAAAACTTGTCGGGTTATAAATAGATGATGCCAAGTTATAATTTTTGCAGACATCCGGTCAATCTAGTTTACTCAAAACTGAGAATTTGAGGATTTTTCTCCCTTATATCCATATTACCTGTAGCCCCCAAGTGCCGGGTCATTATGCAATAATGAGCAGGGACTTTGTAAATATGATTATGTAGGCTTGAGCAGCTACGTGTAGCCCCCAAGGGCCGGCTCAGTAAGATAATACTGAGCTGGGACTTTGTATATAATTAATTGATAATAACATCATATGTTGTAATCTCCAACATGGGGCTTGAACCCACGTCCATAAGGTTAAGAGCTTTGTACTCTACCAACTGAGTAGTGGATCTTTCAATATAATGGAATGAGGCTTGTGTACCTTGAATTTTTGACAGGAGCAATTGGTAGCCCCCAAGGGCCGGCTCATTACAATGGGATGAGTTGGGTCTTCAGTAAGTTGATCAAAAAATGACTTTACATTAGCCCCCAAGTGCCATGGTGCATGCTGGCAGTGACATGGGACTTGCATATTTGATGTAATCTCAATTTGAATAATGTAGCCCCCAAGTGCCGGGTCGTGAGCCTACAGCAACTCGGGACTATTCCCTCCATTGTAAAAATAAATCATGTCCATTAATAAAATAATAACCATTGCGCTGAAGTGACTTTGAAGACCTCCATCATAATATTGGCTATTGATAACCATAATAAAAATCCAGCCATGTTGGCTATTAAAGATTTGAATAATATAATCCGGTTTGGAAAACCGGTTCTTGTGATATTGAATCGTACTGACGGTTTAGGATACATGTGCAGTAAGGGTGATAACCCAATCTTTAGAAGCCAAAACTTCCAAATGTTTATGATTGTCATATATGGCGACTTATCATCCAAAGTCAAGCCGGTTAATCGAAACCACATATATATGTTTCAGAGATGAACAAAAAGTCTCAAGACAACCCAAAAGACTGTTTTAAAAAAACTTAAGCAAAATAGAAAGAAGAATTTGAGGCTTCTGATTCGAATACGATCAGTAAACCGGACCAAAGGGGTTAAGCTAGGATTCGAATATGATCATGTAGCCCCCAGTGGCTTTGGCGTTGCGCCGATCAAGAGGGTACCGACAGCTATGTTCTCTTTGGTTCGAATACGACCTATGTTTGAACAGGAAGCCCCCAAATGACCTTGAGAGGTTTTTAACGACCCTGATTCAAATACGATCCAAGTCGGGCCCAAAAGGGTTTAAGCTATGATTCGAATACGATCAAGAAGCCCCCTAGTGAGTTTGGCATTGAGCCGATCAAGAGGGTACCGACAGCTATGTTCTCTTTGGTTTGAATACGACCTATGTTTGAACGGGGACCCCCCAAATGACCTGTAAATGTGGCTATGAGCTGGATCAAAGTGTAATCATAGCTTAGGTCAATAAGCCGGAAGCCCCTAAGTGATATATTTCTGAGTTGTGCTCGTCGGGTGCCTATGTTTGAGTTGTGCTATGCAACAAATTCAATTTGGTCCCTATAATTTTTTTCTGAAAACTCAAACTTGCGAGAGATGAATTCTTTTTAAACTGGAATTTTAAACTAGATATTGAGAGCTTCAGAGCTTCGTGGGATATAACAGATTTCCCTTGAGCCAGATTTTGAACTGGAATCTTCATTTTGAGCCGGATATTTTTTGACGACCTTTAAATTCTTTTCACCATTATGGCGTTGGCCTCGAGAACCGGGTTATCTTCCTTCCAATGACCCGGGGTCTTGAATCTCACAATATTTGCTAAGTCATGTCATCGTAGCCCCCGAGTCTTAAGACTACTCGATGAGTTGGCTTGAGACTCTCCATGTTTGATCATGATATGACCAGGGGATTGCTGGATGATACGTCTCCGTCTTATCTACTTTTCAAAACACTTTTGCCCTTGTTTTGGACTCTAACTTGCATGATTCGAATGGAACTAACCCGGACTGACACTGTTTTCAGCAAAATTACCATGTGTGTTATTTATGTGCAGAAACAAATGTTCTCGGAATAACCTGAAACTTCACGGAGCAACTTTTCGGAAAATATAAAAAATACCTGCAAAAGATGAAGGCCAGGGGGCCCACCACCTGTCCACGAGGGTGGGGGCATGCCTGCCCCCCCTAGAACGTGCACCCCTACCTCGTGGCCCCCCTGGAGCTCCTCTGACTCCAACTCCAACTCTATATATTGTGTTTCGGGGAGAGAAAAAAATCAGAGAGAAGAATTCATCGTGTTTTATGATACGAAGCCGCCGCCAAGCCCTAAAACCTCTCGGGAAGGTTGATCTGGAGTTCGTTCGGGGCTCCGGAGAGGGGAATCCATCGCCATCGTCATCATCAACCATCCTCCATCACCAATTTCATGATGCTCACCGCCGTGTGTGAGTAATTCCATCATCGGCTTGCTGGACGGTGATGGGTTGGATGGGATCTATCATGTAATCGAGTTAGTTTTGTTAGGGTTTGATCCCTAGTATCCACTATGTTCTGAGATTGATGTTGCTATGACTTTGCTATGCTTAATGCTTGTCACTAGGGCCCGAGTGCCATGATTTCAGATCTGAACCTATTATGTTTTCATCAATATATGAGAGTTCTTGATCCTATCTTGCAAGTCCATAGTCACCTATTATGTGTTATGATCCGTTAACCCCGAAGTGACAATAATCGGGATACTTACTGGTGATGACCGTAGTTTGAGGAGTTCATGTATTCACTATGTGTTAATGCTTTGTTCCGGTACTCTATTAAAAGGAGGCCTTAATATCCCTTAGTTTCCGTAAGGACCCCGCTGCCACGGGAGAGTAGGACAAAAGATGTCATGCAAGTTCTTTTCCATAAGCACGTATGACTATATTCGAAATACATGCCTACATTATATCAATGAACTGGAGCTAGTTCTGTGTCACCCTAGGTTATGACTGTTACATGATGAACCGCATCCGGCATAATTCTCCATCACTGATCCATTGCCTACGAGCTTTCCATTTATTTTTCTTCACTTATTTACTTTTCTGTTGCTGTTGCTATCATCACTACAAAATACCAAAAACATTACTTTTGCTATCGTTACCTTTTGCTATCGTTACCACTGCTATCATATTACTTTGCTACTAAACACTTTGCTGCAGATACTAAGTTTCCAGGTGGTTGAATTGACAACTCAGCTGCTAATACTTGAGAATATTCTTTGGCTCCCCTTGTGTCGAATCAATAAATTTGGGTTGAATACTTTACCCTCGAAAACTGTTGCGATCCCCTATACTTGTGGGTTATCAAGACTATTTTCTGGCGCCGTTGCTGGGGAGCATAGCTCTATTCTTTGAGTCACTTGGGATTTATATCTGCTTATCATTATGAAGAACTTGAAAGATCCAAGAACCAAGATTTATCCCTCAACTACGAGGGGAGGTAAGGAACTGCCATCTAGCTCTGCACTTGATTCACCTTCTATTATGAGTAAGCTTGCGACACCTAAACCTGCATCTGCTATTCGTTCTGATATGTTGCATGTTATTGATGATGCCACTTATGCTATACATGATACTTATGATGAAACTACTTCTATGCTTGATACTACTATGCCACTTGGTGAATTTCTTGATGAACAACTTGCTAGGGCTAGAGAGATTGAAAATATTGAATCTGATAATACTGATGAAATTGATGATGAAGACTTCCCTGTTATTCCTGAGGGTTATGTTTTTGATAAAGAAGCTTCTTTAGCTATTTTAGCTTGCAAGGATAGACATGAACTTAAGAGGTTATTAGCTAAATGGAATAAGAAATCTCTAAATACTAGGATGAAACCTGACCCTGCTCTTGCTACTTCACCTATCTGTGTTACCGATAAGGATTATGAATTCTCTGTTGATACTGATATAATTACTTTGGTTGAAACTGATCCTTTTCATGGCTATGAATCTAAAACTGTTGTGGCACATCTTACTAAATTAAATGATATAGCCACCCTGTTCACTACTGATGAGAGAACTCGTTACTTTTATATCCTTAAAATATTTCCGTTCTCATTAAAGGGTGATGCTAAGATATGGTTTAATTCTCTTGATCCTGGTTGTGTGCGTAGTCCCCGGGATATGATTTATTACTTCTCTACTAAATATTTCCCTGCTCATAAGAAACAAGTTGCTTTAAGGGATATATATATAATTTTGTGCAAATTGAAGAAGAGAGTCTCCCACAAGCTTGGGGAGGCTTCTCCAATTACTTAATGCTTTGCCTGATCATCCTCTTAAGAAAAATGAAATACTTGATATCTTTTATAATGTACTAACCAATGCTTCCAGAGATTACCTGGATAGTTGTGCTGGTTCTATTTTCAGGGAGAGAATACAGGATGAAGCTGAAATTCTATTGAATAATATGTTGGCAAATGAAAATAATTGGACACCTCCTGAGCCAGTTCCTGAGCCTATTCCTAAACCAACTCCGAAGAAGAGGGGTATTCTATTTCTCAGTCCTGAATATATGCAAGAGGCAAAGAAATCTATGAGAGAAAAAGGTATTAAAGCTGAAGATGTTAAGAATTTACTTCCTATTGAAGAAATACATGGTCTTAATTTACCGCCTGTTGAAGAAACATATGATCTTAATCCCTTACCTATTGAAGAAACTCATGGTCTTGATAACCCGACACAGGTAGTAAAGGTAAATTCTCTCTATAGATATGATAAAGTTGAAATCACATTTACTAAGTTTGCTAGCCCATGCTTAGATGAGTTTGATAAATTTATGGATAAGCAAGAAGATTTAATGCTTATTTTGGTAGACAATTGAAATACAATTCAAATATGCTTGAACACTTGGGTTATTATATGGCTAATGTCAAAGGTGAACTTAAACTTATTAGAAAACATGCTTCTATGGTTACCACTCAAGTAGAACAAGTACTTAAAGATCAAAATGATTTTCTCAATGAATTGAGTAGTAAGAATAATGATAATGTTGTTAGAGTTATGACTAGAGGTGGTAGAATGATTCAGGAACCTTTGTATCCTGAAGGGCATCCTAAGAGAATTGAGCAAGATTCTCAGAGAAATAATGTAGATGCACCTAGTCCTTCTAAAAGGAAGAAAAATAAAAATGATAGGACTATGCATGCTTCTAGTGAACCTATTACTAAAACACCTGAGAATCCAAACGATATTTCTATCTCTGATGCTGAAACTCAATCTGGTAATGAACCTAAAACTAGTGATAATGTTAATGATAATTTTCATGATGATGCTCAAGCTAGTAATGATAATGATATAGAAATTGAACCTGATGTTTATCTTGATAACCCACAATCAAAGAATCAACGTTATGATAAGAAAGACTTTGTTGCTAGGAAACATGGAAAAGAAAGAGAGCCTTGGGTTCAGAAACCCATGCCTTTTCCTCCCAAACCATCCAAGAAAAAGGATGATGAGGATTTTGAGCGCTTTGCTGAAATGATTAGACCTATCTTTTTGCGTATGCGATTAACTGATATGCTCAAAATGAATCCTTATGCTAAGTATATGAAAGATATTTCTACAAATAAGAGAAAGATACCGCAAGCTGAAATTTCCACCATGCTTGCTAATTATACTTTTGAGGGTGGAATACCAAAGAAACTTGGAGATCCAGGACTACCCACTATACCAAGCTCCATTAAAAGAAATTATGTTAAAACTGCTTTATGTGATTTTGGAGCCGGTGTTAGTGTTATGTCTATCTCTTTATATCGTAGACTTGATTTGAATAAGTTGACACCTACTGAAATATCTTTGCAAATGGCTGATAAATCAACTGCTATACCTGTCGGTATTTGTTAGGATGTGCCTGTTGTAGTTGCAAACGTTACTATTTCAACAAACTTTGTTATTCTTGATATTCCCGAGGACGATAGTATGTCTATTATTCTTGGAAGACCCTTTTTGAATAATGCAGGGGCTGTTATTGATTGCACTAAAGGCAGTGTCACTTTTCATGTTAATGGTAGTGAGCATACGGTACACTTTCCGAGGAAACAACCTCAAGTTCATAGTATCAACTCTATTGGAAAAATTCCATCGATTATATTTGGAGGTTTTGAATTTCCTCTTCCTACTATCAAGAAGAAATATGATATTCTTATTATTGGGGATGTGCATATCCCCGTTGAGGTAACATAGTGTTATTCGAAATTTCTCTAGTTCCATGTTATTCGGAATGAGTTTGTTAACAAGACTTGATCAACCTTGTTAGTGGATTCCTTTTGATGATGATGAGATGGATGAAACTAGAAGGCGCAAACTTCTGTACCCCACTTTTACTTTCTGTTATTTATATTAAATAAAATAAAAATAGTATTTTTCTATCTGTTATCTGATTATCCGTGCAATATAAAAATACCCCGAAAATAAAAGTTCTCCAGATGCCTTGAAATTTAAATATGATTTTTCTGGAATATTTGAGAATATTTGGCACTGAGAACACAACAGGGGGGTCAACCACCTGCCCACGAGGGTGGAGGGCACACCCCCTGCCTCGTGGGCCCATGATGGCCCTCCTCCACTTATCCTTTCACCCACACACTCCTTCTTCCTCCCCTAAACACGAATAACCAGCTCAAACCCGAGTCCAAGCTCGTTTTGCTGCCATTTTTGATCTCCTTGCTCAAAGCACCTCTCACAAAACTGCTTGGGGTGATTGTTCCTTGGTATGTAACTCCTCCATTGGTCCAATTAGTTTTTGTTCTAGTGCTTTATTCGTTTCAAATTTTTGCTGCTTAGGTGACCCTGTTCTTGAGCTTGCATGTCAAATGTGTATGGTTCCAAGTAGTTTTGATGCATGATATAGGCTCTAGGCACTTGTAGGAGTAGTTGCTATCAATATTATTGAGTTTGGTTTAGTTTTATTTTGAAGTTACTAAAAATTTCAGAATTTTTCAGAGGAAGAAAAATGCTTAGGAAAATGTGAAGGAAATATTCCCTAGAGGCAATAATAGTTATTATTTATTTCCTTATAATCATGATAAATGTTTATTATACATGCTAGAATTGTATTAACCGAAAACATAATACATGTGTGAATACATAGACAAACAAAGTGTCACTAGTATGCCTCTACTTGACTAGCTCGTTAATCAAAGATGGTTATGTTTCCTAACCATGAACAATGAGTTGTTATTTGATTAACGAGGTCACATCATTAGTTGAATGATCTGATTGACATGACCCATTCCATTCGCTTAGCACCCGATCGTTTAGTATGTTGCTATTGCTTTCTTCATGACTTATACATGTTCCTATAACTATGAGATTATGCAACTCCCGTTTACCAGAGGAACACTTTGGGTACTACCAAACATCACAACATAACTGGGTGATTATAAAGGAGTACTACAGGTGTCTCCAATGGTACATGTTGGGTTGGCGTATTTCAAGATTAGGTTTTGTCACTCCGATTGTCGGAGAGGTATCTCTGGGGCCCTCTCGATAATACACATCACATAAGCCTTGCAAGCATTGTAACTAAGATGTTAGTTGTGAGATGATGTATTACGGAACGAGTAAAGAGACTTGCCAGTAACGAGATTGAACTAGGTATTGGATACCGACGATCGAATCTCGGGCAAGTAACATACCGATGACAAAGGGAACAACGTATGTTGTTATGCGGTCTGACCGATAAAGATCTTCGTAGAATATGTAGGAGCCAATATGGGCATCCAGGTCCCGCTATTGGTTATTGACCGGAGACGTGTCTCGGTCATGTCTACATTGTTCTCGAACCTGTAGGGTCCGCACGCTTAAGGTTACGATGACAGTTATATTATGAGTTTATGCATTTTGATGTACCAAAGGTTGTTCGGAGTCCCGGATGTGATCATGGACATGACGAGGAGTCTCGAAATGGTCGAGACATAAAGATTGATATATTGGAAGCCTATGTTTGGATATCGGAAGTGTTCCGGGTGAAATCGGGATTTTACCGGAGTACCGGGAGGTTACCGGAACCCCCCGGGAGCCATATGGGCCTTAATGGGCTTTAGTGGAAAGGAGAAAGGGGCAGCCCAAGGTGGCTGCGCACCTCCCCCCTCCCCTAGTCCTATTAGGACTAGGAGAAGGTGGCCGGCCCCCCTCTCCCTCTTTCCCCCTCGGAGAATCCTAGTCCAACTAGGATTGGGGGGAATCCTACTCCCGGAAGGAGTAGGACTCCTCCTGCGCCCTCCTCCTAGGCCGGCGCCCCCCTCCCCCTTGGCTCCTTTATATACTGAGGCAGAGGCACCCCAGAAACACACAAGTTGATCCACGTGATCTATTCCTTAGCCGTGTGTGGTGCCCCCTGCCACCATATTCCTCGATAATACTGTAGCGGAGTTTAGGCGAAGCCCTGCTGCTGTAGTACATCAAGATCGTCACCACGCCGTCATGCTGACAGAACTCTTCCCCGACACTTTGCTGGATCGGAGTCCGGGGATCGTCATCGGGCTGAACATGTGCTCGAACTCGGAGGTGCCGTAGTTTCGGTGCTTGATCGGTTGGATCATGAAGACGTACGACTACTTCCTCTACGTCGGTTCAGCACTTCCGCATTAGGTCTGCGTTGGGTACGTAGACAACACTCTCCCCTCTCGTTGCTATGCATCACCATGATCTTGCGTGTGCGTAGGAAATTTTTTGAAATTACTACGTTCCCCAACAGTGGCATCCGAGCCTAGGTTATTTATGTTGATGTTATATGCACGAGTAGAACACAAGTGAGTTGTGGACGATACAAGTCATACTGCCTACCAGCATGTCATACTTTGGTTCGGCGGTATTGTTGGACGAGACGACCCGGACCAACCTTACACGTACGCTTACGCGAGACCGGTTCCCTCGACGTGCTTTGCACATAGATGGCTTGCGGGCGACTGTCTCTCCAACTTTAGTTGAACCAAGTATGGCTACGCCCGGTCCTTGTGAAGGTTAAAACGGAGTCTATTTGACAAACTATCGTTGTGGTTTTGATGCGTAGGTGAGATTGGTTCTTGCTTAAAGCCCGTAGCAGCCACGTAAAACTTGCAACAACAAAGTAGAGGACGTCTAACTTGTTTTTGCAGGGCATGTTGTGATGTGATATGGTCAAGGCATGATTTTTATTGTATGAGATGATCATGTTTTGTAACCGAGTTATCGGCAACTGGCAGGAGCCATATGGTTGTCGCTTTATTGTATGCAATGCAATCGCGATGTAATGCTTTACTTTATTACTAAACGGTAGTGATAGTCGTGGAAGCATAAGATTGGCGAGACGACAACGATGCTACGATGGAGATCAAGGTGTCGCACCGGTGACGATGGTGATCATGACGGTGCTTTGGAGATGGAGATCACAAGCACAAGATGATGATGGCCATATCATATCACTTATATTGATTGCATGTGATGTTTATCTTTTTATGCATCTTATCTTGCTTTGATTGACGGTAGCATTATGAGATGATCTCTCACTAAATTATCAAGAAGTGTTCTCCCTGAGTATGCACCGTTGCCAAAGTTCGTCGTGCCCAGACACCACGTGATGATCGGGTGTGATAAGCTCTACGTCCATCTACAACGGGTGCAAAGCCAGTTTTGCACACGCAGAATACTCAGGTTAAACTTGACGAGCCTAGCATATGCAGATATGGCCTCAGAACACGGAGACCGAAAGGTCGAGCGTGAATCATATAGTAGATATGATCAACATAACGATGTTCACCATTGAAAACTACTCCATCTCACGTGATGATCGGTTATGGTTTAGTTGATTTGGATCACGTAATCACTTAGAAGATTAGAGAGATGTCTATCTAAGTGGGAGTTCTTAAGTAATTTGATTAATTGAACTTAAACTTATCATGAACTTAGTACCTGATAGTATCTTGCTTGTTTATGTTGATTGTAGATAGATGGCTCGTGCTGTTGTTCCGTTGAATTTTAATGCGTTCCTTGAGAAAGAAAAGTTGAAAGATGATGGTAGCAATTATACGGACTGGGTCCGTAACTTGAGGATTATCCTCATTGCTGCTCAGAAGAATTACGTCCTGGAAGCACCGCTGGGTGCCAGGCCTGCTGCTGGAGCAACACCAGATGTTATGAACGTCTGGCAGAGCAAAGCTGATGACTACTCGATAGTTCAGTGTGCCATGCTTTACGGCTTAGAATCGGGACTTCAACGACGTTTTGAACGTCATGGAGCATATGAGATGTTCCAGGAGTTGAATTTAATATTTCAAGCAAATGCCCGGATTGAGAGATATGAAGTCTCCAATAAATTCTATAGCTGCAAGATGGAGGAGAACAGTTCTGTCAGTGAGCATATACTCAAAATGTGTGGGTATAATAATCACTTGATTCAATTGGGAGTTAATCTTCCGGATGATTGCGTCATTGACAGAATTCTCCAATCACTGCCACCAAGCTACAAAAGCTTCGTGATGAACTATAATATGCAAGGGATGAACAAGACTATTCCCGAGCTCTTCGCAATGCTGAAAGCTGCGGAGGTAGAAATCAAGAAGGAGCATCAAGTGTTGATGGTTAACAAGACCACTAGTTTCAAGAAAAAGTGCAAAGGGAAGAAGAAGGGGAACTTCAAAAAGAACAGCAAGCAAGTTGCTGCTCAAGAGAAGAAACCCAAACCTGGACCTAAGCCTGAAACTGAGTGCTTCTATTGCAAGCAGACTGGTCTCTGGAAGCGGAACTGCCCCAAGTATTTGGCGGATAAGAAGGATGGCAAGGTGAACAAAGGTATATGTGATATACATGTTATTGATGTCTACCTTACTAGAGCTCGCAGTAGCACCTGGGTATTTGATACTGGTTCTGTTGCTAATATTTGCAACTCGAAACAGGGACTACGGAATAAGCGGACACTGGCAAAGGACGAGGTGACGATGCGCGTGGGAAACGGTTCCAAAGTCGATGTGATCGCGGTCGGCACGCTACCTCTACATCTACCTTCGGGATTAATATTAGACCTAAATAATTGTTATTTGGTGCCAGCGTTGAGCATGAACATTATATCTGGATCTTGTTTAATGCGAGACGGTTATTCATTTAAATCAGAGAATAATGGTTGTTCTATTTATATGAGTAATATCTTTTATGGTCATGCACCCTTGAAGAGTGGTCTATTCTTACTGAATCTCGATAGTAGTAATACACATATTCATAATGTTGAAGCCAAAAGATGCAGAGTTGATAATGAAAGTGCAACTTATTTGTGGCACTGTCGTTTAGGTCATATCGGTGTAAAGCGCATGAAGAAACTCCATAATGATGGACTTTTGGAACCACTTGATTATGAATCACTTGGTACTTGCGAACCGTGCCTCATGGGCAAGATGACTAAAACACCGTTCTCCGGTACTATGGAGAGAGCAACAGATTTGTTGGAAATCATACATACCGATGTATGTGGTCCGATGAATATTGAGGCTCGTGGCGGATATCGTTATTTTCTCACCTTCACAGATGATTTAAGCAGATATGGGTATATCTACTTAATGAAACATAAATCTGAAACATTTGAAAAGTTCAAAGAATTTCAGAGTGAAGTTGAAAATCATCGTAACAAGAAAATAAAGTTTCTACGATCTGATTGTGGAGGAGAATATTTGAGTTACGAGTTTGGTGTACATTTGAAATACTGTGGAATAGTTTCGCAACTCACGCCACCCGGAACACCACAGCGTAATGGTGTGTCCGAACGTCGTAATCGTACTTTACTAGATATGGTGCGATCTATGATGTCTCTTACAGATTTACCGCTATCATTTTGGGATTATGCTTTAGAGACGGCCGCATTCACGTTAAATAGGGCACCATCAAAATCCGTTGAGACGACGCCTTATGAACTGTGGTTTGGCAAGAAACCAAAGTTGTCGTTTCTTAAAGTTTGGAGCTGCGATGCTTATGTGAAAAAGCTTCAACCTGATAAGCTCGAACCCAAATCGGAGAAATGTGTCTTCATAGGATACCCAAAGGAGACTGTTGGGTACACCTTCTATCACAGATCCGAAGGCAAGACATTCGTTGCTAAGAATGGATCCTTTCTAGAGAAGGAGTTTCTCTCGAAAGAAGTGAGTGGGAGGAAAGTAGAACTTGATGAGGTAACTGTACCTGCTCCCTTACTGGAAAGTAGTACATCACAGAAAACTGTTTCAGTGACACCTACACTAGTTAGTGAGGAAGCTAATGATAATGATCATGAAACTTCAGATCGAGATACTGCTGAACCTCGTAGATCAACCAGAGTAAGATCCGCACCAGAGTGGTACGGTAATCCTGTTCTGGAAGTCATGCTACTAGATCATGATGAACCTACGAACTATGAAGAAGCGATGGTGAGCCTAGATTCCGCAAAGTGGCTTGAAGCCATGAAATCTGAGATGGGATCCATGTATGAGAACAAAGTATGGACTTTGGTTGACTTGCCCAATGATCGGCAAGCAATTGAGAATAAATCGATCTTGAAGAAGAAGACTGACGCTGATGGTAATGTTACTGTCTACAAAACTCGACTTGTCGCAAAAGGTTTTCGACAAGTTCAAGGGGTTGACTACGATGAGACTTTCTCACCTGTAGCGATGCTTAAGTCCGTCCGAATCATGTTAGCGATTGCCGCATTTTATGATTATGAAATTTGGCAGATGGATGTCAAAACTGCATTCCTAAATGGATTTCTGGAAGAAGAGTTGTATATGATACAACCGGAAGGTTTTGTCGATCCAAAGGGAGCTAACAAAGTGTGCAAGCTCCAGCAATCCATTTATGGACTGGTGCAAGCCTCTCGGAGTTGGAATAAACGCTTTGATAGTGTGATCAAAGCATTTGGTTTTAAACAGACTCTCGGAGAAGCCTGTATTTACAAGAAAGTGAATGGGAGCTCTGTAGCATTTCTGGTATTATATGTGGATGACATATTACTAATTGGAAATGATATAGAATTTCTGGATAGCATAAAGGGATACTTGAATAAGAGTTTTTCAATGAAAGACCTCGGTGAAGCTGCTTACATATTAGGCATTAAGATCTATAGAGATAGATCAAGACGCTTAATTGGACTTTCACAAGGCACATACCTTGACAATGTTTTGAAGAAGTTCAAAATGGATCAAGCAAAGAAAGGGTTCTTGCCTGTGTTACAAGGTGTGAAGTTGAGTAAGACTCAATGCCCGACCACTGCAGAAGATAGAGAGAAAATGAAAGATGTTCCCTATGCTTCAGCCATAGGCTCTATCATGTATGCAATGCTGTGTACCAGACCTGATGTGTGCCTTGCTATAAGTTTAGCAGGGAGGTACCAAAGTAATCCAGGAGTGGATCACTGGACAGCGGTCAAGAACATCCTGAAATACCTGAAAAGGACTAGGGATATGTTTCTCGTATATGGAGGTGACAAAGAGCTCACCGTAAAAGGTTATGTTGATGCAAGCTTTGACACTGATCCGGATGATTCTAATCGCAAACCAGATACGTGTTTACATTAAACGGTGGAGCTGTCAGTTGGTGCAGTTCTAAACAAAGCGTCGTAGCGGGATCTACATGTGAAGCGGAGTACATAGCTGCTTCGGAAGCAGCAAATGAAGGAGTCTGGATGAAGGAGTTCATATCCGATCTAGGTGTCATACCTAGTGCATCGGGTCCAATGAAAATCTTTTGTGACAATACTGGTGCAATTGCCTTGGCAAAGGAATCCAGATTTCACAAAAGGACCAAACACATCAAGAGACGCTTCAATTCCATCCGGGATCTAGTCCAGGTGGGAGACATAGAGATTTTCAAGATACATACGGATCTGAATGTTGCAGACCCGTTGACTAAACCTCTTCCACGAGCAAAACATGATCAGCACCAAGGCTCCATGGGTGTTAGAATCATTACAGTGTAATCTAGATTATTGACTCTAGTGCAAGTGGGAGACTGAAGGAAATATGCCCTAGAGGCAATAATAAAGTTATTATTTATTTCCTTATAATCATGATAAATGTTTATTATTCATGCTAGAATTGTATTAACCGGAAACATAATACATGTGTGAATACATAGACAAACAAAGTGTCACTAGTATGCCTCTACTTGACTAGCTCGTTAATCAAAGATGGTTATGTTTCCTAACCATGAACAATGAGTTGTTATTTGATTAACGAGGTCACATCATTAGTTGAATGATCTGATTGACATGACCCATTCCATTAGCTTAGCACCCGATCGTTTAGTATGTTGCTATTGCTTTCTTCATGACTTATACATGTTCCTATAACTATGAGATTATGCAACTCCCGTTTACCGAAGGAACACTTTGGGTACTACCAAACGTCACAACGTAACTGGGTGATAATAAAGGAGTACTACAGGTGTCTCCAATGGTACATGTTGGGTTGGCGTATTTCAAGATTAGGTTTTGTCACTCCGATTGTCGGAGAGGTATCTCTGGGGCCCTCTCGGTAATACACATCACATAAGCCTTGCAAGCATTCTAACTAAGATGTTAGTTGTGAGATGATGTATTACGGAACGAGTAAAGAGACTTGCCAGTAACGAGATTGAACTAGGTATTGGATACCGACGATCGAATCTCGGGCAAGTAACATACCGATGACAAAGGGAACAACGTATGTTGTTATGCGGTCTGACCGATAAAGATCTTCGTAGAATATGTAGGAGCCAATATGGGCATCCAGGTCCCGCTATTGGTTATTGACCGGAGACGTGTCTCGGTCATGTCTACATTGTTCTCGAACCCGTAGGGTCCGCACGCTTAAGGTTACGATGACAGTTATATTATGAGTTTATGCATTTTGATGTACCGAAGGTTGTTCGGAGTCCCGGATGTGATCATGGACATGACGAGGAGTCTCGAAATGGTCGAGACGTAAAGATTGATATATTGGAAGCCTATGTTTGGATATCGGAAGTGTTCCGGGTGAAATCGGGATTTTACCGGAGTACCGGGAGGTTACCGGAACCCCCCGGGAGCCATATGGGCCTTAATGGGCTTTAGTGGAAAGGAGAAAGGGGCAGCCCAAGGTGGCTGCGCACCTCCCCCCTCCCCTAGTCCTATTAGGACTAGGAGAAGGTGGCCGGCCCCCCTCTCCCTCTTTCCCCCTCGGAGAATCCTAGTCCAACTAGGATTGGGGGGGAATCCTACTCCCGGAAGGAGTAGGACTCCTCCTGCGCCCTCCTCCTAGGCCGGTGCCCCCCTCCCCCTTGGCTCCTTTATATACTGAGGCAGAGGCACCCCGGAAACACACAAGTTGATCCACGTGATCTATTCCTTAGCCGTGTGCGGTGCCCCCTGCCACCATATTCCTCGATAATACTGTAGCGGAGTTTAGGCGAAGCCCTGCTGCTGTAGTACATCAAGATCGTCACCACGCCGTCGTGCTGACAGAACTCTTCCCCGACACTTTGCTGGATCGGAGTCCGGGGATCGTCATCGGGCTGAACGTGTGCTCGAACTCGGAGGTGTCGTAGTTTCGGTGCTTGATCGGTTGGATCGTGAGGACGTACGACTACTTCCTCTACGTCGGTTCAGCGCTTCCGCAGTCGGTCTGCGTTGGGTACGTAGACAACACTCTCCCCTCTCGTTGCTATGCATCACCATGATCTTGCGTGTGCGTAGGAAATTTTTTGAAATTACTACGTTCCCCAACAAAATGTTCCAAGGTGGTTCCTCAAGGAAGCAAGGACTCAGGCTTGCAATGCGCGATGCTGATGAAGAGCCACCAAGAGACGCCCCAGTGCGTCCTTGTGAGTGGCCTTATGAAAACTTTATGGATCGAGCATGAATTAAGGAAGAATTCAACGCATATTTGCGTAACACCGATCTTGTGAGCTTCAAGGAAGAGAAGTGCAGCCAGTATCGCAATCTCACTAGTACCTTTGTGAGGAGGTTTGAATTTTCATCTTCATGTAATTCTCCAACTGTCCTGTTTGATCTTTATGAAAATTCTTATACTATGGACTTAGAGGATTTTATCACTGCTTGCAAACTTGCACAATGGGGTAGTATAAGGGATCCTCGCAAATCTGAATTGAGAGATTTTCTTGCTAGTATAACTGTGGGGGAATCTAGAGATATAACACAGGCCACCATAGGGAGCATTCACTTTCCTGCTATACATTATTTTGCTCTCTTCATAGGTAGATGCATTAATGGTAAAGATGAGGCATGTCACATGTGTGTCCCTGACCTCACTATTCTTAGGAGTGTTGTGTTAGGAGATAAATCTTATAATTTGGGAGCCATTGTTGCACGTAGGTTGCATCTTAATAGATTTAGTGGATATTTCTTTGGAGGAATTTATGCAACCCGCATAGCTAATTTTCTTGGTGTAGCCATACGCGAAGATGATATTGAATTACCACCTGCTTACCTAGACTTTAATGCTATGGTTCACCACCAGTTTGTCGAGAGGAATGAATCACCTCTCCAGTATCGACTAATCTTTGATAGACGTCGTGCTATCCATATTACTCTCCCTGCTCCTGCCTTCTTTGATCATCAGGCAAAAGGAAGATATGTTATTACCAGAGAGGAGGCAGATGAATACGAGAGGAGAGCGAAGGCCGCTCGTCGCCACGCTGCAGCTCAGGAGGCGATAGCCGCTGCATCTCAGTACGACCCCAGCTATTATTATGGATATCTGCCAGGCCAGCCATGGTCATAGACCAACTTAGGCCAAAAGCCTAAGCTTGGGGGAGTACGTATTTCCCACAGACATTACATTTATGTTTACACACTCATTGCTAGATGTTGGTGCTCATACTTTTTCATTTGTATCATCCATGCTAGTTTATTTCCTTTTTATGCTTCCTTCTTGTGTGTTTAATAAACCTTAAGAAAAACCAAAAAAATTAGTTGTAGCTTTTAATTAGTTTACTTTCCATGCTTGTAGTAGTAATTAAAAACAAAACCCAAAAATATTTCATGTTCTTCTTTTGCTTGTTGGGAGCTTTCCCGTGTAAATAGTTTTATTTCTTTTCTTTTCTTTGGGGGTCGATAGGAGAATACCATGATTAAATTGTTGAAGTGGCTCTTATATGCATTATTGTTGATCTGACAAAAGAGCCCGTATTGCCTTGTCTTCTCCTGTTTATTGAATGCTTGTAGATTCCAGATTAGTCCAATGCACGCGCACTATTATTATTATTCACATCATTCGGTCGTGCAAGTGAAGGGCAATAATGACGATATATGATGAACTTATTGAGATGAGAAAAGCTGGTATGAACTCGACCTTTTTTTTTTTGTAAATATGATTAGTTCATCATTCCTGATTCAACCTATTATGAATAAACATGTTTGCAATGACAACTAGAGATCATAGTTTCTTGTGCCATGCTTGATTAGCTATGAGTTATAATGGTTTACCTTGTGTGCCAACATGCTATTGAAATAGTTGTGATGTGGTATGATAGGGTGGTATCCTCCTCTGAATGATTTAAGTGACTTGACTTGGCGCATGTTCATGCATGTAGTTGAAACAAAATCAACATAGCCTTCACAATATTTATGTTCATGGTGGATTATATCCTACTCATGCTTGCATTCGGTGCTGATTAATTTTAATGCATGTTCATGGCTGTTGCCGCTCTCTAGCTGGTCGCTTCCTAATCTTTTGCTAGCCTTCACCTGTACTAAGCGGGAATACTGCTTGTGCATCCAATCCCTTAAACCCCAAAGTTATTCCACATGAGTCCACTATACCTACCCATATACGGTATCTACCTGCCGTTCCAAGTAAATTTGTATGTGCCAAACTCTAAACCTTCAAATAAATATCATGTTTTGTATGCTCGAATAGCTCATGTATCAACTAGGGTTGTCTGTATCTTCCATGTTAGGCGAGTTATTCTCAAGAGGAGTGGACCCCGCTCCTCACTCACGAGATAAATGGCTGGTCACCGGGATGCCCAGTCCTATGCTTTATGCAAACTAAATCAAAATAATTGCAAACAAAAATCTCCCTGGGACTCTTGTTAGTTGGAGGCACTCGTTGTTTCGAGCAAGCCATGGATTGATGCTTGTTGGTGGAAGGGGGAGTATAAACTTTACCATTCTGTTTGGGAACCGCCTATAATGTGTGTAGCATGGAAGATATCGCCATCTCTTGGTTGTTATGTTGACAATGCAAGTATACCGCTCAAAATATTATTCACCTCTATTTCAAAACCGAGCTCTGGCACCTTTACAAATCCCTGCTTCCCTCTGCGAAGGGCGTATCTATTTACTTTTATGCTGAGTCATCATCCTCTTATTAAAAAGCACCAGTTGGAGAGCACCGCTGTCATTTGCATTCATTACTGTTAGTTTACATTGGGTATGACTTGACTGGATCTCTTTTACCATGAATTACAATGTCTAGTCAGTCTTTGATCTTTAAAGGCGATGTGCATTTATATTTTGCGGTCTCAGAAAGGGCTAGCGAGATACCATCTTGTTATATCATATTATGATTGTTTTGAGAAAGTGTTGTCATCCAAGATTTATTATTATTGCTCGCTAGTTTATTATGCCATTGATATGAATAAACTTGACACCTAAGCGTTATTGTGAATGTGGTTAGTTATAATCTTTGCTGAAAACTTGAATGCTGGCTTTACATATTTACAACAACAAGAGCAAACAGAGTTTGTAAAAGTTTTTCTTTATCACTTTCAGTTTGTCAACTGAATTGCTTGAGGACAAGCAAAGGTTTAAGCTTGGGGGAGTTGATACGTCTTCGTCGTATCTAGTTTTCCAAACACTTTTGCCCTTGTTTTGGACTCTGACTTACCTGGTTTGAATGGAACTAATCCGGACTGACGCTGTTTTGTGCATAATTACCATGGTGTTATTTATGTGCAGAAACGAACGTTCTCGGAATGGCCTGAAACTTCACGAAGCAACTTTTTGGAAAATACAAAAAATACCTGCAAAAGATGAAGGCCAAGGGGCCCACCACCTGTCCACGAGGGTGGGGGCGCGCCTGCCCCCATAGGGCGCGCCCCCCTACCTCGTGGGCCCCCTAGAGCTCCTCCGACTCCAACTCCAACTCTATATATTGTGTTTCGGGGAGAAAAAATTCAGAGAGAAGAATTCATCGCGTTTTACGATACGGAGCCGCCGCCAAGCCCTAAAACCTCTCGGGAGGGCTGATCTGGAGTCCGTTCGGGGCTCCGGAGAGGGGAATCCATCGCCATCGTCATCATCAACCATCCTACATCACCAATATCATAATGCTCACCGCCATGCGTGAGTAATTCCATCGTAGGCTTGCTGGACGGTGATGGGTTGGATGGGATCTATCATGTAATCGAGTTAGTATTGTTAGGGTTTGATCCCTAGTATCCACTATGTTCTGAGATTGATGTTGCTATGACTTTGCTATGCTTAATGCTTGTCACTAGGGCCCGAGTGCCATGGTTTCAGATCTGATCCTATTATGTTTTCATCAATATATGAGAGTTCTTGATCCTATCTTGCAAGTCTATAGTCACCTATTATGTGTTATGATCCGTTAACCCCGAAGTGGCAATAATCAGGATACTTACCGGTGATGACCGTAGTTTGAGGAGTTCATGTATTCACTATGTGTTAATGCTTTGTTCCGGTACTCTATTAAAAGGAGGCCTTAATATACCTTAGTTTCCGTAAGGACCCCACTGCCACGGGAGGGTAGGACAAAAGATGTCATGCAAGTTCTTTTCCATAATTATGTATGACTATATTCGGAATACATGCCTACATTATATCAGTGAACTGGAGCTAGTTCTGTGTCACCCTAGGTTATGACTGGTACATGATGAACCGCATCCGGCATAATTCTCCATCACTGATCCATTGCCTACGAGCTTTCCATATATTGTTCTTCGCTTATTAATTTTCTGTTGTTGTTGCTATCATCATCACAAAATACCAAAAACATTACTTTTGCTATCGTTACGTTTTGCTATCGTTACCACTACTATCATATTACTTTGCTACTAAACACTTTGCTGCAGATACTAAGTTTCCAGGTGTGGTTGAATTGACAACTCAGCTGCTAATACTTGAGAATATTCTTTGGCTCCCCTTGTGTCGAATCAATAAATTTGGGTTGAATAATTTACCCTCGAAAACTGTTGCGATCCCGTATACTTGTGGGTTATCACTGGAATATGTTGAATCTCGGTGGGTTATAATTGACCCCGTCCATTGACCCATCCGGTGGAGGTAAGGGCCATAGCTTGATGGCCTGCTTTATAATGATGAATTCTGCATAAGAAACTGCACAAACGAGAGTAATTGTTCTCGAAGAAAATAAAAATGTATCAATAAAAATTGATTGAGCCGCTTTCACTTGATTTGTCTGGATGGAAAATGAGTCATATATAGCGTCCATAGATCACCTTCAATAACTGCAACTGTAATTTAGCTACTCTCTCATGGCTGCGACGGAGATGGCGGCTTAAAGCTGGGCACCGGGCGGCTCAAAAAGAGACCCTTCCCAGTCATGTTGACGTTTTTTTACTCCGGCCCATTTTCTTTCTTTCCATGGTCAGTCCCCACCTTCCTAATGCATCGGCTAGTTACAGTAATGGTGCAGGTGGAGGCAGCGATTCACAAGTAGTTTGGAGGCGAGGCTTAATCGGCGGAGGCCGCGGCCGGCTTATAGCATAGGTTGGGGCGGCTCGGAGTGAAGATGACCAACGAGGGCAGGCCGCAGTGGTCCGTGGACGATCGACTCAATGTAGAAGGCCGGCGGCGGCTTGCAGCGGTGAGTCAGAGCACTTGGTGGCAGGTTTGGCGGACTGCGACAGAGGTGGTGTACGACTGCAGCAGACGTGAGGCGACTCAGGTCGACAGTGACTCGTGGCGGCTCACAGCGGCGTGGATATAAGGACGCATGCGGGCTCAGATGTGACCCAGGCAAGACCACGGTTGGCAGAAACCCGGCGGTTTGAGGCTGGCAATTTGAGGCAGGCCCGCGACCTTAGCAGCAGAAAAAC
Source organism: Triticum urartu (assembly GCF_056163025.1). NCBI lineage: Eukaryota > Viridiplantae > Streptophyta > Magnoliopsida > Poales > Poaceae > Triticum > Triticum urartu. Next base: position 483,898,869 of record NC_141874.1, on the reverse strand, counting down.
AGATGACAGTTTGAGGGTGCGGCGGCTCTCTGAAGCAGAGGTAAAAAACAGGTGCCTTTAAATGCAGCGGGTTTGAGCGAGGGCCGGCTCGGAAAACCCCGTCAAGTCTCGGCACGGAGGTGGACGCGTGACACGACGCAATGGCAATTTGGACCAGAGGCGAGGCGCGATGGCCACTCAGGCCAGAGGCGATGGCGGCTTTGAACAAGCAAATAGGTGAGCCACATGGTTCAGTAGGGGAAAACTCGGCAGAAGAAGAACATGGCGACTTGGCAGCAGACCACCGGACAGACTAGTTTGAAGAGTGGATAGCTCGAGGCGGCAACAACGCGTTGCACGGATTGTAGCAGCGGCTGCTGCAGAAGTCTCAACAGGCAGCACTAGGGAGGCGGACGGACCGCTCCGGCGACTCACGGAGGCAGCGACTTGAAGCCCACGATGGCGGCTTGAGGCGGGAGACAAGGCGAGGCCCGGCGTGCAGCGAGGCGAGGCCCGACAGTGGTCCGGGTTGCTCAGCCGGCTTAAAACAAGGCGGTGGCGGCTCAAGGCGAGGCCAAGGCGGGGACGCACCGGCAACTCGGTGGCTTGGGGCCGACCAAGGCAAAGGCGGCAGTTTGGCAACTCCAACGATGCGTGGGTCGAGGCTCACAACGGCAGTTTAGAGGCGATACTGCAGAGCGACTTGAATCGGTGCACACAGAGGTGGCGGTTTACTAGTGGTCGGTTGCTCAGTGCTTGGCCGTGGAGGCGGAGAAGCACCGGCGACTTTGCGCAGGGCCGTGGGGCGAAGCAAAGCGGGGCGGAAGCAGCAGCTCAGGTGCACCACGGCGGCCCACTCGAAAGCGGACGGCTCAAAGGGTAGTAGCAGCGAGCGGGCATTGGACAGTTGGCGATATGGGCGGCTCTGTTGGGGCACCCATTGCGGCAGCCACGTAGGGTGGAGCTCCTGCAGCAAGGCGGCTCAGGCCATGGCAACGGCGGGTCGCAACGATGGAGGCAGCAGAATGCTCCGGGGCGCTGAGGCATACAGCGAAAACGTGACATTGGCGACTCGAAGCGAGGCTGGTGACGAGACCGCGGCTTGACGGAGCTGAGCAGCTGTGGCCGTCCTAGTGACGGATTTACGTCCGGCTTAACCATATGTACAAACGGAGTGCGGTCATCGCAACAGCAAGGCCGCTCAGTTTGGATGTGGAGGCAAACCACTACGTGGCCAGTGACTCGAGGGCGGAGACCGAAGCTGTAAAAGCGCGGCTGCGGCCGAGGCAGCTTTAGAACAACTCAGAGGCGAGGTGGCTCTGGGAGGGCCACGGCTGTTTGGAGATGGCGATGGCGGTCGACAGGGCCCATGGTAGCGAGGCAAGTCGACGGGACGGCAGGCCGGCTCAAGCACGGCTGTCTCCTTGATACGTCTTTAATGTATCTATAATTTTTGATTACTCCATGCTATATTATCTACTGTTTTGAACATTATTGGACTTTATTATACACTTTTATATTATTTTTAGGACTAACCTACTAACCAGAGGCCCATCCTAGAATTGCTGTTTTTTTTTTGCCTATTTTAGGGTTTCGAAAAAAAGGAATATCAAACGGAATCCAAACGGAATAAAACCTTCGGGAACGTGATTTTTGGAACGAACAAGATCCAGGAGACTTGGACGCTACATCAAGCAACCAACAGGGAAGCCACGAGGTAGGGGGCGCGCCTACCCCCCCCCCCCCCCGCCCGGGTCTATCTTCATCATATTTCCCTTCCAACACTTAGGTATTTTCATTGCCTTTTATTTTACTTTGCATCTTTATCATAAAAATACCAAAAATATTATCTTATCATATCTATTAGATCTCACTCTCGTTAGTGACCGTGTAGGGATTGACAACCCCTTATCGCGTTGGTTGCGAGGATTTATTTGTATTGTGCAGGTGCGAGGGACTCGCGCGTAGCCTCCTACTGGATTGATACCTTGGTTCTCAAAAACTGAGGGAAATACTTACGCTACTTTACTGCATCACCCTTTTCTCTTAAAGGGAAAACCAACACAGTGCTCAAGAGGTAGCAAGAAGGATTTCTGGCGCCGTTGCTGGGGAGGTCTATGCAAAAGTCAAAATACCAAGTACCCATCACAAACCCTTATCTCCCACATTACATTATTTGCCATTTTCCTCTCGTTTTCCTCTCCCCCACTTCACCCTTACCATTTTATTCGCCCTCTCTCTCTCTCTCTATCCTCCCTCTCTTTTCTGTTCGCCTCTTTTCCGTTCTCTTGTCATTATAGCTAGTACCTTTTCTTCTTCGTTGTCTCCCAAGAATGAAGTTCTAAATTTTAAGCAAAGAGAGGGAAAAAATCTAAAAGACGCTTGGTATAGAATTTGCAATGCTCAAAATAGATCTACCAGGAAGCAATCTACTTCCGTTCTTCTTCGCAATTTTTATGTAGGCGCTACTCCTTGGTACAAATATATCCTTGATGCCATTACCAGAGGTAACTTCTTGGGTAACCATACTTTTGATTCTTATAATGCTATGATAGATTTGTTTGGCTCATCACCTCTTTTGGTTAATGGAACCATGTTAACTTTGGAGCATGTAATGCAAAGACTTGAAATTATTGAAAATAAGGTTGCTACCATAGAGTTAATTGAAATTTTGGATAAATATACCCACAGCCGAATCACTCGATATGGATCTAAAGTAGGAGTCACTTTGAAAAATATTAAAGAGAAGGAATCCATAGTTAATGAGAAAATAAATCAGGATTCCACTAGAATCGATAAACTTGAGGATATCATTACCAACTTGGGAACCACTTTTTATTCCATAAAGAATACTCCAAGTCCTACTAAAATTGCCAAGCTTATGTATGTTCCTAAAAATAAGGGTGAATCCTCTAGTAAGGAAACTGCGGATCTCAAATCTATAAGTATTCATCCCAATCTTTTTGCTATCATTAAGGAACCATTTGTTACAAATGAATTTTTAGATATTGTGCCTAAAAGTCTGATAATCAATAAAAAGAAAGAAACTCCTAAGGATGATAGATGTCTCATTGAAGAATTGCCTACCAAAGATGGCAATACCTAGATCTATCCTTGCTTTTTATGCCTAGCTAGGGGCGTTAAACGATAGCGCTTGTTGGGAGGCAACCAATTTTTTTTTTATTCCTTGATTTTTGCTCCTGTTTAGTAATAAATAATTTATCTATCCTCTGTTTTGGTAATGTTTTTTGTGTTTAATTAGTGTTTGTTCCAAGTAGAACCATTGGGAAGACTTGGGGAAAGTCTTGTTAATCTTGCTGTAAAAAACAGAAACTTTAGCGCTTGCGAGAACTGCTGCAATTTTTATTAGGAAAGTGATATTTAGTTAATTCTTTTTGAAGATGATTAATAGATAAATTACACACGTCCAGAAATTTATTTTAGAATTTTTGGGGTTCCAGATCTTGCGCCAGATACAGATTACTACAGACTGTTCTGTTTTTCACAGATTCTGTTTTTCATGTGTTGTTTTCTTATTTTGATGAATCTATGGCTAGTAAAATAGTTTATAAACCATAGAGAAGTTGGAATACAGTAGGTTTAACACCAATATAAATAAATAATGAGTTAATTACAGTATCTTGAAGTGGTATTTTGTTCTCTTTCGCTAACGGAGCTCACGAGATTTTCTACATTAAGTTTTGTGTTGTGAAGTTTTCAAGTTTTGGGTAAGGATTTGATGGATTATGGAACAAGGAGTGGCAAGAGCCTAAGCTTGGGGATGCCCATGGCACCCCCAAGATAATCTAAGGACACCAAAAAGCCAAAGCTTGGGGATGCCCCAGAAGGCATCCCCTCTTTTCGTCTACTTCCATCGGTAACTTTACTTGGAGATATATTTTTATTCACCACATGATATGTGTTTTGCTTGGAGCGTCTTGTATGATTTGAGTCTTTGCTTTTTAGTTTACCACAATCATCTTTGTTGTACACACCTTTTGAGATAGACACACATGATTCGGAAATTATTGGAATACTCTACGTGCTTCACTTATATCTTTTGAGTTATATAGTTTTTCTCTATTACTTCACTTATATATTCTAGAGCACGGTGGTGGATTTGTTTTATAGAAACTATTGATATCTCATGATTCACTTAGATTATTTTGAGAGTCTTAAATAGCATGGTAATTTTCTTAAATAATCCTAATAAGCTAGGTATTCAAGATTAGTAAAAATCTTTCTATGAGTGTTTTGAATACTAAGAGAAGTTTGATGCTTGATGATTGTTTTGAGATATGGAGGTAATAATATCAAAGTCGTGCTAGTTGAGTAGTTGTGAATTTGAGAAATGCTTGTGTTGAAGTTTGCAAGTCCCGTAGCATGCATGTATGGTAAATGTTATGTAACAAATTTGAAACATGAGGTGTTCTTTGATTGTCCTCCTTATGAGTGGCGGACGGGGATGAGCGGTGATCTTTTCCTACCAATCTATCCCCCTAGGAGCATGCGCGTAGTGCTTGGTTTTTGATGACTTGTAGATTTTTGCAATAAGTATGTGAGTTCTTTATGACTAATGTTGAGTCCATGGATTATACGCACTCTCACCCTTCCATCATTGCTAGCCTCTACGGTACCGTGCATTGCCCTTTCTCACATTGAGAGTTGGTGCAAACTTCGACGATGCATCCAAACCCCGTGATATGATACGCTCTGTCACACATAAACCTCCTTATATCTTCCTCAAAACAGCCACCATCACTACAAAAAAAGACACATCCGTGACATTTTGGGTCGAGCGAAATTTTTTCTGTCATACATATGACACTTCTATGACGATAATTGTGACAAAACCCGGTATCATCATAGATGTGGTGGGCTCCTACTTCTATGACAAAAAATCATGACAAAAAATGGGCTTTTCGTCCTGGGCGGGCCGGAGATGCAGCTGCATGACATTCTTTGGGCTGTCCATGACGGAAAAAACCGTGGTAGAAGCGAGGGCGAGGAAAATTTCGGGGAGTTCCCGGTTACGGTGGGAGGTCGGGGAGCGAGCGATGTGCGTTTCTCTCATACACGTACGCACGTGTGTGCGAGGCGTTGGCTCTAACTGGACCCGAGCGAGGCGTTGGGATCTAAGTGAACCCGAGCGACTGCACTGCAGGCTACGCGTTACTGAACCCGAGCGATCGATCGATGGCTGTTAACTGAAGCCGATTGAGCGATTCCTTCGCTACTGCTGCTAACTGAAGCCGATCGATGCTGCCTCTGGGATGAACAATGAGCGTTGCGGGGGGTTTGGATGAACAGTGAGTGATGGCGTTGCCTCTGGATGAACAGGACCCCGTGGTGTGGTGGAGGGCTGGATGAACAGTAGACGGTGGAGGGGTGCCCGTGGAGGGGTGGTTGAATAGGACCCCGTGGTGTGGAGGGCTGGATGAACAGTAGATGGTGGAGGGGTGGTTGAACAGTACCCGGTGGAGTAGCACGCGGTGGGGACTGGATGAACAGGAGCCCGTGGAGGCTGGAGGAGGTCGACGGTAGCCCGTCGAGGCTGGAGGAGGTCGATGGTGGAGATGAACAATATCCCGTGGAGTCCCGTTTTGCGGTATGCCACACCCCTCCCGATGAACAGGACCCCCATTTCGACCGTAGGAGGTCCGTTTCGTCCGTTTTGCGGTACGCCACACCCCTCCCGATCAACAGGACCCCCGTTTCGACCGTAGGAGGTCCGTTTCCTCCGTTTTGCGGTACGCCACACCCCTCCCAATCAACAGGACCCCTGTTTCGACCGTAGGAGGTCCGTTTCCTCCGTTCTGCGGTACGCCAGGCCTCGTTTCTATCGCCTGTTCCGTCCAAGCCCTCCCGATGAACACGACCACGCATTCCGTTCCGACCCAGCCGGTTGGCTCCCACGCGTTCCGTTGCCTCCCGATGAACACGAGGCATTCCGTTTCCTCCCCATGAACACGACGCATTCCGTTGCCTCCCCATGAACACAACGCATTCCGTTGCCTCCCCATGAACACGACGACGACGATGTTTCTCCGTTCCGACCCAGCCATGTACACGAGCCATGGCCGTACGTATGCGCGAGTAGGCGTTCGAGACCCTGCCCGTAGGTACGTACGTGGTCGTATTTTCTTTCTTGCACCCTGGCCGCTGTACGTACGGGTACATGCTACGTGCGCGCCTCTACTATGACACGTGCGCGCCTCTATTACGACACGTGCGCGCCTCTACATCGACCAGTATATATGTACGTACACGTTCGCGACCAGAATGACAATGCTACGTACGCTTCGACCAGGTGGGTCCCGACTGTCAGGCACTTCCTTCCATGCGAAGATGTAGCTGGTGGGTCCCAGCAGTTAGGGGGGCGAATCGTTTTGTTTTTTTGCCCGAACGCACTTCCTTGCATGCGAAGGTGTAGCTGGTGGGTCCTAGCAGTCAGGGGGGAAACGTTTTTTTCGCGAAATACGGCGGCCCGTCTGGTGGGTCCCCGCTGTCAGGTGGAGGAATAGTTATTTTGCATGTAATAAGGAGGCACTTGCTTGCTGCGGCCGTGGACCCAGCTGTCGGCCTCTCCACGTACAGTCCATGTCCGATGGAAGCCGTTCCTTGACCACGTTGACCATGCCGCACCGAGAGCACTAGGGCGGTGGACGACGGCAAGGCCTAAGAAGGGGACAATGCGGAGCTGGGGAAGACACGGCAGTGCATGCCCACACGCAGAGGAGTACGAGGGTTCACTGGTTCACTGTGGTGTGAGGCTGCCGTCGCCATAGAATAATAGGGGGTGTGGGTGAGTAGAGGGATGGCCTGGCCAGCGGTGGGAGTAGTAGGGGGCGGTGAGGCCTCCGCCGCATCGCAGCCGGCCACGGAAGGCAGGAGCACGATGCACGACCGGCGCTGGTTTGGGTGGCTGGAGCAAGAAGACCAGATGTTGAAGAAGCACTACGGTCGTTGGATGGACATCGTATGGTCACTAGAGCTAGAATCATGCATATATTGACTAAGTTGACAAAGCCCTCCGTCCCCGTCAACTTAGTAGGCCCACAAGTTAGCCTGCCACTATACTGGGTCCCAGCTAATAGGGGGTATTCATTTTTGTTGTGCGTAATAAGGAGGCACTTCCTTGCGGGCGAAGATATAGCTGGTGGGTCTGAGCTGTCAACGGCGGTAACATTTTTTCGCGAAATACAGAGGCCCTTTCGGTGGGTCCCTGATGTCAGGTGGAGGAATCATTATTTTACGCGTAATAAGGAGGCATTTCCTTGCGTGCGGCCGTGGACCCAGCTGTCGGCCTCTCCACATACAGTCCACTTCAGATGCATGTCGGTCGTTGACCATGTTGACCAGGCCGCGCCGAGAGCACCAGGGCGGTGGACAACGGCGAGGCCTAGGAAGGGAACGACATGGAGGCAGGGAAGACTCGGCAGTTGTTTCCCACGCGGAGGGGAGTACGACTGTACGAGGGCTTACGGGTTCGTCTGCCGTCGCCGGAGAATAACAACAGGTGTGGGTGAGTAGAGGCATGGCTAGGCCAGCGATGGGAGTACGGTGGGGCGGTGAGGCTTGCGCGGCAGCATAGCTGGCCACGGGAAGGAGGGAGCAGGCAGTCCTCCCGCCGGCGCTTTTTTGAGCGGTTGGAGTAGGAAGAGCAGAGATTGAAGAAGCACGGTGGCCGTCCGATGGACATCCAACCGTCACTTCTTGTGTGTCAACCTTTTTTAGGAAAGCCTCAAATCTGTGAAAAACAGCATACAGCCCATTTGCTAATTCTTAAGGTTTTTGGAGCCCATATTCTTTTTGTTAGCATTACAGCCCATATTGTGGACAATGTTAAAAAATTATACGAAATTTTGCATATTTCGGTGCGGTCCGAACTGTTTTTAATCCCAAAAATTTGACTCACATTCAAACTGATTTTAAAAATAAATGTATATCAATATAAAATCCAACAAATTCTACACGCATAAAAATTAATGTAATTTAAAATCTCGAAATGAAAGAAAAGTATTTGAAACTAATTGCCGGTTTGATGTGTTTTTAAAATGTACAACCCATTTCTCATTACTGATGGGCCATTTTCTTGGCCAGCCGAATAAAAGCTCTCTTCGTCTTGAAAGATTTGTAGCCCAACAGGCCCGATAAAGCGACTTACTTGGCAAATCACAACATAAACTGGGTTGTGGCCATGGACCCAGCTGTCAGCCTCTCCACGTACAGTACTCTTCCGATGGAAGTCGTTCCTTGACCACGTTGACCACGCCGCGCGGAGAGCACCACGGTGGTGGACGACGGCGAGGCCTAGGAAAGGGACGACGCGGAGCCGGGGAAGACACGGAGCCGGGGAAGACGCGGCAGTGGAAGCCCGCGCAGAGAGGAGTACGAGGGTTCACTGGTTCGGCTGCGGTGTGAGGCTGCCGTCGCCACAGGGCCTGGCTACCGGTGGGAATAGTAGGGGGGCGGTGAGGCCTCCGCGGCAGCACAGCCGGCCATGGGAGGTAGGAGCCTGCGGCACGACCGGCTTTGGGCGGCTGGAGCAAGAAGACCAGAGGTTGAAGAAGCACTACGGCCGTTGGATGGACATCGTACGGTCACTGGAGCTAGAATCGTTCATATTGACGAAGTTGACAAAGCCCTCTGTCCCCGTCAACTTAGTAGGCCCACAAGTCAGCCTCCCACAATGGTGGGTCCCAGCTAGCAGGGGAGTATTCATTTTTTTTGTGCATAATAAGGAGGCACTTCCTTGCGTGCGAAGATATAGCTGGTGGGTCCGACATGTCAGCGGGAGGAACATTTTTTCACGAAATACAGAGGCCCTTCCGGTGGGTCCCAGCTACCAGGTGGATGAATCGTTATTTTGCACGTATAGTCCACGGCCGATGGATGTCGTTCGTTGACCACGTTGACCAGGCCGCGCCGAGAGCACCATGGCGGTGGATGACGGCGAGGCCTAGGAAGTGAACGACATGGAGCCGGGGAAGACTCGGCAATGGTTGCCCACGTGGTGGGGAGTACGAGGGATTACTGGTCCGGCTGCCGTCGCCGAAAAATAACAGGAGGTGTGGGTGAGTAGAGGAATGGCTTGACCAACAATGAAGTAGGGTGGGGCGGTGCGGCCTGTGCGGCAGCACAGCCGGCCACGGGAGGCGGGAGCAGGCAGTCCCACCGGAGCTGGTTTGGGCGGCTGGAGCAAGAAGATCAGATATTGAAGAAGCAGCACAGCCGTTGGATTAACATCCAACGGTCACTGCTGCTAAATCGTTTGTGGACTAAGTTGACAAAGCCAAAGTACACGTCAACCTAGTAGACCCACAAGTCAGCCTCCAAATCTGTCCCAAACAGCATACAGCCCGAAATTTCTAGCCAGATTCAAATTAATTTTAAATCTAAATATACCTTAATTTAAATTCAATGAAATTTTACCTGCATAAAAACAATGAAATTTAAAATATCAAAATCCGAAAGAAAACAATATTTTGGAACTAATTGCCTGTTTGCTGTATTTTTTTCATTTTACAGCCATTTATTATTACTTATAGCCCATTTCTTATTACTTATAGCCCATTTTCTGGGCAAAATGTATCCCTCGTCTTGAAAGATTTCTGGCCCAGCAGGGCGTAGAAAAGCAAGTAGGCCTACGTTGGTTATTCTGCAAAAAACAAAATAGCTGGCTAGCCATTTTCAGAAAGGAAAAAAACAAACTGGGCTGGTCATGTGCTAAACATATGAAATAAAAGCCTGGGCTAGACGGGCCACGGGTCCCGCACAACTCAGTTGATACCCTTCTCCGTCCTGAAAAAACAAAATTACTGCGTGCGCTGCTGGGTCCCTACTGTCATCCTCACCATGTACAGTCATCTCCTTATTCCTCTCGGTTGTTGACCATGTTGACAACACCGGAGGGCGGTGCCGCGGCGAGCGAACCAGGGTGGAGGACGATGGTGAGGCCTCGGATGGGAACGAACAGGAGCCGGGGAAGATCACAGCCAGCCGTGGGAGGCGGGAGCAAGCGGTCCCGCCAGCGCTGGTTTGGCTTTGGCGGCTCGAGGAAGAAGAGACTGAAGAAATGCGACAGATGTTGAATGTCAATCCAACGGTCGAGGTTGGCACAAACGTTTGTTGACTAAGCGGACACCAAGTAGCATACTTTTTTATATATAGAAAGAAAATCAAAGACTTGGGAAGGCGTACAGAACAAGCTAGTGTACCAGTAAAGAGACGTTGCCGAGTTGTAGAAAAAAGAAAGACATGCTCCTCTAGCTGGTTCGAATCCAAACCTAGACTATGACTATCTATGCTACTCTGCAAGTAGTGAAACTGACATATCCAACGTTCGCTTCTCCTCTTCTCTACTTACTGTGCCTAGCATCAGAAGCTCTGGCTACAGCAACCATGTCTGCTGGCTGCTCGTCCACCTGCTCTTCAGCAGGCAACAACCAGATGTGCACCAAGTCGCCACCTGTACCATCGCCTGTTAGTCTCATCACACCCCCGCCGGCACGTGCACCATAGCCGATTGCTCACCGCAACCCACTGCCGTTGGTGTGGTGCCACTGCTGCAAATCACGCAGAGTCATCCGTCGCGTCTCAACTACAATCCGCAACCCTGGTCGAGTCTTCTACAAATGCCCGAATCATGGGGTAATAATATGTTTAAGTGTTGTTCTGCTACTTTCAGTTGCTGATTTTTTTAATAGTTTGGTTGATGATCTTCCAATTTGATTCGTGCAGAAAAGGGAAGATTTGTGTGATTTGTATTTCTGGGAAGTTGCTGATGTGGGGGAATGCAACTACGCTGATTATTTGGTTAGCCGAGGAATCCCAATACCAGCAGGTTGGGGTGTTGGACAAGTAACTGAAGGAACGGCAGAAGAGGAAGATGTAGAGCAGAAGGTTAAAGATGCAGTTCCTCTAATCATGGCCAAGCAACAGTTGTTGAACGGCCTTGACAGCAATGAGGAGATGAAAGAGCTTGTGAAGATAATGGGCAAAATCGATGTGCTCTGTAGGATGATTGTCTCTTTATTTGCAGTGTATGTAGCACTCGTGATGTATTCAGTGGCTACGACATGAGCACTTTGCTGAAACTAGTAATGAATGAAACCTATGTAGTAGGCTGGGCGTAGTGTTGTGAACATCTAATGATTTCTATTAACGGAAATCAGGGAGTATCCCCTTTTGCTCATATAAATAAATAAATAGCAGAGGCTCTGTCGGGTCAGCTTTGTTCTCATTCGAAGACGTCGAGCAAATTGCTGTCCAACAACAAACTATGTCATCAAATTCAAGTTTCACAGCCAAATATGAGTACAACTAAACAACAATGTCATCATGTTTTAGTTGTCATACAATCACCAAAAACAAATCAGCATACATAACAACTGATGTTCTCACAGAAAAATACTTAACAACATGTTCATCAGGTTTCAGTTGTCATAGCAAACACAATTTCACATAGTAGATAAAAAATGTCTTCTTACAGGCAAATATGACAAAAGCAATGTAATCATCATCCGCAGCAGCAGCGTCAACATCTTTGCCATGTGTATCAGTCTGAATCGTAATTCCCCACGGTGTCATCTTCTTCTTCGTCCTCAACGTCCTTGAACGTTGGCTTCTTCTTGATCAACTCTTGTATGTCCACAGCACGATAGACAATCTTTTCGCCGGCGTCATTGACGAGATGGTTCTCAAAGATATTAGGAACATCTGTGTTATCTTGTACATCAGGAGCAGTGTAAGCATCATCTTGTTGTGCAACTTCATTAAACGAATTCCTCTGCTCAAACCTTTGCAATACTCTCCAGTCATCGCTACATGCAAATGTGTCTTCCAAGAAAAATATTTGTGTTGCTTGATTTGCCAAAATAAAAGGCTCGTTGGTCCGGTACGCCGCCTTGACATTGATGGATTTGAAATAATCATCAGCTCTGGGTTTTGCGATCCTGGAAAACAGGTTATACCAACGACAGTACAACAGAACCACACACCGATGATCCTCGAAACTGGAGATATACTGCAACTGAACAATGTCTGTTATGTTGGCATACATTTTAGTTGTCTCTTTGTTATACGTATCCGTGCTCATGATGGCACTGTTTTGTGTGTTCCTGCCTTCATCTCGTGCAAGGGTGTTGTAGTGCACATCTCCAACAACGCAAGATTCATAATGTCTTACCCGAGTATCAGGACCCGTTGCTAGTGAGTAAAGGGCATCATCAACTGCCTGCCCATCCTCCCGCATCTTCTTAACGTATGGTTAGAAAATAGACAAGTTGATCATCTTATGTACTCAATATATTAAAAAAGCTGACAGTGCACTTCAAAAGCTTACATGGTTCTTGAACCATTTCGCAAGTCCTGCCATAACCAGTTTGTCAATGTTTCTTGGATTTTGCGGCAGTAACTCCTCTTTGTAGATGTTGCACAACATAGTGATCGCGTCAAACATCTAAATAGATAAGAATGTGCTACAAGTTTAGTAGATTACGATGTATAAGCTACAGTACTGCACTTACTTGATATAAGGTAGTATCTCAGGACAGTTATTCAACACATACCAAACCATTTTGTCCAAATCTTTAGGTTTGTCCACTTGTCGACTCTTCCCTGTATCTCGAACAGAATAATCGAAAATATTGAGCCGGGATTGTCTTCACCCACCTCTTTGCTAAGCTGATCAGCTATTTCAATGTATTTTGAGCAGAATGTCAATGCTTATGTAGCAATGTAGGCCTCTGGAATGGAACCCTCGGGTCTAGCTCTGTTCCTAACATAGCCCTTGAAGTGCCTAGCCGCCTTTCAATAGGGTACATCTAGCCATACTGTACTGGACCTCTAAGTAGTGCCTCATCAGGTAGATGAACAACCAAATGCACCATAACATCAAAGAAGGCTGGAGGATATATCTTCTCAAGGTCACATAGGATAGTTCGTATCTTGTCTCTAAGACGCTCCAAAGCATCTATCATGATATTCCTACTGCAGAGTTCCCTGAAGAATTGTCCCAACTCTGCAACTGCTCTGTATAAGTTAGGGCGGCCCAATCCTCTAAGGATAACAGGTAAAACCCTTTGAAGTAGGACGTGGAAGTTATGAGTTTTCAACCCTTGTACCTTGTTTCCATCTGCACTGACTCTCCTTTCAGGGTTGGAAGCAAATCCATGTGGGAATCTCACACGTGACAGGACCTCGCAGAATTCTTTTCTTCTTACCTTGTCCAAGACGTACACAGCTGGTGCCATATCCCGTGGTTTACCTTCATCTTGCACCTGCAAATCCTTTCTGATACCCAGGTGTGTCAAATAAATTCTAGATTTTAAGGTATCTTTCGTCTTGCCTTCAATATTAAGAAGTGTGCCGATAATGCTGTCACATATATTTTTCTCGATGTGCATCACATCAAGATTATGCCGAAGATCCAAATCTTTCCAATACTCCAAGTCCCACAAAGTGGACCTACGGGTAAACAATAATCTCTCTTCTACCCTGCCACACTTCCTTTCCCCGCTACCATTACCAGGATGGTTTCCTGGTGTAATATGCCTGACCTTCTCTAATTCCACTTGCAACTCATCGGTGGTGAGCCTCTTTGGCGCATCACGGTTTTCATGCTTTGCATTGAACACATGTCTTCGGTATTTTCTAGGATGCGGCTTGTCCTTGGCAAGGAAACGGCGGTGTCCAATGTAACAGATCTTGCTAAGTATTGTGTATGACAGTGGATTCTTGTCACAGCGAACACATGCATTGTAACCATGTGTCGTTCGCCGTGACATAGTGCCCAAAGCCGGATAATCATGGATGCACCAAATTATAACAGCATGTAGAAAGAAATGAGTTGGTGGGCTGCTATATAGGTCTCGAGTGAGAACACCCTTCCATAGCTATTGAAGTTCCTCTACAATAGGCTCCATGAACAAATCAAAATCCTTTCCAGGACTTTTTGGACCTGGAATGAGCAAGGCCATCATGTAGTTTGATTCTTTGGTGCAGACATTTGGAGGCATGTTGTAAGGGATAACAAGCACTGGCCACATGCTATATGTGGCGCTCTGGTGGCCAAATGGGTTAAATCCATCTAAAGCTAAGCCAAGTCTAATGTTTCTTAGGTCAGCAGCAAACTCTTTGTGTTTATCATTGAAGCTTTTCCACTCACTACCATGAGATGGATGGCTCATTACATTCTGATCTCTATACTCCTGGTTCCTAGAATGCCATAGTACATCCTCTCTTGTTTCAGCATCATTAAACAACCTCTGCAATCTTGGTGTAATTGGAAAATGTCGCAGAACATTATGAGGAATCCTCTTCACAACATCGCCATCTTTCCATCTTGATGATTTGCATTTCGGGCATTCACTTAAGTTGGCATAATCCTTCTGGAACAGAACACAATTATTCTTACAAACATGGATCATATCATATCCAATTCCAACTACATGAAGGAAATTCTTCATTTTACTGTAGGTGTGTGGCAGCTCAGACACATCTGGGAACGATTTGCGGAAAGCAGCCAACATCGCATCGAATGATTTGTTGGTCATCCGCTCAGATGTCTTCACCTGAAGAAAGGTGACCATAGCTGAGAATACTGACGGCTTATTTCCTGGGGTGACAACAACGTTGCATTGTCCCAACATGCGGGCCCACCGTTCTTCTTCTGCAGGTGAAAGTTCATGGAATGCACAAGCATTTCATAGCATTGTTTCAATGTTGGTCAAACTCACTGGCTCCGCCACCACCACCACCTCCTCCTCCTCTTCCACCTGAGCATCAGGCAGATCAAGATGGTGATCCACTACAAGAAATATGTCAACTTATGACCTTCTTTCAGTGACCCTCGAAGAATTGGTCATAAATTTATGACCATTTTAGACCAATTGGTCAAAAGCTGTCTGGGGGGCTCTAAACCCTAAACCATAACAACCATTTTGGTCAGAAAGGTCATAATTTCATTAAAGGAAATGGTCATAAAGCAAACAGCGCTAGTCCGCTGCCTTATTTCTAGTTGTTAACGACCAATATAAATGGTCATAGCCTTGTAAATTGTGGTGGGTTGCTATGACTAGGCGCCACCTCATCAGTTTTGCCTATGTGTCATGTCCATGTGGCAGTTTTTGCCCTAGGTTGTGAAGCAACCTATATTTCTGTCATTCCCAAAATTCCCAAAAAAATCTCATAAATTCTTTGGGTCATGTCTTCGTCAAATATGTAAAAACCTTCCTTGCCTAGTTCAAAAATAATTCAACAATATTCATTTTCCTATTCTGTTCACAACAACAGTATGTGAAGGAAGTACCACTTTGACATGTCCAAATAGTATCCATTTTCTACAGTGCTTTCCTATGCCCAAATAACCATCCTCCACCAAATGCCAGCTCAATCCATTCATTATTTTGAGCCGAGCTTCAACATTCGTATTTATGTCCAGTGTGGTAGTTTGCAAAGCAAGTACCACCTAGGCTCCTCCTTTTGAGCTGAAAATTTGTGAAGACGGTCTTCTTAGTAAATGATCATACTCAGCCAAAACACACGCCCATTAGCCATGTACATTTCCTGTACCGCTAATCAAACACTTGGCTGCTAATTCATGTTTGAGCATCGATCGGTCTCCTCGTGAGAATCTTATGTTGTAATTTTCTTCCTAGCACCTACGTGGGGAGTGCCCAACCCACTAGACATGCCTAGGCCACCCAGAACACATGGCAACGCCACGGTCACGTGGTGACCACGCGGGGGGCATGTGAGTTTACGCGCTCTAGAGTTGGAGCCCTCAGCCACCGTCCAAACCTCCACGTATCGCCACCAAACCATGTATTTATGATTAAATAGGTGCTTATGTAACTATAAATGATTTTTGGAAAAAATAAATAGCAAACTATGAGGCAGCTGTAGTTCAAATTTGACTCGCTTCCAACTGAATCAGCGGAAATTTGTCTTTTTCATGAGAGGTGGATAAAAACTTTTTACACCCAACCATTTTGTCAATTATGCATTAAATATGTCCTAGTATTTTAGAAAAATGATTTGGTCCAATTTTGCAACAATTATTTTGGAGGTCCTTCACAAAAAAACTCCTTTTGAGCACTCGAAAAATGGAAAATGGTTTTTTCATCCAAAGAAAATGAAAACTTCCTTAGGCAACATTGTTTGCCATTCCAATATGCACCCTTGTGCACAATATGAGATCATTGGAACAAACTATGCCATGAATGTGGCCATAAGATTGATCATTTGGCTTGAAAGCCGTTGATCTCCACACGTGATAGCTCGTTTTTTAGAACACTTTTTTTAAAATAATTGCCGTATTACAAGTTTGTTATTTTTCCTAGGAACTTGGCCACATATAATGACACAATGCGAAGGTTTCCCAATTTTTTATGCCCGTTTCAAAATGCGGTCAAATCGGCGGGAATGACCGTTCCTAGCTAGTGGTTGAATCTTGGAATTTTTTGGTGTTTCTATGATTAAATAGATACTTATGTACCTAGAAATGTTTTTTTTTAAAAATAAATAGCAAACTATGAGGCAGCTTTAGTTTAAATTTGACCCGCTTCCAGCTGAATCGGCGGAAATTTGTCTTTTTCACGAGAGGTGGATCAAAACTTTTTACACCCCAACCATTTTGTCAATTGTGCATTAAATATGTCCTAGTATTTTAAAAAATTGATTTGGTCCAATTTTGCAACAATTATTTGGAAGGTTCTTCACAAAAAAACCTCCTTTGGGGCACTTGAAAATGGAAAATGGTTTTTTCGTCCAAAGAAAATGAAAACTTCCTTAGGAAACATTGTTTGCCATTCCAATATACACCCTTGTGCACAATATGAGATCATTTGAATAAACTATGCCATGAATGTGGCCATAAGATTGATCATTTGGCTTGAAAGCCGTTGATCTCCACACGTGATAGCTCGTTTCTGAGAACACTTTTTTAAAATAATTGCCATATTACAAGTTTGTTATTTTTCCTGGGAACTTGGCCACATATAATGACACAATGCGAAGGTTTCCCAATTTTTTATGCCCGTTTCAAAATGCGGTCAAAACGGCGGGAATGACCGTTCCTAGCTAGTGGTTGAATCTTGGAATTTTTTTGGTGTTTCTATGATTAAATAGATACTTATGTACCTAGAAATGTTTTTTTAAAAAAATAAATAGCAAACTATGAGGCAGCTGCAATTCAAATTTGACCCGCTTCTAGCAGAATCGGCGGAAATTTGTCTTTTTCATGAGAGGTGGATCAAAACTTTTTACACCCCAACCATTTTGTCAATTGTGCATTAAATATGTCCTAGTATTTTAAAAAATTGATTTGGTCCAATTTTGCAACAATTATTTGGAAGGTTCTTCACAAAAAAAAAACCTCCTTTGGGGCACTCGAAAAATGGAAAATGGTTTTTTCGTCCAAAGAAAATGAAAACTTCCTTAGGAAACATTGTTTGCCATTCCAATATACACCCTTGTGCACAATATGAGATCATTTGAACAAACTATGCCATGAATGTGGCCATAAGATTGATCATTTGGCTTGAAAGCCATGAATCTTCACACATGATAGCTCATTTCTGAGAATACTTTTTTAAAATAATTGCCGTATTACAAGTTTATTATTTTTCCTGGAAACTTGGTCACATATAATGACACAATACGAAGGTTTTCCAATTTTTAGATTTTTTTTGAATTTTTATGCTCGTTTCAAAATGCGGTCAAAACGGCGGGAATGACCGTTCCTAGCTAGTGGTTGAATCTTGGATTTTTTTTGATGTTTCTATGATTAAATAGATACTTATGTACCTAGAAATGATTTTTTGAAAAAATAAAGAGCAAACTATGAGGCACCTGTAGTTCAAATTTGACCAGCTTCCTGCTGAATCGGTGGCAATTTGTCTTTTTCACTAGAGGTGGATCAAAACTTTTGACACCCAACCATTTGGTCAATTGTGAATCAACTATGGCCTAGTATTTTAGAAAAATGATTTGGTCCAATTTTGCAACAAATACATGGTAGGTCCTTCACAAAAAGAACTCAATTCGGGCACTCGGAAAATGGAAAATGAACTTTCCGTGCAAAGAAAAAGAAAACTCCCTTAGGCGACATTGTTTGGAATTCCAAGATGCACCCTTGTGCACAATATGAGATCATTTGAACAAACTATGCCATGAATGTGGCCATAAGATTGATCATTTGGCTTGAAAACCCTGAATCTTCACGCGTGATAGTTCATTTCTGAGAACACTTTTCTAAAATAATTGCCGTATTACAAGTTTGTTATTTATCCTGAGAACTTGGTCACATATGATGGCACAATGCGAAGGTTTGCCAATTTTTTAATTTTTTTTGAATTTTTTATGCCCGTTTCAAAATGCGGTCAAAACGGCGGGAATGACCATTCCTAGCTAGTGGTTGAATCTTGAATTTTTTTTGGTGTTTCTCTGATTAAATAGGTACTTATGTACCTAGAAATGATTTTTGGAAAAAATAAATAGCAAACTATGAGGCAGCTGCAGTTCAAATTTGACCCGCTTCCAACTGAATCGGCGGGAATTTGTCTTTTTCACGAGAGGTGGATCAAACCTTTTTACACCCAACCATTTTGTCAATTATGCATTAAATATGTCCTAGTATTTAAGAAAATTGATTTGGTCCAATTTTGCGACAATTATTTGGGAGGTCCTTCACAAAAAACCCTCCTTTCAGGCACTCGGAAAATGGAAAATGGTTTTTTCGTCCAAAGAAAATGAAAACTTCCTTAGGCAACATTGTTTGCCATTCCAATATGCACCCTTGTGCACAATATGAGATCATTTGAACAAACTATGCCATGAATGTGGCCATAAGATTGATCATTTGGCTTGAAAGCCATGAATCTTCACCCATGATAGCTCATTTCTGAGAACACTTTTTTTAAATAATTGCCGTATTACAATTTTGTTATTTTTCCTGAAAACTTGGTCACATATGATGACACAATGCGAAGGTTTCCCAATTTTTTGATTTGTTTTTGAATTTTTTATGCCCGTTTCAAAATGCGGTCAAAACGGCGGGAATCTTGGAATTTTTTTGGTGTTTCTCTGATTAAATAGGTACTTATGTACCTAGAAATGATTTTTGGAAAAAATAAATGGCAAACTATGAGGTAGCTGCAGTTCAAATTTGACCCGCTTCCAACTGAATCGGCGGGAATTTGTCTTTTTCACCAGAGGTGGATCAAGGCTTTTGACACCCAACCATTGTGTTAATTGTGCATTAAACATGGCCTAGTATTTTATAAAAATGATTTGATCCAATTTTGCAACAAATATATGGTAGATTCTTCACACAAAAACTCATTTTGGGCACTCGAAAATTGGAAAATGGCTCTTTTGTGCAATGAAAGTGAAAAACCCCCAAATCAACATTGTTTGTCATCCCAAGATACACACATGTGCACACTATTTGTTCATTTTAGCAAACTATAAGTGGTTAATATGTTGAATGTTTACCCTAAATTAGAGGGTGAAAATTATAAGAGAAACAAAAGAAAAAAACAAAACTACCTAAGCTTAATTCTGATTGGTGGAATCACTTGTGGCTTGGATCGATGACCTGGCATCCATCCGTCTATCCGTCCATCCATCCATCCCATCCCACGGCAGGAAACCCCCCTCTCTCGCGCGAACCCCACCCAACCCCCTCTCTCTCGCGCGCGAACCCCACCCACGGCAGCAAGCCCTCCTCTCTCGCGTGCTAACCCTAGCGCTGCACTCCTCCATTGCCGCCGCCACCTCCGGCGCCAGATCCTGGCTGCCGCGTCTCCCTCCGACCTCGCCGCCGGTGCTCCCGCCCTCTCCCCCCTCCCTCACCTCCCCTCACCTCATCGGAAGAGAAGACGGAGATCGTGCACGCGAGCAGGTCAGGCGGCGGCGCCGGCTCCCAGATCCGCAAGGGCTTGGACCTGGAGCTCCAACCCCATGGCAGCGGCGGCGGCTGCGGTTGACAGGTCCGCCATGGGCCTGGACCTAGAGTTCCGTCTCCTCCATGGGGTCGGCTTCCAGATCCGCGCCCCCATGGTTTGGACCTGGTGCTCCATCTCCATGGCGTCGTCTGCTTTCGCTCGGCCGTCTGCGTCCTTCTGCTGCTCGTCGAGGTAAGATATTCTCCCGATTTGCTCTTCCTTTCTCTTCAATTCCCTTACCTGATGCGTTGTGGCTTCCCTCCCTCCTCACGTAGAGCGCCGTGGTCGTCGTCGCGGAGACCTCCAGGCCCCGGCTCTGTTGCCTGGCGCGTTTTCAGGTCGTCGGTCATCCACCTCCCACTCTCTCTTTTTGCCCCCCGCTCGATCCCATCTGCCTAGGTGGTAGCTCTGTGTAGCATCTGGTCCTTGCCATGCTCTGTGTGTCTGTCTTTAGAGATGCTCTGTGTGTCCATCTTTAGATGATTTGATTTGCATCCTAGAATCAATTCATTTGCAATCCATTTGATGTTTTGAATTCATTTGCACAATTAGATCGAGAACAATTGCCACCAAAAATACCTTGAGTGCTGCCTATGAATTGTCTCCATGAAGAGGGTGTAGCATCTCCACTTAATCCCCCCCCCCCCCGCTGCTCAATTTTTCTAACTGTATATATATGTGCTGTGTGTACCCCTAGCCATTAAAAAACTAGTTGTTAATTTCATTCGTTGCAGTCTCTCTTAAGTTAGCTCCCAGCTCTCAGTTCCGTTTACTTGAATGTTTAGGGTGGTGGATGAACGAGACGAATGCATTGCGCTCCTAAGAACATTCTGAACTGCCGAGGCTACCCAACTAGCTGCGAGTAGACAAGCGAGGCATGGCTTGGTTACTGACTGCGATTACTGGTAAGAACCTTTTACATCCTGGTATAGCTCCAAGTGTACATTCACCACGGTTACTGCCTGTGTATAAACCAGTTTTCAATGTACTAGCGACATGTTTTAGCAATTAAAGTTGCAGTTTCTATAACTGAAATGCTACAAAAATAGGGGCCAAAGTGGCAGATTGTTTCTTTTTTAGGGGCAAAGTGGCAGATTAGTTGGTACTGTAGTAAGTTGCTTATGTTGGTGTGGCGCACTCAGTCATGTTTCTTTGCACTAGAATTTTCAAAAAACACATGATTTTTTTGGGGTGGTTGTCTGAACTGAATTGCTTAGAACTTTCCTATCCAAACAAGATTTGCCATTTTTCAGTATAATATGAGATTTCTGTGATGAGTAGTCGGATCATTCCTACAGACTTTTGTTCCTTGATTTGAAAATTGTAGCTCACATAGTACAACAGTTGGTGTTGTGTCTGAGCACCTTTCTTTTTCTTCAGTACAGCCACATGTTTTTTCTTTAGCTCTCAAACTGCAGCTTACATGGTTGTGCTTTCTTAGCTCTTAGCTTTCTCAGTTCTTAAAATCCAGCTCAAATCGTTGTGAAATTTATCCTAGATAGACATTCAGTATTGTTCTATCTAGTTCTACTCGGAAAAGTTTCTCAGTTTCATTGATCCTCTCTTTTTCAGCGCGAGCGCCGACGCGGCGGGACGGGGCTTGCTCGGCCCGTTCGGGCTACTCGTGCTAGTCGACGACGGCCTGTCGGAGCAGACCGCTGTCTACTTCTACCTGGTCAAGGGTGCGGATGGGAAGCTCAGCACTCACTTCTGCCAAGACGCCTTCAGGTATGCACACATCGATCTTAAATCTGCACGCGCTTCTAATTACAGTGTACTGCGCCATGTTGTTTCAGTATTTTTGATGTAATAACATTATTTCTTGTGGGATGGAGGGAGTGGCATCTATCTATCTTACCTTGCTGAGAAACTACTTGCCATCTCAAATCATGTTTGTCAGGTCATTGAAGGCGAACATTCTCGTCAAGGCCGTTTACGGCAGCTTCGTCCCTGTACTTGATGGAGCAAATCTATAAGTGAGAATACGTTTCTTAAAGTAAATTCAGAAGCGTCAGTCGACATATTAAGATTGATTGGTCTTTGACTCATCAGTTACTGATTTGATTTTGTCCTGGCGGGGCGCTACTAGGCCAAGCAGAACAGGAAGAATGTCATGCCGGCCCGCATCATCAAGCACACCATGGAGATCATACACCTCCTCACCGATGCCAACCCCATATTCCCTTCTCTCCTTCCTTGAGATAGCTTGTATTATATGATGTCAGTTTAATGGATGAGAGTAGCAGTAGGATCGTATTTTTCTTCAGCTGCTGTCAATTGTCACTATTTGCTGTTCCTTCAGATAGCTAGTATTAACTGGTTGCTTGCTTCTGTACCATGCTATCTATGGGTTATTACTTATTAGTATTGTTTATCTGACCATGAGCTTGAATGGTGTAGGAGTACAACAGCACCAGGTTAATTTGTAGAAGTGAGGTTACTGAATTTTTTCTATGCCATGGTACAATAATAATTCGAATGGTAGCCAGTTGACACGAGCTGTTTGGCCCAATTCCTGGTCTCTATTAGGGGGTACAATTTATTACTTTCTGTATAGATTTGTTAGCAATGGATGAACTGATCAGGGAAACAGTTTTGAGCTGATCTGAAGTTCTGAATTGGTCCAGCACATCTGAATTTGGAGTGCTTTCTGTACTACAGTCAGTGCCTTAGTCTGTTCGGCAGTTTTCTGCTTCTCTGCTGGTAGCTTAATTATAAGAATACAATTCTCACTAAATGTACTTTGAATTCTAACTATATCTACTGTTGCCACAATCATTCTTGTACCAACTTATTTATCATAGCTAAACAATAAACTATAGAGGCAATTTTGCAGCCTGTCAATGCCACCAGGATAACAATGACCCTTGCCCTGTTAATTTATAGTACTTCTGCTCTGCTCCTTAAGGTACCCTCATCTTTGATATCTTCCCTTCAACTCTCTGATGCTGCTTTCCTTCATTGTGCAGGCACGTCCCGATGCTCCCCTCGGTCTGGGCACCCGATGCCAGGCAGGCTGTGGATGCCCCAGACCTCAAGGCCGGACGTGCTACTCCAGCTGCTCCTGCCCCGGCCATGCTCAACTTCGCTCCTGGTCAGTTGCCGCAGGTGAGACACTTGCCTCCATGCTTGGATGATTCTACCTGCTCACTTAGTATCATACTTCAATCTATGCGTACATGATACATATAATTTGACTGAAACTATAGTTTTTGTAGTTTTACTTTGTGTTCTTATAGTTTTACTGAAACTGTAGAAATGACTGATGCACAAATTATTGAGAATAGAGAAGCAGCCTCAAGCTGATGTTGCAACAACTGGAAACGATGTGTCTAAGTTATTGAGAATATGTTCTTTGATTCAGTGCTGATGCACAAAAACCTTCTCTGCAATATACTAACTGGTCATATTCTACTTCTGTAGCTATACCTTCTCTGCGAGCCCATGACTGCTCAAACAAAAAGAAAGAGCTCTCAACTATTTGTTTATCCTGGTCCCTTTGATCAACGTAGTTTTATTGAAACTATAGTTGGTACTTCCTTAGTGTTCAGTACATGGTACATATAGAGCTGCGTACAACAATTACAAGAGGCATTCTCTTGTTGATGTCATTGTCTCAATACCTTTGCACATGTAAAATATGTTGACAAAGTGTTAAGTTGGATTACCGCCTCATGTTGATGGCATTGTCTCTAAACATTTAATAATGTTTCTTTTTGGTGATCTGGATCAGGATCTAATGTTGTTTAGGCTGTTGCTGCTGTGACGGAAGATCAGAAGAGGCCTGGAGATGCGCACTACCGTTTTAGTTGATGTTGCACCATGTTTTGGTGCTTGTGTATCTGTTTTTGCTTGTAAGCACACTTGTATGTGCTTGTGTATCTGTTTTTGCTTGTTTTAGTTGATGTTGGATGTGCGGATTGTATGCGATGTTGTGTGTATTTGGCTGAATGATTTCTAAATTTAATCATTTAATCAAGAGAATTATTGAGTGTTTGCTGTTCAAGTGTGTAAACTGGAAATCAGTGAATAAAAAGACCAAATGGTCTATTGGACCAAATAATATATGGGCTCTAAAAAGGCTACGGCCCAAATAATAGTGGACTGGAACATTTTTTACTTCTGGGAAACCTGAACAAAAAGGCTTAACGAAATAGTCCGCAAAAGGGCCATGGCCTAGAAAATTAAAAGGCCGAATTGTTGGGCTTGGCCCATGAAGTCGACCAAAAATTCACAGGAAAAAATATATAAAAAGGCTGAATTAATGGGCTCGGCCCATATAAACACCGAATTGGACCGGGCTGAATCTTGTGCCACGTCAGATTGCCATGCTGGATGCCTACGTGGACTAGGGAGGTTGCTAGTGACCAAAACAAAACAGTAGACGTATTTTGGTCATAAACGTCTTCGACCATTCCAGAAGAAAGGTCGCTATAGTCAGTTTATGATGGCCAGCTTTTGACCTTATGTTTTTGGTCACAAAAAGGTCACAAATGGAAATTTGTGACCATTCAGTGACCAATATTGGTGGTCACAAGTTGACATATTTCTTGTAGTGATCTACTGCTTCCACGTAGTCAATAACATTGACGTTCACAACTTCACCATGATGAACCGACCTAGTATATGTGACCGACATCCCATACAAGTGTAGATGATTTTGCACAGTTGACTGGGGTCTTGTAACTGAATTCATACAACTGCTACACGGGCAGAGCACATCTGATTTCGGACCACCGTACTCAGCTCTGATAAAGTTCATGAAGTTTTCAACCCCCTCGACATATGCAGGGGAGAATCTTCGAGTAGAAGTTATCCAAGTCTTGTCCATCTGTTAGACATACAAATTAGTTCTTCTACTAGATATTACAGGAAAAACATATATGCTTTTTTATGAAGTCTAGAAAAAAAATACCTAGGTCGATGTCTAAAGCTATGGCAAGATATTTGGACGAGCAGATCTAAGTAACGTAATATATGTAAAGCTAATTCAGCAAACAAATTTGAGTGCCAAATTATGGCAGGCTGTTTCAGCAGTCAATGAGGCCGAGCACACAGCCATCGAACTATCGAAGGCCATCGCAGCAACAAAGATCGAGTATAAAACGGTGTAGAGCTATTTCACCTAACAGATTGGCTACTAGACCATGGCAATCTACGTCACAATAAATATATGGCAGGATATTTTAGCAACTAATCAGCCTTGGCATGCCATCTCAACTAAGCAGATTGAGTGCAGCACAGGGCAAGGAAGCTTCTTAAGCAGAGCATATTGACAGTAAACTACTTCAGCAAACAGTGAGATTAACAGCGTCTATCAGCTAACATTCAGCGCTACACCGACATGAACGGGGCCTCAGTCTAGAATGCGTGTACCGTGGGAGAAGCTGACCGCTGTGCGTCTCCACACGAACGTCGCCAGCGGTGGCGCCGCTGACCGTCGTGCGCCTACACAAGAACGTAGCCAGAGGTGGCGGCGCGGCTAGAGGGCGGCAGTCTACGTGAGCGTATTGTGGGAGCGAGAGGATCGCCAAACCACGGCGTCGACGTATCGGCGCGGCAGGGAGGGCGGCTTTGGCGGGGCGAATGGAGTGGAGGGGGACAGGGGGGAGGGGGTTTGGGGAATATTATTGGCTAGTTGGCCGAAGGGCGGTTGAATCGGATTTGGGGGGAATTTTTGGGGGTGGGGGGGATGATTTTCGTGTGGTGGGCGGGGGGAGTTTGGCGCATGGTCGGTCTCTCCAAGTGCAGTCCCACGTGTCAGTGAAGAGGCAAGCCAAAGCGCGTTCCGTTTGCGTGAGGCGTGTGCAGGACCGAACATGTGTGGGGTGCAATGCGACCGCGACAGGAGTGATGTGAGTGTACCGCCTTTTTTCCTTTTAAACTAGGTGCTTCGCCCCCTCAAATTTTTTTTGTTGCTTCGCGCAATCCATCGATACTACTACTAGCAATCTGGTAATCCCGACTAAAACGGCGCGACTGGGTCTTTTCCCGCGCGATATGCTAGGAGGTCGGCTTAGTTGGGTTTTTAGGACGAGTAATGCTACACCTACATAATCCCAGTTATGTAATTAACGTAATGTGAAATGTGTGAGCTGTTGATTGTAGATTGGGGGGAGGGAGGGGCCCACCACCATGAAAATCACGGGAGGAGAGAGAGAGGCAATTTACGTTAACCCTTTCATAGGTTCCCGTAGATGTAGAAAGATGTGAAATGTGTGAATGTGTAGTGGACGTACTGTTGAGTATATGTGTTATGTGCATATTGTGTATTGGGCCCGCCTCCTAGTTCCTTGTATAGTTGAGGTCTGTGGCCCACCTTTGTACATCATATATACGTGCCTATGCACGGAGAGTAATACGTCGTGCAATCATAATCGCATACATGGTATCAGTTTCCTAGGTTTTTTCTCGCTTCCGCCGCCGCCGCCGCGCATCTCCTCTGCCCCGCCGCCGCGCATCTCCTCCGCACCGCCGCCGCGCGCCTTCTTCGCGCCGCCGCCATCCAGCCGCCGCCGCTCGCACGCCCTCCGCGCCGGCTGCCGCTCCTCTCTCCACCCGCCCGTGCTGCGTCCCCGCATCGCCAGCCGCCGTCCCCCGTGCGCTATTCGCGTGAGTTTCGACGACTTGATACGGCGGCAACCTCACACGTATGTGTATACGTACTTGTACAGCCGGTCGATTGCTAGCTCAGTCTAGCTAGCTTCACGTCAACAAATCCATCCAGCTGCTTGCCTATTTGTGTAAAGACTTGTGCGTTGCCTCGTGTGATCCAGCAACCCGTGTCGCGTCGCTGCCGCCCGCTATCAAAACCGCTGGTGCTGCCCGCTGTCGCATCACCATCTGCCAGCCACGCTGCCTCATCTCCCGCCAGCGTCAGCCCCGCGTCGCCCAACCCGCCATGCGTGCCTGAGCCGCTGCTGCCGCACGCGCAATCCAACTGAGCCACCGCGTGCGTCCGTTGCCACTGCTCCACCTGAGTCGTTCGAGTCGGACCAACGATGGCATCAACCGGTCCATCCACCACCGTCTTTGCCACCCCACCGTTGGCGTCCTCCGGCCAGTTCATCGTCGCCCTGTCACCGGTGCCCTCTGGCATGGCCTCCGTGCCCGTTCGCACGTACGGGGCTCCGCCACAGTTGCCGCCGGGGCCGCTCTCCATACCGTACGGGCCTCCCACCCCTCCAGCGCATCATGCGTACTACGCGGCTCCGCGGCCGTATGGCGAGTACCCACCGTCGCAGCTGAGCGGCGGTTACGGCTTCCCCATGGCGTCTCCGTCCCCCTTGCCGGCCCTGCCGCCGGCGTCCTAGGACCCGGTGCTCCTCAGTGGGCTGCATACCACTCCTACGCCGAACAACTACACTAGAGGTGGTGATCGGTACATGGACACTGGTGCCATGGCTCACATGTTTGCTCATCCTGGTAACCTTGCCTTCTTCACTCCTGTCTCCACCGACCGCCGCATCATTGTCGGCGATGGTTCCACACTTCCTTCACGCGGACTCCTTGGCGCCCGCGGTCCCTGTGGCGCCCGCGACCCCCTCGCCCCCCCTCGGGCGCCTGTGGCCGGTCCGGTCACCCGCACCCGTACGGGCGTTTTTCGCCCGAGCTCGCGCTATGCCTCAGATGACTACGTCCATGCGGCATCCACCTCTGAGCCGTCGCTGTTGCCGTCCTCCGTTCGAGTCGCTCTTCGTGACCCGCTCTGGATGGCTGCGATGCAAGAGGAGTTTGACGCCCTGTTGCGCAACCGGACGTGGCAGCTAGTTCCCCGTCCCCGGCACGCCAACGTGATTACTGGGAAGTGGGTCTTTAAACACAAGCTCCGTCCTGACGGTACCCTTGATCGCTACAAAGCGCGCTGGGTCGTTCGTGGCTTCCGATAGTGTGCTAGCATCGATTTCACCGACACCTTCGCTCTGGTCGTCAAGCCCGGCACGATATGCATGGTTCTCCACCTTGCGGTCTCCCGTGCTTGGCCGGTGCACCAGATGGACGTCTCCAATGCCTTCCTCCATGGTCACCTCGAGGAGCAGGTCTTCCTCCATGGTTTGTTGACCCGGCGCTTCCCGACCACGTGTGCCTGCTTTCGCGGTCCTTGTACGGACTTAAGCAGGATCCGCGCGCTTGGTACCAGCGCATTGCGGCATTTCTCCACCAGCTTGGGTTCTTCTCTACTCGTTCGGACGCCTCGCTCTTCGTCTATCATCAGGGCTCTGACACGGCCTACTTGTTGCTCTATGTCGACAACATCATCCTGACAGCATGTACAGCTGGTCTCCTCAGTTAGCTCACGGCTCGTCTTCGCGCTGAGTTCGCCATCAAGGACTTGGGTCCTTTGCACTACTTCCTCGGTGTCGAGGTGGTGCGCCGTCCGGATGGCTTCTTCCTTCATCAGCGGAAGTACGCTCACGAGCTCCTAGAGCGTGCCGGCATGCTTAACTGCAAGCCCGCCGCTACGCCTGTTGATACGAAGGCCAAGCTTTCTGCCACGGATGGTTCTCCTGCTTCAGATGCTGCTTTCTATCGGTCTATCATTGGTGCTCTCCAGTACCTCACTCTGACTCGACCGGAGATCCAGTATGCCGTGCAGCAGGTGTGTCTTCATGTGCATGCTCCTCGAGACGTTCACTGGGCTGCCGTCAAACGGATTCTCCGCTATATCTGTGGCACTATGGATCTTGGCGTCATGCTTCACGTCTCCGCCGACACCGCCCTCACCGCCTACTCCGATGCAGACTGGGCGGGCTGCCCTGATACTTGTCGCTCCACTTCGGGCTATTGTGCCTATCTTGGACCCTCACTCATCTCGTGGTCGTCCAAGCGGCAGCCTACGGTCTCTCGTTCCAGCGCTAAGGCTGATTATCGTGCGGTGGCCAACACCGTCGCCGAGTGTTTGTGGCTTCACCAGCTACATCAGGAGCTCTCTTGCCCTGTTGACCGTGCCACGGTGGTCTACTGCAACAATGTCTCAGCGGTCTACCTCTCCACTAACCCGGTGCATCATCGACGGACCAAATATATTGAGTTGGATATTCATTTTCTTCGGGAACAGGTGGCCCTTGGCCATATTCGTGTTTTACACGTCCCTACTTCCCAACAATTTGCCGATATCATGACCAAGGGCTTGCCTACGGCGTCATTTGAGGAGTTCCGGTCCAGTCTTTGCGTCAGCCGCCGTGCCGCTTCGACTGCGGGTGGGGGGTGTTGAGTATATGTGTTATGTGCATATTGTGTATTGGGCCCACCTCCTAGTTCCTTGTATAGTTGAGGTCTGTGGCCCACCTTTGTACATCATATATACGTGCCTATGCACGGAGAGTAATACGTCGTGCAATCATAATATCATACACGTACTATTGGAGTGCCTAAGATAATTTGTGTATGTATAGACCCTATGTGTTTATTTTACTTCGCATGTTAGATTTGTCTCGGTTCAATAAAAAGCAGAGTTGGTGATGATGGTGTGCCTGTCATCCTGCAATATAGGCCGTTCGATCTATATCTAACGGATAGGAAGGAAACTATGACAATTTACCCACACTCCTCTCCACATTTGCAGATAAGGCTTTCCCTCATTCATCCTTTTTCCCACAAGATCTTGATCTTCCATGCAACGCACGGGCATCTTGCTAGTAATCCTACAATATGTATATTATTGTGAAAGTTCATATACACCGGCCGAGATTAATGCAAACACGGCAGATTTTCATTACATTTCGAACTTTTATAGGACAGAAAAATAAAAGAAACCCGACCCTAAACCTATTCTATGGCGGCGACCGACATCGTCCATCTGCGATCTCTATGTACGGGGGCGGGTTCAAGACCCGTGAAGTGAAGGTGCGGTCTCCGGCGAGGAAGAGTAGAACACGGGATATGGACTGGCTAGTTGGCACACCATGCCCTGCCGCCTCCCATGCCCTACTCATCCTCAGAGGAGTCCCCGACCTCGGTGGTGCCGGACGTTGGACGGCGGCAAGTAGGATGCGTGGCTGACGGTGCTCCCGTCGTCGGCCGCCAGCATGGCCACCGCTTGTGCGGTCGCGTCCGTGTCCGGCTACACAGCTATTACGTCACGAGAGGTGACTTGAGCGAGGGCGGCGACCTCGAGCTTCATCCCCGAAGACAAGCTCTCCTGCAGAGCATTTGCACTTGCAGTCATGGCGGATGTGGTGCCAGGTAGGAGGACGATGCGCTATGGTGTGGAGGTTAGCTGGGCGTTGCCGCTTTAAGTAGCGCATTCCGGTGAGGCCAAGCATCCGGGTGCGTCATTAAGTTGCCGGAGTTGGTTCCTCGGGCACCGAGCCTCTTAACGACGACATACGAACGGACGGCATGAATGCGGGTAGCTGGCGCCGGCTGGGAACGCACCGCTCGACGGCGCGAGGGACGAGGGTTTTGGTGTGCCAGGGTAGTCAGCTGCGGTCATGGCAACGTTGGAGATGCCCTTTGCTCACATGCGATCCCCGCATGTCATTGAAAAAGCAAGATGACCCGTCATGGTCTCAGGTCCAGAGGATGTAGTTGGCCGCGCTACACCACTCCGCGGACGTGTCGCGGCGCCCCGTGCATCCTCGACAAGCCAGGTGTTGGGGTGTGTTTGGATTGTGGCCAAAGTGCACCTTACCAAAATTTTGGTCATGACCCAAAGATTGGTCTTTGTTTGGATGGTTGCCATTTTTTGGCATGCCAATGAACTCTAGCCAACTCTAGTTCATTTTTCTTGCCAATGTCGGCCAAATCATGGGCAACCAATACCTCAACCAAAATTTTGGTCATGACCCAAAGATTGGTCTTTGTTTGGATGGTTGCCATTTATTTGGCATGCCAATGAACTCTAGCCAACTCTAGTTCATTTTTCATGCCAATGTCGGCCAAATCATGGGCAACCAATACCTCAACCTAAATTTTGGCTACCCAATGCTTTGATGGGGCAACCTTGGGCACAAACCAAACATACCGTTGGTCTTGCCACAGCACTAACGCCACCCTCGGCACACTGAAACCGACCGTGTCTAGCTACGATATGAGCGTGTCACTCACCACGGTCGCCATGTCCAGAGGCGGTGCTGGAGCTGCGCCCTGTTGTTGGCCCCAACGACCCACATGAATGGTTGTCGGTGGCGAGGAGGTCGTGGGCCAGCTCCTCCATTGGACTAGTCTGCCCCACATGTCGGTTTCCCTGTTTTCCCGGCCATATTCGAGCGTCAGTGCTCCGTGTTGCACATTAGTCCTTTCAGTATGTAGGCCAAGCGAGACAACTTATTGTTTATTTGAGCCGTTCAAGTATAATCATGTGGCGTTTTCTTATTTCTCATTCCTCTCCAACCCTCTTCTCCATCGATCATGTCGCCCTCCAGTCGAGTCCATCCTCCCGCATGCCTCATTTGAACATTCCGCCGAGTATCATTCGCATGTACCCACCCTAGTCCTCTTCAATAGATCTCCAGACCCCGAGATGAAATCGAGAGGGAACGAGTGGGGGCATGTGATACCTAAGGCGGATTCAAAGTTTTGAACCGATGATCATAGCATCCGCAAATCATATATAAAGGGTATTCAATGTTCGTTTCATTTTTGAACATACAATATACTCCCTCCTATCCTTTCTAGTTTACATATAAGTTTTATGTGTAGTCAAAGTATCTCTACTTTGATCAAAAAGGTATCAACATTCAACAACGCCCAATCAATATTGTTAGATTCGTACGTACTCCTAGATTTGTACTCGAGATGGTTTCCAATTTGACTATTGACAAGATTAATAGTACATGAGATGTATAATGTGAAAATTATATCATTGGAAACTCCATTCACATACGAATTTGACCGTATGCTTTGTGTAAGTTGCATGTCATATATTATTACTCTAACATTTGGTCAAAGTTAGCCTCAAAAAACGCATTAGACCCTGTATGCTTTGTGTAAGTTGCATGTCATATATTATTACTCTAACATTTGTGTAAGTTGCATGTCATATATTATTACTCTAACATTTGGTCAAAGCAGTATAGTGGAAGTGGATCCTCTGACGTAGGTATCCCTGCCTTACCCTCCCTTTCGGTCACTTACTAGCGGACCCCATGCTTGCTAGGCCCTGCATGTCAGTTACTCAATGGGTTCGGCCACGTTAGGGGATCCTCATCCGTAGTATACTCCCTCTGTTTTTATTTACTCCACATAAAATGGAGGGAGTGGTGGTATAATAAATGATGCGGGCGGGGAGGGAAGGGACGTCGGTTTGCTCTCAACTGCGGACCCACAAGCAAGCGAAAACGCAAGACGAAGTGTGTTCCATTCGGTGAGCGACGTGGAGGGTCCAACGTGCCGGGCTGCAACG
The DNA here is from genome assembly GCF_056163025.1 of Triticum urartu. Classification (NCBI taxonomy): domain Eukaryota; kingdom Viridiplantae; phylum Streptophyta; class Magnoliopsida; order Poales; family Poaceae; genus Triticum; species Triticum urartu. Next base: position 483,866,592 of record NC_141874.1, on the reverse strand, counting down.
CGAACGCAACAAGAGTGATGTACAGTCAAAACTGATTGACCGGTCATCACCAGAACCACTATTCACACCAGAACCTTCGCTGCTCGGCCTACGCCAGTCACTGCCCTAAAACCACACCAAATCTCCAGCCCATTCCCCCACCTTTCGATCCCCTAGTCCGCATCAAGCATCCCCTAGTTCGCTGGAAAGCCATGGTGCGCCGCAAGATCACTTACTACAAGATGCTGATGCCGGAGCGCCGCGCAGAAATCGCGGCGACGGTCGGCACCACAGACCTCCGTTCCCAAGCTCACTTTGCGGTGGGCCAATCCTCGAGTTCTCTGGAGCCAAGCTACGAGGAGGAGGAAGCCGATCCAATGTTCATGGTGGAGGTCGCGGCGCAGAAGGCCCCCGATGGGTATGAGATGATGGACGTCGACTTCGTGCCGGCGTCCGAGTCCCCCATGGTGCAGGCGGACCAGCGGTTCAACATGGCGATACTAAAGGAGGACCGGGAGGCAGAGGCTCAACTCGACGCGGAGCGCGCGCATGCCGCTGCCATCGAGGCTCTCCTGCAAGCGGAATCGGATGTCGTGGATGTGAACCGGGCGACGGAGGCTCAACTTGAGGCAGAGCACGCGGATGCTGCTGCCATCGAGGCCCTCCTGCAGGCGGAACCGGACATCGTCGACTTGAACCGGGTTGTGCTCTCGTCCGTGCAGAGAGCCCGCACGCTCCGCTTGAACGAGTAGCTGGAGGCCGAGGACAACCACGGTGCGGAGACACACGTCGGCAGCGATGGCTGGTTCGCGCCGGCAACCAAAGACAACGAGGCCGTCTCTTTCCGCGAGCAGTGATAGTTTTTCTTTATGTTGTTGTTTTTATGGATCTTTTGCTATGTAAAAACATATATTTGTTATGCAAGTTGCCTGACTTGGCTCAATCTACCATTTCAGGTGGTTGGATGAATATCCTACGTCTCCTAACCCTTCTTTCCTTCTTCCTCACCTCTTCTTCTTCCCCAACAGACCACCGCACGGGCCGTACGGATACTTCCCAACATGCGGTTGGATAAACATACTCTATGAACGAAAATGATGTGTCAGCGATAGGATGGCTGAGTTCGGTTTGTTCACATGCGACAGCAACGTGTCAGTGAGGTTGCGTTCCCTTGGTTGGGTTTGCGGCGTGCATGAGTGACTGTGTGAGGGTGCGGTGCGACCGCGGCGTGTAGGAGCGACCGTGTGAGGGTGCGGTGCGACCGCGACAGCCATGCGCAAGTGTACCTCCTTCTCATTTTGAAAACTTTAGGCAAGCTTGGCAAAAATGTGTGGCAAAGTTTGGCAATGCAAGGCCTAGACCCAAACAGGATAAGTACGTACGTACTAGGAGTACTAGTGTTAAAAAAGAAAGGCGGGGTTTTCCTTCGCAGGATTTAATCGATACAAATCCTCGTTTCACGTGTCAATTAATGCATATTTTTTTCTCCAAAGACCAAAGAGCTAACCATCTCACTCCTCATCGCTTGATTAATGCAGCGCCATGCAAACCAACCTTCTCACTTCCGCATGCATGCATGTCATCTCTCTCTCCCCCTGTCCATCTCTCTGCACGCATGCGCCTCTCGCTCTCTCTCCTGTTTCTGCATGCAAGCAGCTCTCTCTGCCTTGGGAAGATGCGAAGCACATGGGAAAGAGAGATGGGATTACTGCAGGCACGCATGCGGTGGAAAGGGATGGAGGGCCCGGTTGGAAAGAGCAGCGAAAAAATGCCAATGCACAGAGCATTGCGGGGAAAACGAAATTTTCCTAGACGCAGATAAAAAAAGGACCGGAGGGAGTACTACTAGGAGTATAGTGCAGTGAGATGGTTTGTCGAAGAAGACGATGGAGAAGCGGAGTCAGCGAAGAGTGAAATGATGGTTGCTTCGTCCGTGCTTTTGTGATTTGACGCCTCACTGCTTTGTGATTTGTGATAGAAGGGACAGGGGAGTAGACTCTATGCTCTATACTGTACTACATGCGTCCAAGCATGGGAGAAAGAGGAGAGACGTTGCATTTTTCTATTCCTTCAATGAATCAATCAAGGAGCTTCGGTTCCATCTTTTTGGCTTTGGCAACACCGTCCATAATGGTTCCCATGATGCCAAAAGCTATTTTCACATTTGGCTACACATTGTGGATGCCCTTAACCGTACCACTTGGTTTTGCTCCTGTGTGCTATCTATACAAATCTCAATTATATTGATCTAAAAAATTATAGAATCAAGATTAGTAAAAAGGAGGTGATTTTGCCACGCGGATGGCGGGGGTGGTTTCTTATTTGAGCAACGCTACATCCACGTAATGGTTTACGTAAAGTTACGAACTGATGTGATGTGGGACTATTTGATTGGATTAAAGGAGAGGATTAGGCCCATCCCACCTAAATATCAGGGGGGCATATATAGATTAGATGGAAAGTATACGTAGCAGCTACGTAGCCCTTTGTAAGTCTAGGATTAGGCTTCTTATTTTCGGAGGACGTTGTCCTCACGGTTTGCTAACATGCGGTCCCACGTGTCAGTGCTTTACCAAGCCGAGCCGCGTCCCACATGAGGCAGAACAACGGTAGAAGCAACAAGTGGTTAAGTTGAAGAAGATGAGGGAGAAGCGGATTCAGCAACGAGTGAAATGATGGTTGCTTCGTCCCTCCAACTTAACTGCGGGAAAGGTGCGGCTTTGTGATTTGACGCCTCATTACTCATTACTACGCCGGCACCATGACTGGGGTGCTTCACCCCGGCTACTCTGCACTGTATTCCGATATGGCACGTGGAACCGGTAGCTTGATGTCCCACATGTCGGCGAAAGGGACTAGAAGATTTATGAAAGCGAGCGCTCCACTCTTACGACGGAGGAGTAGACGACACGGAGGCCCAGTGAACTGTCACTTGTACTGTATAGTACTATAGTTTTGCTGTTTCGCACGATCCATCGATACAAACCCGATTAAACAAGAAAGGGCGGGATTTTTCCCGCGCGGTAGATGATACTGGCCATACATTTCAAAGGCAATTTTAATGTATGCAAACTGAATAATTATAAGTAACAATATGATATCTAGTAAAACTAAAAACACATATGATTTATTGTGTTAGAGTGTAGTAGTAGTGTTGTATTGCATAGTTGTTAGATGTAACATGCGAGAACGTGTAGAGATGTAGTTTTGGAGGGCCTACAGAGAGAAAAGCATAATACGGTCACCGAACTTCAGAATAAGCTGATTACGGTCACTATATACGTTTTGCGGTGATTATACGGTCACTTGCTCACAGTTCAGCATCGCATTGCACTCTGTTGACCGGCCAAATAGTCTGCGTGGCGCCATGTTGACTAGTTAAATTGACCATGTTCCTTGTGGGTCCCACCTATCAGTTCGCATAGGCAAAAGGTCAGATAAACACAAATTTACGCAGGCGCGACAAGGCTCCAAACCGTGCGCAGGAATCACCTGGTTGTGTATGTGTCTGTCAGGGCCTGATGTGTGCGCATGCACGTGTAGGTTGAGCACTTGAGCGTGAGAGTGTGTGTTGGTTGTGTGGTGTACTAGTGTGTGCATGCATGCGTGCGTGCGTGCGTGGCTGCGTGTGTACATGTCAGTGTTGCGTGCTTGCGTGGGTGCATGTGTTGCGTGGATGCAGTTCATGTGCATGCGTGCGTGTGTGTATAATCACCACACCAGCTCATGTGTGTTAAAACAGACGGCTCAGCATACCAATACAAGGCCACCTTGTCCGCTGTGCCCGTGGTCATGACTTCGAACCACCATCCAAATATTTTTTTGTTGTTTGTTTTCATTCTTACTAGCAAGATGCCCGTGCATTGCATGTAACATCAAGATGCATTTGTATGACTTGTTTATCTTGTGAGAGAAAAGGATGAACGAGGGATGGCCTTATTTGCAAATGTGGAGAGGTGTGTGGGTACCTTTTTGCAAAATTGCCATAGTTTCTTTCCTATCCGTCAGATATATATCGGATGGCCTATATTGCAGGATGGCAGGCACACCATCATCACCAACTCTGTTTTTATAAGAGTGTATTTTATGTACTTTATAAGAGTGTAGATGTAGAGTAGATACAAGTCGACAGGTGGGCACGATGGTAGTGAGATAATGTGATGCAACACTAGAGGTGCCACGTGGAGCGTTTAACTGGTCAACTAGTCATGTCATGATCAAATACAGAGTTGTACGGTGAGCCCGTGACTGTATAATAACCACTAAACGTAAATGGTGACCGTAATGAGTGGATTCTGAAGTCCAATGTACGTATCGTGCTTTCGCTTCAAATACAATGATCGTCATTGCATATATCGCGAGAGAAAGATGAAACATGCGTGAATTTTCTGGGGGCTTACTTTTAGAGGACCTGGAGATAGTTTTGTGTGCATACGTAAAAGGGGCGTACAGGGGGGTATGCGATGGAGAGAGATGCTCTTCGTTTCTATTTATTATGACTAACTTTGTATATAGTATAAAAATATACAAATTCACCGTGCGGAATAAATATCATTGTGGGCACCATGCAATGGAAATTAGCGTTCGTACTCCTCCATATAACTTTGTAATGTTGCATATGTGTAGAAACTCTAAAATAATTTTTTGGCCACACTTTATTCAAAAGGAATGTTGTATGCAAAATAAACGTGAAGAGAGGGCTTTTTAGATCAATGGGGTACGTGATGTAACATGTGTGAATGTGTAGTTGATGCATTTGGCGGAGTCTGGAGAGGTATGTGTGTGTATTACGTATTCGAGAGAGGCATGGATAGAGGGGCCGACCGGGGGGGGCGTGGGAGAGATAGCACAAGAAATGAGAGTGGTCTAGAGAGACAGAGAGACGAATATGATGTCACGACAAGAGATTCTATTCCCTTGAGTGTGTATATGCAAGGGGGAGGGAATAGAGGCACCAGGAGAAATTTTCTGTGTGTGTGGTGTTTGTGTTGGTATGTGTGGGTGTGAGAAGATAATGAGACGTGGGGGCAGAGGGTGTGTCACCGCGTGAGGTTCGGTGGGTCGAGGTGAGGCCCTTCGTTCGGTTCCGTCCTGTGCCACATTGGTCGACCCGTGACGCATTTAGGAAGACTCATGGATGACTAGTTTTACAAGACAAAGATAGCAGAATTGTGAAGGACTCTGTGTCCACTGACAAAGCCGGCTAGGATTTGTAACCCTAGGTTCTCGGACTAAGGTAACCCCTTTATCTCTGATATTACTATTGATCCAACCTAACTTTAAGGGTCATCCTACAGAATGCTCTGCTAGAATCATTCTCGTCGATTAGGAAGAGAGGTGTGAGACAATGCATGAGAGACAAGCGCAAAGATGATGTGCGTACATGAGACACGTAGGAAGGTCCATGTATATCGAAAGGGTCGATGAGGATTGTGCGTGTGTATGTTTGCGAGAGGAAGAGTGCTTGTGATAAAGGTTAGTGGAAACAGTTGTAAATGGTTACGAGAGGGAGGGAGGGTTATATCTAGAGCATGTGTGTGAGAAAGACACCTCGGGAGAGAGTGTGTGAGCATGTGTGAGAGACCACCGATGGAGAGTGAAACTACACATAAAAAACTGCTCTACACATTGATTAAATTTATAAATTGTATCCAAATATTAGGATGGGATCATGATATTTGCAATTCGCGTAAGGAGCGATCATTGATCCATCAGACATCTTGATTCTATCGAATTTGAGCATGTCTATGTTATTATTCGACACAATTGATCCACATAGTTAGTATTTTGAAGTCCAGACAATGCATCGCTTTAGCAATCGAATATAAACGTGAGTATAGTTCATGTTGTGTGTGTAAAGCACATTATACATATGAAAGTTACACAATGGACATTATAAATAGCTACCTATGAACTAGCATACATTTGAATTCAACTTAAGGTGGTTTAAAAAAATTGAATTCAACATGAAGTCCATTCAATTATTTGAATTTGATATCATGGCATTTGTAAACCGTACCTAAATTATGGGGGCACCAATCTTTGCTCTGATTTTGTACATAATAGCATATGTAGTCGTGTACAAAATAGATTCAAATTTAGCTCCTCCATTCCAAAATAATCGTAGTTATAGGATTTTCAAGTGTCAAAATTTAAAAAACAAGCGGATAATTTAATGAGGTTTTCAAACATACAAGGTCAAATATAACGTTGTCTATTTAGGTCAATCCTAATAGTTCAAGAGTACTCTAAACGTGAATGCTTGTGTTTCAAAATTTCGAACGAAGCGCCAAAAGAGCCTCTACTCGCCCGAAACCGCGTCAGACCAATGTTTGGTAGTACAAGGAAATTACTTTTCTAATAACTCCGACCCGTGAAACCTACCGGCCCAACGTCCAAAGGTCTAAACCAGGGTAGGTTTGTTGCTTCATCTAGATGCCACACAACCGCATCCGAAAAACATTCATATACAATGGCCGCCTAAGCACACATGCGCACGGCCGAAATCACTCCCGCCCACTATTTGGGACACATGGGATTACCATCCTACCCCCGACCCACAGTAGGTCTGAAATTTAAGAGGGGGGCAAAGTTTGTAGTTTCCCCAAATTTCAAACAAGCGCGTCCCATCTTCTATTCAAAAAAGCCAAAAACAAGCGCGTCCCAGATCGAAACATGGTTCCCCCCACCCGTCGGATTCCCCATTCGTACTCTGTGGGCGCCAAAACTACCTCTCCACCAGCCGCGAAACCCCAGCGTCCTCCGTCCGCCACCCCATCCCACCCATCAACCGCAGCCCTCCTCCATCACGCCGGAGCCGATACCCCGACATCGTCGTCCACCGCAACCTCAACCGCAACGCCCTCCACGGCTAGTAGTTGAAGTCGAGGCCGAGCCGTCCATACCCGAGCCAGTTCAACCACGCCGTCCTGCGCCTCACTGCTGCCGCTCCAACTTCGCCACCCTCCACCGCACCAGAGCTGTTCCTGCTACGCTGTCCTTCGCCGCCTCGGATCTGCTTCCCCTCCGCCGACATACGGCCACGGTAACACAGTCAACAATTTGGCCATGGGTTCGTCCAAGCCTGCACCCTCCAGAACATCAGTTTCCCCAGTAAAAAGAAGAAGATCAGCGCGACATGTGGAGGTGACCACACCGGCAACTGAGGGACTCCTGGATTAGGGGGTGTCCGGATAGCCGGACTACACCTTCAGCCGGACTCCTGGACTATGAAGATACAAGATTGAAGACTTCGTCCCGTGTCCGGAGAGGACTTTCCTTGGCGTGGAAGGCAAGCTTGGCGATGCGGATATTCAAGATATCCTACCATTGTAACCGATTTTATGTAACCCTAACCCTATCCGGTGTCTATATAAACCGGAGGGTTGTAGTCTGTAGGCAAAAAAAACTCCATACACAACAATCATACCATAGGCTAGCTTCTAGGGTTTAGCCTCCCTAATCTCGTGGTAGATCTACTCTTGTACTACCCATATCATCAATATTAATCAAGCAGGACGTAGGGTTTTACCTCCATCAAGAGGGCCCGAACCTGGGTAAAACATTGTGTTCCCTGCCTCATGTTACCATCCGGCCTAGACGCATAGTTCGGGACCCCCTACCCGAGATCCGCCGGTTTTGACACTGACATTGGTGCTTTCATTGAGAGTTCCTCTGTGTCGTCGCCTTTAGGCCAGATGGCTCCTTTGATCATCAACAACGATGCGGTCCAGGGTGAGACTTTTCTCCCCAGACAGATCTTCGTCTTCGGCGGCTTCGCTCTGCGGGCCAATTCGCTCGGCCACCTAGAGCAGATCGAAAGCTACGCCCCTGGCCATCAAGTCAGGTTTGGAAGTTTAAACTACACGGGTAACATCCGCGGAGACTTGATCTTCGACGGGTTCGAGCCACGGCGAAGCGCGCCGCACTATCTCGAGGGGCATGATCTAGCTCTGCCTCCGGACAGTGTCCTGGAGGCCGCACACGCATCGGTTCTGACCCCTAACTCGGAGCCTATTGCGCCAATCGAGGATGAACGGTTGGACGTCACCTTGGGGGCTGCGATCTCAAAGGCGATCGAGCCGAACGCTAGCCCCACACTCTGCATGATCCGTGACTCCGAGGATCCGGACTCCTTTCCGGACTCCGAACCCCCTGCGCCCCTGCCGATCGAATCCGATTGGGCGCTGATAATGGAGTTCACCGCCGCAGATATCTTTCAACATTCGCCTTTTGGCGACATCCTGAATTCTCTTAAGTCTCTCTCTTTATCAGGAGAGCCCTGGCCGGACTACGGTCTGCGAGGGTGGGATGCGGACGATGAGGAAATTCAAAGCCCACCCACCACCCACTTGGTAGCCACTGTCGACAATTTAAACGACGTGCTCAACTTAGACTCCAGAGACATCGACAACATGGATGACGATGCAGGAGATACCGACGAACCAACGCCCATAGGGCATTGGACAGCCACCTCATCTCACGATGTGTACATGGTGGATACCCCTAAAGGAAGCGACAACGAGGAAAAAGGGGATGGGACGGGAGATCAACCCCCCGAAAAGCAATCAAAACGTCGGCGTAAACGCCGACCCAAGCCCCGCCTCTACAAAAACCCGGCCATAGAGCAGGACGAGCCGATAGACGACGAGCAGGCCTTAGAGCAACCGTCCGAACAGGGCAACACGGATAGAGAAACCGAACATCCCTCCTCCGGCGAAAACGGCATTCCGGACGACCTCACTCCGGATAAACCTATGGAGCAGAAGAATCTCCACGAGAGGCTCGTTGCAACTGCACGCAGCCTAAAAAAGCAGAAGCGGAAGCTAAAAACAGCGGAAGATGCACTCCGGATTAGATGGAGCAAAGTAATCAATACCGCAGATAAATACGGCAACAGTCGCCGCACTGAAAGCTATCCGAAAAGAAAGCTACTGCCCGAATTCGACGAAGAGTCCTTAGAGCCCTCGCATTCAAAAAATGAGAAAGCCACACGGTCGGATAGACGACCCCATAAAGCGGCAAGCGGCGCCGCACCTAAATCAGCATGCGACCCACTTAAGGATTCGCATCATGGCCCAGTTAGGTCCATTTATGGGCCAAGAAAGCAAGCTCCCGTAAGCAATGCAATAAAGCCATCATCAGAATCTGGCACACCCAAATACAGGGGCGCCGCACACCCCCTATGTTTCACCGATGAGGTCCTGGACTATGAATTTCCAGAGGGATTCAGACCCGTAAACATAGAGGCATATGATGGAACAACAGACCCTAGAGTCTGGATCGAGGATTATATCCTCCACATACACATGGCTAGAGGAGATGATCTCCACGCCATAAAATATTTACCCCTTAAGCTTAAAGGGCCAGCTCGGCATTGGCTTAAAAGCCTTCTAGAAAACACAATTGGAAGCTAGGAAGAGCTCGAGGATGCTTTCCGAGCAAACTTTCAAGGGACCTATGTCCGCCCTCCAGATGCAGACGATCTTAGTCACATAACTCAACAACCCGGAGAATCAGCTCGGCAGTTCTGGAATAGATTCCTCACTAAAAAGAATCAGATAGTCGACCATCCGGACGCCGAAGCCTTAGCAGCTTTCAGGCATAACATCCGAGACGAATGTCTCGCCAGACACCTCGGCCAAGAAAAGCCAAGAACAATGGCCGCACTAACAAGCCTCATGACCCGCTTTTGTGCAGGGGAGGATAGCTGGTTGGCAAGGCGCAGCCCCAGCGACCCAAGTACATCCGAAACTAGGGATGGAAACGGAAAACCGCGACGCAACAAGGACCGTCGCTGGATTAAGGACAAAAGTCCAAAGAGCACGGCAGTCAATGCCGGATTCAAAGGCTCACGACAAAATCAGGAAAAATCGCCCCCCAGGATAACAGGGACGATCCATCCAACCTAAATAAAATCCTGGACAGGATATGTCAGATACACAGTACTCCCGGGAAGCCTGCTAACCATACCCACAGAGACTGTTGGGTTTTCAAACAATCCGGCAGACTCAATGCCGAACACAAGGGGCTCGACACACCAAGCGAAGACGAGGACGAACCCCAAAAGTAGAGCACCAGGAAACAAAACAACTTCCCACAAGAAGTAAAAACAGTGAACTCACTTCACATAACAAAACGTGCGGCGCCCGTAAAGGTACGCACCACACGGCCCATCCCCAAAGGGTCCTGCCACTGGTTGTCAAAACCGATCATCTTCGATCAGCTAGATTATTCTAGGAATATCAAGAATGTAGGCTAGACTGCCTTGATACTCGATCCAATAATTGGCGGACTCCAGTTTTCAAATGTCCTTATGGACGGCGGCAGCGGACTAAACCTGATATATCAGGATACAATCCAGCACATGGGGATAAACCCAGCAAGAATCCGCCGCAGCAAAACCTCCTTTCAAGGGGTAATACCTGGTCCGGACACCCATTGTATGGGTTTTCTCCGGCTCGAAGTCATATTCGGCTCTGCCGATAACCTCCGCCGCGAAAAGCTGACCTTCCATATCGTCCCGTTCTCAAGTCGCTATCAAGCACTACTGGGACACGAAGCTTTCCCTCGCTTTAACGCAATACCGCATTATGCATCTCTTACGCTTAAGATGCCCGGTCCACGAGGCATCATCTCTTTGAAGGGGAAGCACTAAAGTGCGCCTCCCCAAGCAGAGGACTGTGCGGCCGCTTTGACAGCCCCATAGCAAAATGGCCTCACCGGCCAAAAAAAAACTTCGAAATAGGTCATTCAAGACCACGAACGCGGATAGACGAGTTCGGTGCAAAATCATCATTGATGCAGGCCTAGAAGCCATATACCCCCACACTAGGGGCTCCACGCATATACGATAAGAGACAATAAAGCTCAATCTTATATATCTTACTTTATACTTTGCTTATTTTAAACTTTTTCGGCACGACCCATTTTCAACTCAGTTCCTCTCTTTTACAGATGAACGTCGTGCGGCGCCCGTCCAGGATACGGCACAACAGAGACACAGGCGCAGACGTGCAGTAGGGACCCGTCCTAAAGGAATCTTTTTAGATTAAGACCCTGCGTAAACCTTTTTTACTGTCTCTTGTTGCTACACATCCCCTGGTTTTTTCTTTCTGATATAACCAAGGAGGAGGCTGGCGTCTTGGCATGTGGCCACGTCAAATTTTTTGCACGTACCTGGACACTAGGGGCTTTTTTAATAAAGAGTGTTGTTTCGCCCGCACTCATAAAGACCGAACACCTTAGGGAGTGTTCGGCGTCGCGAGTTTTGGCATTATATGCATCAGCTCCGAATCATGTCTTTGGTCAAATGTTGGGTTGCCCGGCTCCTGAGTTCGGCTACCTTACGTTCCGCTCTATCGGCTAAGGTAGCACCAGGAGAACTACTGCGATTGTGCCCCCGGTTCGGCCGGGCGAGCACCTCAGTAGAGAAAGCCGAAAACTGACTATCATGATGTAGCGTGAGACTGGTCAGCCACTCGATGACTTATCGGAATCTATCGGATTCCTCCGCTTTAATGAAGGGCCGCTTCCCGGTCAGGCACATACGCGCCCTGAATTCGAACGAGCGCAGTTGCCACCAAGGAGCTACCTAAAGAGTCTCATTGTCAAACCCCTATGGCTAAGTGAAAGTGTTAAAGCATTATAGTCCGGTTGCCTGGCCCGCTGCGCTATCACCTCCTTTGTAGGACCAAGACGTTGGGTTAAGTGTGAAAATGCGTCTTCTGCGAGCACCCCCGCACTATGTGCGTGGGGGCTGAAGCCAATGACTGCCATCTTTCAGATTCTATATATATATATATATACATATATATATATATATATATATATATCTTAAAACAGTCGCACAGGAGGTGTTCCCAATACTTGGAGGCACAAGTATAAAAAAGGCCACTACAGTTTATCAAAATATTACTTTATAATTACATATGCTGTCATAACATAGCATCTTTCGGGCACTGCGTCTCTATTAGACGAGTGCCTTCAAGAACTTCCTGAAAATAGTGCTCGGAGGGTACTCGGCTTTTGTCTGAATCTCGGGATGCAACAACGGTGGTCTCCATCTCTGCCAAGTATGTCTTAACATGGGCAAGAGCCATCCTAGCGCCCTCTATGCATGCTGACCTCTTCATTGCATTTTTGCGGCACCGCGTCAAGGAATTGCTGCACCAAGCTGAAATAACTCTTCGGCTCCGATCTCCCCGGCCACAGGTGACCCATGACGTACTTCATGGCGAGTCCAGACAACCTATTCATTTCGGCCCATTGATCCAAACGATCATCCACTGCCAGTGGACGCTCTGGATTGTGAAACTGTGACCAGAAAAGCTTTTCCACTTCGCGATCTTTCTGATCTTGAAAGTGTTCGGTCGCATCAGCAGCACTCGCTGCCAAGTCCAGATAGGTATCCTCCACACTCCACATCCGGTCCAACGGAGCAAACTTCGGATCACAAAATTTCCTTCGCATCATAAAGGGCTTTCCAGCCGCAATCTGTTCGGCCTGACGCAGCTCCTCCTTCGCAGCTCTCATCGCAGAGCGCGCGTCCTTGGCATTGGCAACGGCCTCCTCTAAGTTCGTCTGTTTCGCCTGGTCTTCTTTTTCAAGAAGTGTGCAATGGTCGGTAGCGCTTTTTAACTTTTCGGCCATCTCGGCCATCTCCTCCTTGCTTCGGCAATGAGCAGCCTGTTCGGCTCTCAGCTCTTCAAGGGCCTCTCGGCAGCTGCCTCGCTTTTTCTGGCTTGCTCCTTAGCTCGGGCAAGTTCTGCCCTAAGATTCTCCACGGCGGCCGTACCATCTGCGTCAAGCACACACATTGTAAGACACTGGCACGAAGCCCCTCTTACCTAATGCCGCCTGAAGAATTACATACCTTGAGCCTCATCAAGCCGCTTGATGACAAGCGCGATGTCGGCATCTGCCACGTCCAGTTGCCGCTTTAGTTCGGCCACATCATCAGTTCGACTTGATTCCGGACACCTCGCCACCTACATTCAAAGACAACATCTTAGACCTGGGATTATGATCCTCTGCGTGCCGTCATTTCTTGACAACGCGCAGAGTCTCAGGGGCTACTATCTAACAGGGCGCATCTTACTTATGCGCAACTGACAAAAGTGTACATTATCTAACGTACCTCAAAACCTGTCAGTAAACTTTTGATGGCCTCATGCAATCCGCTTTCTGTGGATGAAATCCTTTCAATCACCGTGCCCATCAATGCACGGTGCTCCTCTGAGATAGAAGCTCGCCCCAGCAGAATCTTTAGCTCCTCCGGCCGAGCACCAGATGGTGCCGGGCTCATCCCATGACCTCTTTCGAAGGCCGGACGCAGAGAACCTCGGGGGGCCGCATAGCCACCTTCCGCCCCTGCCGTAATTGGAGAAACCCTCCGCGACGACACCTTAGGGTCGCCCGCCTCGCTAGGCGGCATGGCAGGGGGAGGCGTCCCGCTCTCCATCATCTCCGGAAGGAGATCCCCCGAAGACGAGCTCTGCTGACAAGGGCTGAGGTCCGAGCTACAAGGTAAAATTTCGGTTAATGTTCTCAGATATAAATCAAGGATTTCTCTCATCCCTCAAAAGGAAAACCTCTCTCTACTTATGGCTCGCTGGAGGGCTGATCTCTTTGAGGGCATAGTTTGGCCGAGGAACTCCCCGACGTCAGACCCTCTGACGAGGATTTTCTCCCCCGCTTCGGGTCCATGGTCTCCGGGTCGTCAGAGGCGGCCCTCTTCTTCCCCTTGGGAGAGGAATTGTTGGTTCCTCCCTTCGGAGCAGCCTCCTTCGAGGAGGCCATAGTTCCCTTGTCCTTCCCCTTACTTCCCTCCAAAGGCATTATCTTCAACATCCTGACAAGCACGGGATCCGGCCTAGTTTCGTGAAGGGGAGCCGGACACCTGATCAGCTTTGCCTTCGCTATCCACTCCTGTTTAAAAGGACAGCTCTTTTAGGGGCAAGTTTATGACGATTATATGGATAGTAGGTCCGGGCACAAGGTTACTTACTTCGGTATCCGGGCGATTGCAGCTTAGGCCTGCGTCCTCGGTCAAATCCGGACACATCATTTGTGATCCGAAGAATAGTTTATACATCTCCACGGGCGTTGCGCCCATAAAATGATGGAGAGCTCATGGTCCCTTCGGATTAAACTCCCACAGACGAAGGGAGCGACGTTTGCCGGGCAGTGTTCGGCGAATCAGCATGACCTGCGTCACCTTGACCAGGTTGAGGTCTCTTTCTAAGAGATCCCTGATGCGGCCCTGCAACAAGGGCACGTCTTTGGATAACCCCCAATCTAATCCTTTGTTGACCCATGACGCTAGCCGTGATGGGGGACCCACGCGAAAGGCAGGAGGCGCCGCCCACTTGGAGCTCCTGGGAGTGGTGATATAGAACCATTCTCGTTGCCACAAGCCGAGCTCCTCTTGAAAGGAGCCCTCGGGCCATGGAGCATCAGCATTCTTACTTATGACAGCGCCTCCGCACTCTGTGTGCCGTCGCTCGATCATCTTCGGCTCCACTCCAAAATTCTTGAGCCATAATCCGAAGTGAGGAGTAACACGGAGGAACGCTTCGCACACAACGATGAATGAGGAAATGTGGAGGATGGACTCTGGAGCTAAGTCATGAAATTCCAGCCCGTAATAAAACAGCAGCCCCCTCACGAACGGATCCATCGGGAAGCCTAACCCCCGAAGGAAGTGAGACATGAACACTACGCTCTCACCGGGCTGGGGACTGGGAATAGCCTGCCTTTGAGCAGGCAACCTATGCAAAATTTTGGCGGTCAAGAACTTAGCCTCTCTCAACTTTAGCACGTCCTCCTCCGTGACGGAGGAGGGCATCCATCGGCCTTGAAGGTCGGAACCGGACATTGTCGAAGGTCTGAGGCGCCCAGAATCTGAAGCCTAGGGTGTTGGAAGTCGAGGCGACGGGCGAACTTGTTTTGGGATTGGAGAAAAGGAGTAAGGCCCTAGTCTCTTTATAAGAGGTTGAATACCAGGAGCCCTCCCCGTAACCGTTTGGGACTCGCCTTTAATCAAGAAAACATGCTAACGGGCACGATTGGGTTACCCACGTCCGTATTGATGAGAATCCCATAAAAGGGGAGCACACGATCTCTGCTTTGACAAGACGTGCCAAGGAAACCACCTCGCAGAACGTGTTGAGGTGGAAAAGTGAAAACGATTTGAGTGAAGGACTTGGCTGTAGTGTGATGACACACTGCGGAATACGTCAGCAGATTT